>NC_090437.1:970048702-970351732 GCF_031143425.1 Pleurodeles waltl
TCTCTGTTTAACTAACTCTCTAAGGTTGGTGAATACTCTGTGACATTCTAAAGCTAAGGTGCTAAGGAAATCTTTACGAAATATGTGAAATTAACCAATATAATACATATTTCTATATAGATAACTACGTCAGTAATTTTAAACTCAAGTCCATGCTCTGTATGATTCAGAATTTAACAAGTAATAAATTCATCACCTGTAACATAATGAATACACCCTATTATTGTGCTTCTTTTCTTGACAATCTACATTTATTTCTCAACCGTTTGCAATGCCTTAACTCCATGTGTGGCTCATTCTACTACAAAGTCTCTACAAGTTATTCTTCCTTTGATCAATAAGGGCAATAGAGTTTGTAATTGTTAGAAATTATGACTCCAATGATAGCTTAGAAATCAGCGTCTAAGGGCCTGATTTAGAGTTTGGTGGATGGGGTTACTCCATCACAAACGTCCACAATACACCATATTATGATTCCATTATGTCTCATGGACATCGTAATATGGACAGACAGGATATCCATCCTCCAAACCCTAAAACCTGAGCTCTAATTTTATCGTAGGATACCTCTCTGCATCTAGTCTTTGAAAACTCCAGATGATAGCGCGATCAATTCCGGTAGCCTGGCAGCATATTCTCAGCTGCAGAAACTAAGCATCTTGACTGCCTAGCAAGGAAATCTCTGAAACATGAGGAATGTACACGTTCTGAGTCCAAGGTCGACACCACCATTGCAAGTCTGAAATTTTAAAGCAATGTCCACACTTTGTGGGCACTTCTGCAATGGAAGATTCTGGCACCAAAAAAGGTTGAAAGAGCAAGTCTCCATGCCATACATGTGAGCACAGGCTACCAATCATCATAAGCAGTAAAATGACATAAATGGCTATTTTCCAATAGCTTGATACCTAACACATTCACTGTTAAATAACAAAAAGAACAAAGAATCTTGCAACAATTCAAGGACACACAGACAGGATTAAGGAAAATAATCAATATATGGCATAATAAGTGTAACACTAGTTGGTAATGTAGAATACTTTGAGTGTTTCTTTAACTTTACACTTTCTAGTACCCTGTGCTAAAATTAAAATGTAACAAATGTGAATATTTTACACATCACAAATACTAAAGAGAAGAATTAACCATATTTCTTTTTTCTGATTGATGGATTTTCTGCAGAGTGTTTGAGCTATTACCAAATAAAACATTTTTGTGCTCTTCCAAACTAGGCTTTTCAATCATAATGTCAAGAATCAGTAGGGGGTTTGGAGTCAGAGACCTGTAGTCAGAAGATCCTGGAGCTATTACCCTTTAAGACTGTTTTGACTGGATTCTCTGGAGCCTATGGCACTGGGAAAGACAGAGACACTGAGGTCAATGGGCAGGACTTCTAGGTTGAGACCAGCAGCAGCACTATTTAAACAGCAGCTGGGCAAAAGAAAGTTGTCTGGCAATTTTCTGAGTTGCATTGGCTTTCCGCTTGTAATAGCGTGTGTTCAACGTCTCATACCTCAACTTTGTTATTCCTCCCTTTTTGGTTCCCTGTAATATTCCAACCCTTTTGGCCTGCTACCTGATCTTGACTCCTGGATCACAGTTTGACTTGGTTTGCATTGCTTTGTTCACTTCTCCCAATTGCCTACACCCTTTTCAGTTACTTATGTATCTACTTCTGTCTTACCGGCTTCCTGCAGTTCATCTTGGTCCACCATCTTGAAGGTGGTAAGTGACTGTGCGACTCTAAGATCTTAGCTAGTTCATATGAGTATAAGCTACTAAAGCTGTATATGCTCTCTCCTTGCATCTAGAGACAGTCCTTTGCCATAGAACATTACTACTGTTGTATTACCTAATGTAAGGTGACAGAGAGTGGTGCCACAGGAGACCTTAAAGTGCTATCTGTTTCTCTCACTCTCAACATCCCATTTCCCTTTCCCTCCGATATTGAGATCTGCTTGGGACTCTTCCCTTGGGTCCAGCAGTTCTATTTTCTGGGTTATGGAGTGGATTTTCATCAGAACCTGCCGGACATCAGTCAGAAAGCCCAAAACATAATAGCCTCCTAGGTCTTTGTGATCATAAAATGTAAAGTAAACTAAAAAAAAATTAGGGTCAACTTAATAGGGCAGAGATGTTAAATTAAAGTTAGTCTTTTCTCTGATCCCCCTCTAAATGCTATCTCATTATTCTTTTAACTAATTGTGCTAGTGTTACACCTGACATCCCTGGTTTGGTATTCCCTGAGACATTTTGCTATAACTCCCCTGTTCCTGCTGAACTCAATTCTCTTGGCATTTGGACTTTATGCACTTAACCCCTGCTAACCAGTGGTAAAGTGCATTTGCTCGCTTCCTTAAATATTGTAAAGTTGGCCTACACCTAATTGGTACATTGAATTTACTTATAACTGCCTAGTAAATGGTAATACATGTACCCAGGGCCTGTAAATGAAATGCTAGTGATTCTGCCGTCCACTATATTAATACTGTAAAACATACCTCTTGCTTGCCACTGCAACCTGTAATGCTGTTTTAAACTGTCATTTAAACCTGGCAAACTTAACCTTTTGCCAGGCAGAAACCTTCCTTTTTAATACTTACAACTCATCCCTAAGGTAGGCTCTAACCACTCCTAGGATAGGAGCATGGCATTTAAAAACTGGAACATGTATATTAAAGTTTTACATGAAAGTGAAAAACTACTAACATTCTTTTCACTGTTGTAAGGCTATCTCTCCCATAGAAAACACTAGGTTACCTTAAGATCCTTAATGAGTGATAACTTCAGTGTGGGAACAGATAGAGAAATATTTATTTCACTCAATTGAATTGAAATTTAAAATCCACTTTTATGGTAAAGTCAGACTTTCAATTACTATTCTGAAAATGCCACTTTTATAAAGTCTAGTACTAAGTATCAAAGAAACCTGAAGAATTGTCAGGGACCTTGGGTAGTCATAGTATATCAGAACAGTGGTCCCTAGATATCCAATATCAGCAATCCTATTCATCAAATGGTTGTTTATTTGCAACAAAAAGAAAAATAATAAAAAAGGACAATAGTCAAGACTGTTGTTACGGATCCTATTTGCACTGTTTATTTATTTGTAATGGGCCGTGTTGTTCTTTTTTTAGATACGCACTTTGATGATGAGTAGCACATGTCACCTATAAGAGAGCACCAAGCACATTTTGTCACCTTCACCCACTGCATCATTGTCAATGAGTTTGTCTTTCCTTTTTATAGGTTTTCTTTCAGTTACAAATAAACATTCACTTGGTATATAAGATTGCTGGTATAGTATGTCTAAGGACCACTGTTCTGGTATACTTTTAGAACGTCAACATTTCTGCCTAAACCAAATGTGACCAGGGACACTTGACTGTGAATGACTCGCTAGTGGTGTTTTGTGTATTCCTTCTAGACATGGAGACAAAAGGGTCTTGGGTGAGGGAAAGGGTATGCCTCGCCTTAGCGGGAAGCCCTGGAGTTTGTATTCAGCCTGCCTAAGCATCAAATTTGCCTAACCCATTTGCTGAATTCTAAGGGCTGCCTGACCTGCCACTGACAAAATTCGGCTCACACCTAGCCCTGCCTGCCTTTTGTTAGACTAAACAGTTTGGAGATATACGCCAGAAAGGTGGAGGATTAAAAAAAGGAGGCATCCCCCACCCACAGGCTGGCACTGGAGCTAAAGTTGTCACCTTCATTACCTCTCATCAGAACACTTCTGGATCTGTGGAAGATTCAGAAAAAGGACTGCCCTATTGTCTAAAGAAGGAAGACTACTCCCGCTTGTCTTGAACCCAGGATCCCCAGAAATTACTCCAAGGATGAGTTGGTTGAACACCCTTTTGAGTTACAGGGACACAACAAGCTACCAGAGGCCTTCCCTGCAACTGCCCAGCTGACTAGCACCAACTTGATCTGTCTGATCGCTGCTGCTGGCCTCTGCTGGAGCGAGTCCTGGTCTCCTAGAGGTGCCCTTCAGGTCTTCAACCTTTGGCCGGTAGCTTCGAAACAAAACTCCATGTGAACATACAGATGTTTTGGGCTCCTTACGACTGCAAGCAGGCTCGGTGTGCCAAGAAATGTCTGCCTGTGATGCCCCTAATGTGAAGCTCTAACGATGACTTGTTATTTGCCTCACCAATGACCACGAATCTTCCGCAAAGGTGAAGCTTGAGCGATGTCCTGCTCGTCAGTCAAACAGTGACCAACCACGTTAAGTGCCAACACGAAGCTCCAGTGATGACCTGCTCCTCCTGCCCACAATAGACTCCTCCCGGCCCTCACCAACGCAAAGCTCCAGCGGAGGCTTCATGCATGGGCTTGGACTGTGAGAAGGTAAACTCTTCACTGGGACAAATCATGGTAGGCCTGAATTTCTGACTCTGACCCAGTATAGCGTGAGTGGTGCTTTGTGCTTTTTTGTACTATTTTCAACTAGAACTTTAAAAACTCCTAACTGATTCTTCTGATTTGATTTTTATTGATTTGGTATTTTCTTTATTATAAATAATTCTATTTTGCCAAATTCTTTTGGGATTTTTCTTGTGTTGTGTTTTCGCTTTGTTACTGTTTGAGTGCTGCATTAATACTTTACACATTATATCTTAGCTAAGCCTCACTGCTTTTATACCAAGCTTACACAGGGTTTAAGCAAAGGTTTATTTTGTGATTTTGGTGGTTCATCCTGAATAGGATTGTGTCTATTATTTGAGTGGGCCACCACCCCTGTGAACTAATAACCCTTTCTGAAAAGGATTGTGTTTATTACTTGAGTGGGCCACCACCCCTATGAACTAATAACCCTTTTACTACAGCTTGTTTCTATACGATTTCAAGAAAAAGCAATGTAAGGATTAATATTATGTTTTTATCTCTAGACAGATAAAGGTCAAGCCTTCAGCCATAAATAAGAATCATAACACTGTCTAAATTCCTCATCTCTCTCATTTTTTTCCTCATCCATACACATGAATTCTTCTCCAATTAGGCTGCATTATCTCGCTGTAGTTGCCTCTGAATTAAAAAGGCTTGATGTTTGTTTTCAATCATTGATTATCCATAGAACAATGTGGAACAAGATGCAGATTTCAACTATTGTTCTTTTAAAATTAGTATCAGTTTAAATATGTATTGCTGAGCCCAACTTGCTCGGTATTTGCTTATAGGACTATAAAGCCCCTAGGGAAGCACCCTAACGAAGTAGTATAACTTGTAGACTCACCATTGAAGGATCTAGCAGTCATAAACTATATAACTTTTATGCTAGAGACAAATTATAAATATGCTTCTATTATCTGAGGCTAATGACCTTTGCCAAATTGTCTCTCAGACATCTAACCACTGCAGTCTCTCATCCCATAAAAAAGGTGTTACATCAAAAAACTATTGCCTGAGGATAAAGACATTGGGATACGTGAAAATCTGGAATATCGACAGCCTCACATTATTGGGCCTTTGCACTTTCAACTTGCTTCTTGTGCTATAGAAAAGCAGTCTTTAGTATGCAAAAATTATCATAAAATTGACATTAAATAAAAAAAAAATAGTCTAGATAGATTATCCCAAAGCAATGGTGGAATTAGGAGAGATTGTTTCCAATCAATTTGTATTATTAATTGCATAATCACATTTATAAAATCTTTAGATATGCCACAACATTTTAGTGCTATAATAACAAAAATGCCAGTCAATGTGATCAAATGCTTTCTCATCATTGAGAGACACTGCGAGCCAATGATCTCTCTCTCTTCCTCTCTCTCTCTCTCTCTCTCTCTCTCTCTCTCTCTCTCTCTCTCTCTCTCTCTCTCTCTCTCTGTGCAAGTGTGTGTGCACAAGCAATGCTGAGGAAAGTATGCATTTATACCAAACTCACCATTGCCATTATTCTCCCTTCAATACATCCAATGTGCTTTGATGGAATACATTTGCAGATGTATTCTTTCAAATCTAAAAAAATTATTTTCAAAACAACTTTGTATTTAGCATTGGCAACTAAGATTTGTTCTGTTTCGGATTGCTGATTGCAAGGACAATTTCCTTCAATGAATACAATTTTGTGTGCGATCCCTTACAATTCCTAAAATGTATGTATTATTTAGACATGAGTGGCAGGACAGTTTTTATTATTCCACAAGAAATTGTGTTCACTATATTTTACTATCTAAATAATTTGGAAGCATGTTGGCACTTTTTCCCACACATAACAGGTGGGTTTAATTTTCCAAAGTGATCGGCAGACAGCCTCACAACTAGATGTTATAATATTCTGCACTCAGTGTGAACATTGGTCAAAATCTGTTGGATACTTAGAGATACATCATTTTTCAATGTATTTATTCTCTAGCAATATTTAATTGTGAATTACTTTGTATTCATGTTTTACTTTGTAAACACATAAGGCGTAATCTCACTACAAAGAGTAGTTTTATAGAGAGCGCAGGTGGTTTAATCAGAAATGTTTTGGAATAAATTAGAAATTAATTATTTTGAACTATTTATGTGATCAACAATGTCCTAGTATTAGTACATGTGTGGTGTTAGAATTTATAAATATATGTTTTTGTCTAAGCACTTGTAGGTTTGTGGGGTTATGGTTTATGAGCTGTGTTTTTTTGTAAAATAGAAATAGCTTTGTTTATATATGTATTCTTAAAAGCTTTGGTTATTATCTTTAGAGTGCAATTTCTTGTGTGTTTTAAAAACAAATTATATTATGGGCTCTTGTGGTGGTCTTTCTTCGTGGCATTTTTGGCCATTTATGTAGGGCTATTTGTTTATGGAGGTTGTGGACTTCTTTTTAAATTCTCCATCTTTTGAAAAAAAAAAAAAAAAAAAATTTATGTGTGGGTAGTCGATAATCTTGGTTGTTACTCGTTCTCAATCCGTGGGATATTACATAGTGTTGTCATTCTTTTTAGTAATAATAGGTTGGACATTTAATTCCAATAATATGGAAAGACAACCAATTTAAAGACCATGCAAATATAAGGTATGATGTGTTTTATATCATATTTATTTCTCTATATATAAAAAAAAATATTATTATTATTTTTTCTTTTCAATAAATGTATTGTTAAAAGTTACAGAATGATGGCGATATTATAAAAATCTTTAGAACTATGTAGATTATATCCTTTTTTTTAAAAATGGTGTTTATATTTAGTTTTTTGTATTTTGTCTTTGTAAATATTAGTAGTATGTGTCATGTGATATATTAATATATATGTCTTCATCGACTATATGTGTAAAAGACATTCCTGGTAGCATGTGTCCCTTGTCTCTTATGATTATGAGTTCTTTATGACCATAAGTATGTGTATTAGAGGTGATTTTTTGTATCTATTTTTTGTATATTTTTGTATATTTTCTTTTTGTTGTTAAATTATTTTTGTATTTATTGTGTCTTTTCTGTCCTGGTGTGATACATTCATTCTTTTTGTGTTACATTTCAGCCCTGAAGAAGTCCTTTTGTGTAGGATGAAAAGCTTTGGCTGATTGCTCGTTTGTTCAAGAAAAAGCAATAATAAAAAATGAAGATTTTTAAAAGACAACGTTGTGTTACTGGACTTTACTGACTTTGCGGTGGTGCACTATCCATATCTTTTTGCATGTAATCCTTTCAGGATTGCCCCTGTAGTGGCAGGTGCCGTGATTTGTGCACAGGTATAGCCATAGATATTGGGCGACAATATAGTTCCCAGAGTTTTAAAATTTATGCTAGTCCAAGACAAGTGCATTTGTAAGGTTTAACCCGCCACCAATTCAGTAGCAGTTTACTTTGTATTCATGTTTTACTTTGTAAACACATAAGGCATAATCTCACTACAAAGAGTAGTTTTATAGAGAGCGCAGGTGGTTTAATCAGAAATGTTTTGGAATAAATTAGAAATTAATTATTTTGAACTATTTATGTGATCAACAATGTCCTAGTATTAGTACATGTGTGTTGTTAGAATTTATAAATATATGTTTTTGTCTAAGCACTTGTAGGTTTGTGGGGTTATGGTTTATGAGCTGTGGTTTTTTGTAAAATAGAAATAGCTATATTTATATAGTTATTCTTAAAATCTTTGGTTATTATCTTTAGAGTGCAATTTCTCGTGTGTTTTAAAAAAAAATTATATTATGGGCTCTTGTGGTGGTCTTTCTTTGTGGCATTTTTGGCCATTTATGTAGGGCTATTTGTTTATGGAGTTTGTGAACCTCTTTTTAAATTCTCCATCTTTTGAAAAAAAATTAAATATTAAATTTATGTGTGGGTAGTCGATAATCTTGGTTGTTACTCGTTTCTCAATCCGTGGGATATTACATAGGGGCTCATTCCAACTCTGGTGGGCGGCGGTAGCCGCCCGCCAGGCGGGAACCGGCATTTGGCCGCCATGCGGCCAAAATACCGCTGCCCCCATTCCAACATTCCCGCTGGGCCGGCGGGCGCTAACCATGTTAGCGCCCGCCAGCCCAGCGGGAATGGGGGCCGCAACACAGGAGCCGTCTCCGAATGGAGCCGGCGGTGTTGCGGCGGTGCGACGGGTGCAGTTGCACCCATCACGCTTTTCACTGTCTGCTAGGCAGACAGTGAAAAGCTTCATGGGGCCCCCAGGGGCCCCAGGACACCCCTTACCGCCAGCCTCTTCCTGGCGGTGGAAACTGCCAGAAACAGGCTGGCGGTACGGGGGTCAGAATCCCCAGGGCAGCGCTGCCCTGGTGGATTCCCCAAGCCGGGGCAAAAACGGTGGATGACCGCCGGCCCCGGCAATCCGACCGCGGCTTTACCGCCGCAGTCGGAATGGGGATTGAAGCACCGCCAGCCTGTTGGCGGTGCTTCCGTCATTCGTGGCCGGAATGACCCCCATAGTGTTGTCATTCTTTTTAGTAATAATAGGTTGGACATTTAATTCCAATAATATGGAAAGACAACCAATTTAAAGACCATGCAAATATAAGGTCTGATGTGTTTTATATCATATTTATTTCTCTATATATAAAAAAAATATTATTATTATTTTTTCTTTTCAATAAATGTATTGTTAAAAATTACAGAATGATGGCGATATTATAAAAATCTTTAGAACTATGTAGATTATATCTTTTTTTTTTTAAATGGTGTTTATATTTTGTTTTTTGTATTTTGTCTTTGTAAATATTAGTAGTATGTGTCATGTGATATATTAATATATCTGTCTTCATCGACTATATGTGTGAATAACATTCCTGGTAGCATGTGTCCCTTGTCTATTATGATTATGAGTTCTTTATGACCATAAGTATGTGTATTAGAGGTGATTTTTTGTATCTATTTTTTGTATATTTTTGTATATTTTCTTTTTGTTGTTAAATTATTTTTGTATTTATTGTGTCTTTTCTGTCCTGGTGTGATATATACATTCTTTTTTTGTTACATTTCAGCCCTGAAGAAGTCCTTTTGTGTAGGATGAAAATCTTTGGCTGATTGCTTGTTTGTTCAAGAAAAAGCAATAATAAAAAATGAAGATTTTTAAAAGACAACGTTGTGTTATTGGACTTTACTGACTTTGCGGTGGTGCACTATCCATATCTTTTTGCATGTAATCCTTTCAGGATTGCCCCTGTAGTGGCAGGTGCCGTGATTTGTGCACAGGTATAGCCATAGATATTGGGCGACAATATAGTTCACAGAGTTTTAATATTTATGGTAGTCCAAGACAAGTGCATTTGTAAGGTTTAACGTGCCACCAATTCAGTAGCAGTTTACTTTGTATTCATGTTTTACTTTGTAAACACATAAGGCGTAATCTCACTACAAAGAGTAGTTTTATAGAGAGCGCAGGTGGTTTAATCAGAAATGTTTTGGAATAAATTAGAAATTAATTATTTTAAACTATTTATGTGATCAACAATGTCCTTCTCTTTGCCAGATGCTGCCTAAATTTGCTTCCATTTCTTTAGGGATCTGCATATTCAAGCACGCTAAATTCAGTGTGGTTTGCTAAACTAATTGGCCCAATATTGTGATTAACTATGTAAGTTTAATAAACTCACAAATCTACAAAGAAATAATTGACCCTAGAATAAAATTTAGGCAGAACAAAATTCAGATAAAGTCTGTAGCAGTAATGAGAAATAGCCCTCATGTACCGTTTTTTGGGCAGTTTTCCTATTGTACTAAGCACTGTCTTTTCATGCATTTTTTCATGCTAAGCATTCAACTAATTAATCAACCAATGTCTTTATTCAGTTACTTAAAACCAAAAAAGACACAAACAATTTAAAAAAGAATCAAACTGACTAAGACAGATATTACCAAGTAAACAATAATAAGTTAGTGATAAAAATCAATCTACAGTCATCATTAGCTACAATCGTAAAACAGCAGTGCCATTAGCCCCAATTAAAATCTACACACATCAATAAGTGAAATTCAATGAAGGCAAAATCTTCTTTCATTATTAAAAGAGGAGCATCTCAACTAATTCCTAATAGCATGTAATTAATCCCTGTTATCCAAGCATTTCAACTGTCTTGGTTTCTCTAAGTGTAACAGACCCAATTAAAAAACAATCTATAATAGAACATATAACTTCATTAGATAATATTTGTACAAAAATCAGGGCATAGTTGACTCTATGCCCACAAAACATTTCAAAGTGCATGGTGTCTTGAACTGCGAAGGAGTCAGAGCTGCATGGTCTTAGGTTTACAATGGTATTCCAGCCACAAGGTTCAGCCAAAAGCCAGTGCAATAATTGTAATCTAAATCTAGTTAGCAGAAGTTGGTGGTGATGTTTTGTTACCACTGTGAGGTATGATTCAATAGAAATGCATGATTTCAATATAACACAAGCAAGTACGAGTGGTTTACACATTTCCCACATTTTCTCTTTTCTTGGCTAGGGACATATTGGGGCTGATTATGAGTTTGGAGGACAGTTTACACTGTCCACAGTACTTCAGAAGGGGAGGTTGCCGCCATACTGCCGACCTCCCTGCCAACCCCATTGAGAGTTTCCCACTAGGTCAGCAGGTGGAAACCTAGCGAGAAACAGCCTACAGCATTGTCTCTGGCTCACAATTGAGCCGGCAGCAATGCTGTGGAGTGCAGGGTGCACAAGCACCCTCGCAGTGAACATGCAATGGTGCTGGCCAGGGAGCCCCCTGCACTGCCCATGTCAAGTGCATGGGAAGTGCAGGGGCCTCCCTGGGGTCCCCTGCACCCATTCTCCACCAGCATTTTCATGGCAGTGGTACTGCCATTAAACCGCTGGTGGAGAAGGGGGTTGTAATCCCCAGGGGAGAGCTGCTTGCAGCGCTGCTTTTGCGGATTAGGACCGCCACCACCTCCAGACCGCCAGGATCTCCGATACTGGTGGAGCTGGTGGTTGCCTGGTGACCCGACCACCAGGGTTGTAATGTGGTGGTCAGACCGCCACACTGGCGGCGGTCTGACTGCCATCTGTGAGTCTAGTGGCTGCTAGACTTGTAAAGAGGCCCATAGTGTGTTTTCATCTATTGTAAGTCAGCACAACAAACAATTAGTTCAGGAAACATGGAGAACTATGGGAGTCCTATTTCTGTGAATGATGATGTAATATACCTTAACCATGGAATGCTGACACCCTATCTAGGTTTCTCTAGTCCTTCAGTATGGCCCGATTGAGTTCCAGCTCTCTGTTTAACCATACCAAAATCCATCTGAGCAGGGGTCGAATGACAAGCAAATCTGATATGTATCCTACCCTTAGTTCTTCATGGACAATATTGAAGAGGTACAAAGGGGCACAGCTAATAAACACCTCACAAACTTATTCTCTATTACTTGTAGCTCAGAGGTATCTTTATATCCCCAAATATCACTGTCATAATTCACCATAGAGATGCATTTGGCTTGATACATTTTGATCAGATCCTCAAATGGTTTTGTGACCCGACTACAGGGAAAACCAAACACAGATGTATACACTTGGCCATCAAATTTCTTTTACTTGCCGCTAATGGTGCCCATGACCCTTTTTCATCAAATAATGCACCTGGATAGGGGAAGGCCTCCACCCTGGAGCTCTCACACCCCTTTAAAATGCACTTTCTTTGTTCAGTGCCCCTCTGTCCTATAACCAATATGTGTGATTTACTATAATTGGTACTTAAATCCTAACTATTCATAAAAGCGACAAAAGACTTAAGGAACTGCTGCAAGCCAACTGCAGTTCTTGCTATTAACACTGCACCACTGGCATACAGTAGTGCTGGGATAAGCTGGGTTCCCACCAGTTGAGTATCTTTACATACTGCACATAATTTTGAGCCAAAATTATTAATATCCATGGTAAAAAGGAATGGTGTCAAAATACAACCCTGGCTGATCCTTAAAGGGTGTGCTACAGCGCCCATCTGGGACACACCTTACCACAACTGTTAGATCCTTATGTAATCTATGTAAAAATCTACTATAACTCTGTCAACTCCTTTATTAAGAAGGATTGCCCATAATTTATTCCTGTTACTCGGTCAAAAGCCGGTGTAATGTCCATACATGCCGTCACCCTTTGCAACTGATTGTTTCCCTATTATCATCTATAGGTTTGAACACTAATCCAGAGTGCCCCAACCTGATTTAAAACCATATTGCAGGTAAGAAAGTATACTATTTTCTTCCATCCAGTGACTCACCTAGAAAGGATAACACATCCCATAACCTTGACCACAGAGTCAATGAGTGATATGGGCCTATAGCATTGCCGGTCATCTCTCCACCCTTTTTTAAAAACAGGTACATTAAAAGATCTAGACCAGGACACTGAAATACTCACTTTGCATGCAGCATTCAGGATAATTGTTAATGTTTTTGCCTAACAGGACAGGTCTTATTTATGTAGTTCAGCAGGCACCCGATCTGGGCCTGGTGCTTGTATTAGATAGATATATAATTTCTTCAGTTACTTCTGCCACTTGGAATTCTATTTTGGACTTACCTAAAGGACTGCTTTTGACGACTAATGCGTCAACCCAGTCTGGCCATTAAACCCTCTCAAAGTCTAATGACCAATTATCCAGAGCAATATGGCAATCCCCTACGGCGCTATCATTTGTAGCAAAAAGCAGATGACTGACTATTTCCTAGAAATGCACGCCACATGGTAACCTGCAAGCCCATAAAATACGGTCCAAGGCTTTTTTTTAAATTTCATTTTTCCGTTCATTTACAGCTATTTTTTCTAACATACAGCGTCTTCTGATGTGCTTCTGGGATTTTTCTTCAAAATTTTCAGCAAGTTTTGGTGAGTCACTGGCCATTTATGATCAAACCAACAATTATTAGATTTCCTATTCTTGGCAGTTGTACGAGTTAAATATGCAGCAATATATTTACAAACCCTGTTATAGGCACTTAAAAAGACCTCTGGATGAGAGGTAGCCTCTAAATAAATATCAACATCCTATCCACAGCCAGTAGTTAAATTAGCCAAAAAGGTCTCTGTGACAAACATATTTCAATTCAGTCTGCTGGACTTTGGGCGGTCAACTTTAGTAACTGGTTAGCTGGGCCCTCCTTATTCAGTGTTTCTTCCTCTTGCCCCCACTTTATATTGAGATATAGAGGGTTGTGGTCACTATGCTGATTGACTAAATTAGCAGAAATAATTGACTAATTGACTAAATTAGCAGAAATATAAATATTATCAATAGTTGTTGCACATC
Source organism: Pleurodeles waltl (assembly GCF_031143425.1). NCBI lineage: Eukaryota > Metazoa > Chordata > Amphibia > Caudata > Salamandridae > Pleurodeles > Pleurodeles waltl. The sequence continues at coordinate 970,062,389 of NC_090437.1, forward strand.
CTCCACCTATAAATGTGGAGGTAATATCTTCTATGCCCTTATCAAGTTATGATCAGTCAAAAATGAACTAAGGAAATCTCCTTGGCTGGAATGATTCAGATGTTGGAGATTATCTGACCAGTACTCATCATCCATAAAATGAATGTCACAGGGGTTAGGACAGGGATATATGTTAAAATCCCCTATTAAAACCAATATCTATGATTGATGTTGTTTCTCAACATTGGCATCAAAAAAGGCCTTTAAGGCCACTAGATGTTCAAAAGTCTTTGCCTGGGGTTTTGAATTGTAGCAGTTAAGCAATAGAATGCCTGGGCATTTTTTAAAACTAGGTTAAAAGCTAACAAATATCAAGTTCCAGTATTAATTTGGGATGTTTTACAGTTAATGTCTAGAGAAACAAGGGTCACCATCCCTCTCCTCAACCTACCAAACATAGAGGGGGTAGGTGGACAAATAAAGGAGATATAACCATTTATATAAAGGAAATTCGCTGTGTTCCATGCTTTCTGCTGTCCAACAATATTAATAAATTACACCATATTTGATATGATTTCATATCCCTTAGGCCAGCTATATTCCAGCTCAGGAACTTCGTAAGTGTACCTGATTTCTGTCCTGCAGCTGGTAAGTGAGTTGTTACTGAAGGGGCTTTGATATCCTGCAGCAGTAATAGAGCTCTGCTTCAGTCAGTCATTACTGTCAAGTGAACTACAGGTCTCAAATCTGTTTGATAACTGCAGGGCCATGTCCTGTTGGTTTGAGCATCTTCCTAACTGACCCTTATGGTTCCCAACATTAAATTTAGCTGCTGGTGGATAGACGTCACCTAATGTCAGTACTTGAATCCTATACAATAAAATGTTACTCTGATTAACTTGTTAAATAAGATGTCCAGCAATATCTGGTTGATTGAAGTTAATAACAACACAATCCCCATCACACACTTGCTCTCCACTCCCCACACATTCTTTTCTTCTATGTTTGTGTAATGTGTGAGGCTTGGTAATCCCCCTTCTTACTTGTCTATTACATCAGTGAGCAACTTTATTTTAAGTTGAAGGCTAGTTTCCCTTACTCAGGATCTCAGTGGTGGAACTCTGGTAAGGACAGCTACTAAAGGTGTAGCATCTGGGAAAATGTGTAAGCTATTTGTGGATTTTGGTGTGCTAATGGGAGGAATAATTTTAGGATTCCTATTCCCTTCCCTGGTTCTCAGTGTTGAATTGAAACCATGTTTGACTTAGAGGAAAGATCTCTCTCAGAGAGCCCTCTGTATGCAGCAATCAAGAGTCTACCCTGTCCCACATTCTTAAACATTTCTAATTTATGAGTTCTTAAAAAAATTATTTGAGGAGTGGGAGTTTAAAGACAGGGTAATGTTTTCTCCAAGAATGTGCCCACTGGGCGGTTGTGAAGTGGTATATGCCCCATGAACCTCTGGCCTTGTTTTTCAACTGAAGGAGAGCCCACATTCTTAATAGACAACTTTATTTTAGATATTTTGGCATATAATCTTCCTACAGCACTGTTGAGTAAAGCATCCACTTTCTGATAAAGTTCTGTTGCTAAAGTTTCTACGTGCATCTCTGAAACCTGCAGTATCCAATTTAAGTCAGTGTTCAAGTCCTTATTATCTAATTCCACATTTCCCAAAGTAATGTTATTACCCTAACTAGGGAGAGCTTGCAAGGTGAGTGATCTGTTTTTTACTCCCAAATCCTTGTTTTTCATTTTCCTTGTTGGTTGATCCAAATTAGTGGGGTCTGTAACTGGATTATGATGAACCTCTGCCATGGTGACCACTGATGAGAAATCTGACCCCTACCGGGGCCTTCTACAGTTCTCTTGGTTATCAAACCTGACACTTCAACCTAGTTACCCTCCTTAGGTTGAATAGTAGTGGACAATACGGGCGGATCACACCCTGCCCCAGTTCTTCTTCTACACAAACATTTTCTTCATTTAAAGCCCCAACACCTAAAGTGAAGAATGAGATTATAGAAGGACCTTTCTGTGGTCCCTTGGGGCAGGGGGATTTTCACTTATCCATCTTGGGGTATACTCCTATAAGTTCCAAGAGTTGTTAGAGGGTTGGCCTAGCCCAGCCATCTTCCGGCTCTGATGGGCACAGAGGGGCCAGCTCTTGGCCTGGACTTTGCCCGGGAACTACCTGGGCGAGTCCCAGGCCACCCAATCAATCAATCAGGGATTTGTAAAGCACTGCAAGTCATCTGTGTAGGTCTCAAAGGAGCAGAAGTCACTAGCCGCTTCATGGTCACTTGTTCACTCGAACAGCCTGGACTTGACTCCTTTCCTGAATTGCTGGAGCGAAGTGGCAGTCCTGATGTGCAGTGGAAGGTCGTTCCAAGCTTGGCCACCAGGTGTGAGGAGAAGACGTGTCTGCTGTTGCTTCGGCGGATTCGTGGGTGACTGCTAGGAAAATGGAGGCGGATCGTAGGTGCCTGGTCAGTTCATGGCAAGTCACTGATTTGTTGATGTATGCTGGACCTTGCAAACATGGGTCAGAATCTTGAACTGGCATCTTTTCTGGATCGGGGGACAGAGTAGCCCCTTGAGGTGTGGTGCGATGTGGGCCCATCTGGGGAGGTTGAAAATGAGTCTTGCAGCTGAGTTGTATATTGTCTCTGGTATATTCAGGAGGTGTGTGGTGATTCCAATTTAGAGTGTGTTCCTGTACTATAGCTTGATGGTAATGAGAGCCTGTGTGATGGTCTTTCTGGTGTTGACTGTGGACCACCTGAAGATTTTGCGGAGCATGCATAGTTCTTCATAGATAGTTTGCTGTCCAAGATGATAGTGAGGTTGTGGGCATGGTCAGTCAGGTCGGGGGATCGGCCAAGTTCAGCAGACCACCATGAATCTTTCCATGGTGAGGTGTTGCCAAAGATGAGGACTTTTGTCTTGTCCGAGTTGAGCTTGAGATCCTGGAGATCAAGAGTGTTGCGGTCGGGAGATAAGGGCTTAGTGTGTTCACCCACCTCTCGTGCCTGTGGCAAGAGTGTCTAGTGTGCAGAAGAATCTTGGGATGCAAAGTACTGAAGTATGGCATCCACAGCTGTGAGAGATGAAGTGCGCTTAAAAGAGCTGCAGCCAGGAGGAAAGGGCTAAGTGCCTCTGCCCTCATTTCATTCATATATATATATATATACATATATATATATATTTGAACAGTTTTCAAAAGTATTTTATTCCATATCCAGCATTATGAGGAATTAAAATGTTTAACTGTGCCATTTTGTTGACTGGTCATGCTTTCTTAACACTCTGGGAAATGGCTACTTCAGAGATACTTATTGTTGTCACTTTGGCCCTCATTACAACATTGGCGGTAAAAGCCGCTTACCGCCGTGCAGAAGACCGCCAACACACCGCCGCGGCCGCGGAATTCCGCCACAGCTATTATGACCCACAGCACAGAATCCACCAAAATTTAGACACCCACACAAGTCCGCCACACCGAAGGTCAGTGATAAACTGTCGAAAACAAAACCTCCACCGTCACGCCAACAGAAATACGCCCACACTATCACGACCCACGAATCCATGCGGTGGTCTTTCAACCGCGGTATTCCATTGGCAGTACACACCGCTGCGCTCAAAATACACACACACATACAAAACACAGCCACATTGGACAATTTGAAATACACACACCTGATACACATACACACACCACTCCCACACACCCATTACAATATAAAACACACACCCACATCACCCACAAACCCCTACTACCAAAAATTCAGAAAGAAGGCCAGAGAGAGACAGCACCAGCAAGAACAACAGCATCCACAGGCACACAACACCATCACCCACAGAACTTCCACGCACCTCACACAACACACCACTACATATCAGCACACTTATCACCACACATTCCACCCCACACATCACCTACACCGCCCCATGGCATGGCAAAAACACCCCAGGTTCTCGGAGGAGGAGCTCAGGGCCATGGTGGAGGAAATCGTCCGGTTAGAGCCACAGCTATTCAGGGCACAGGTGCAGCATACCTCAATTGCAAGGAAGATGGAGCTATGGCGAAGAATAGTGGACAGGGTCAACGCAGTGGGACAGCACCCAAGAAATTTGGAGGACATCAGGAAGAGGTGGAACAACCTACGGGGGAAGGTGCATTCCGTGGTCTCAAGACACCACCTGGCGATACAGCGGACTGGCGGCGGACCCCCATCTCCTCCACCACAATTAACAACATGGGAGGAGCAGGTCTTGGCGATTCTGCATCCTGTGGGCCTCGCAGGAGTAGGTGGAGGAATGGACTCTGGTAAGACAAATCTTAACTATTACATCCCCCACCCTACCTGCATGCCATCACATACCCCCACCCTCACCCTCACCCCCAGCACTCCAACTCCTCACATATGTCCCAACATCACAAACCACACATCCCAACACCAAGCCCTGCATGCAACAACAAAGCATGGACACCCATCACTAAAGCATGCCCACTGCACATACCCATACAACCCCCTAAACCATCATCACACAAGGTCCCACACAGGAATGCAAGCACTGGGGTACACGGTCACCCACCCATTGCACACCATGACACACACAGATGTAATAACCATCCTTTTAAACCCCTGCAGGACCCCTACCCAACGTCCACACATGTCCACACCACCAACAGAAGAGGCCCACAGTGATGACAGCAGCTCTGTCCAACTGGATCTAGATGACCAGCCCGGCCCATCGGGGACCTCTGGACAGTCGGTTGCCCTCACCCAGTCACAGGCCACCACAGAGCGTCACCCCTCTGGAAACACCAGCACAGCACCCACCCAGCGGGCCCATACCTCCGTCCCCAGGACACGTCAATCAGCTGTGTGTCCACCACTACAGGGAAGCCAGGCTAACCCACCACCCCAACAACAACAGGGACCTCGGGCAGTGGTAGTGGGCATACGGTCCAGGGGACGGAGGCCCAGGAACACAGGGGAACTGGGAGGGCTGCTGTGCGACAGGGGGCGGACAGGCCAAGGGAACCCACCCTCCACGAGGCCCTCTCTCCATCATGGGAGCCTACCACCACTCCCAGGAGACGATGGCAACGGTACTGGCCAAGTTTCAGGAGACCCAGCGCCTGCTGAAGGAATAGTATATGGGCTTCAGAGAGGAACTCAGAACCATCAGCTCCACCCTGGGCACCATCGTAGGGGTGCTGAAGGAACTCGTCAACACCAGGAGGGACACTGTGGCACTACAAGGGACCCCTGACACTAGCATGGATGATGAACTGCCCACCACCTCCGCCGTAGCTAGTGGACAGGACGCCCCGCCACAGGACCACCACACCAGCACTCCACCCCCTGCAGAGGGAGAACCACCCCGCAAACGGTCCCTGAGATCCAGGAACAAGACAGAGCATGATGCCAAGACCCCCGCCAAGAAATGAGACCACCCTGATTGTCATCCTACTGTCCCACTTTGTCACCCTGTCCATACTTAAACTGCCCAAGCTCCACTTCCTCTGCCCATATGGGCAATGCACCTGTGAGACTAATAGACTGGACTCTGCCATGGACATTCCTCCGCCATCACCCCTCATCATTTTACTACCCCCTCCAATATTGAGCACTTAAATAAACACACTTAAAGCACAAAACAATCTGGAGTCTGTCTGTGATTTCGAAATAGTGTATTAGCAATTACAGTGACAAAATGCTCTTTCAATTGTAATGTCAACATACCTATGTCACACAGCTCAAGTCCATGAGGAATCTAAGCAGATGTCACACAGTGGGACCCACATCTGTGAAATCGTAAGGAAAAGTGACAACTCAGTGACCATACACTGGGTGAAAACGACAAACAGTAGAGAGGTAGTAGTGTTAAAGTACATGTAGTAGGCAGGTCTGTACTCTTACCTGTGTCTCACTGGAAATATTGCTGCATCACTGAGTCCCTGTTGTTCATGTCTTCTTCCTCTGCTTCCTCGTCTTCACTGTCCAGAGGCTCCACAGCTGCCACAACACCGCCATCTGGACCATCCTCCTGCAGAAAAGGCACCTGTCATCGCAAAGCCAAGTTGTGAAGCATACAGCAGGCCACGATGATCTGGCACACATTCTTTGGTGAGTAGAATAGGGATCCACCTGTCATATGGAGGCACTGGAACCTGGCCTTCAGGAGGCCAAAGGTCCGCTCGATCACCCTCCTGGTTCGCTCATGGGCCTCATTGTAGCGTTCCTCTGCCCTTGTCCTGGGATCCTCACTGGGGTCAGTAGCCATGACAGGTTGGGGTAACCAGAGTCACTTGGAAATGGTGAGGGACAACTGTTAGACACACACTAACCTGTAGGGATATACCCAGACAACCATTCCCACTGACTAGCTTCCAGGTGCTCACCTAATAGCCACACACGGTGCCTCTGGAGTTGACCCATCACAGAAGGGATGCTGCTATTCCGCAGGATGTAGGCGTCATGCACTGAGCCAGGGAACATGGCATTCACATGGGAGATGTACTGGTCTGCCAAACATACCAGCTGTACATTCATCGAATGATAACTCTTCCGGTTTCTGTACACCTGTTCACTCCTGTGGGGGGGACCAAAGCCACATGTGTCCCATCAATGGCACCTATGATGTTGGGGATGTGTCCCAGGGCATAGAAATCACCTTTCACTGTAGGCAAATCCTCCACCTGAGGAAAAACGATGTAGCTCCGCATGTGTTTCAGAAGGGCAGACAACACTCTTGAGAATACGTTGGAAAACACAGGCTGGGACATCCCTGATGCTATGGCCACTGTTGTTTGAAAAGACCCACTTGCAAGGAAATGGAGCACTGACAGCACCTGCACTTGAGGGGGGATTCCTGTGGGATGGCGGATAGCTGACATCAGGTCTGGCTCCAACTGGGTACGCAGTTCCTGGATTGTGGCACGGTCAAGCCTGTATGTGATAATCACATGTCACTCCTCCATTATCGACAGGTCCACCAATGGTCGGTACACCGGAGGATGCCGCCATCTCCTCACATGTCCCAGCGGACGGTGCCTATGAAGGACAACGGCGAGCACAGAGTCAAAAAACTCAGAGGTACGTACCCGCAGTTTACACAGAACACCATTCATACACAAAAGGTGGCCTGTATGTGTGTTGAGTCTAGGCCTAGGTATGTGTGACGCAGTTGAAAATGAAGCCATGTGGGCCCCTGAAATGGCGGCTGCCTGACCTCTAAAATAGGACAATGGGATGTGAGGTAACTGCGCTGGCGTTGTACACCGTCGCGTTAGGCGGTCGAAGACCGCGGCGCAATGCTGCATTGGTTAACATTGGACCCTATGGGTCCCAGGAGCCAATGACGATGTACGCCGGCGGTGACGGTACGCACCGCCGTGGACGTGACCGCCATATTCTATCTGTTCAATCACTCGATACCTGATCTTCGACAGGAGAGGACCTACACTGCAAGTGCTTCTGTGACCTCGGTCTGGAAGAGACAATGGCTCAAGTGTCTGGGGAAAGGGCCCCTGCCTTCACATCGGAGGAGATGGAGAAACTCGTGGATGGGGTCCTCCCCCAGTACACGCTACTCTACGGTCCTCCAGACAAACAGGTAAGTACACAGGGAGCATGTTGTATGGGCTATGCCTGTGTGGAGAGGGCTGGATGTAAGAAGGAAGGGGGGAGAGTGCTGCGTGCATGAAAGATGGTGAATGCATGTGCCACATGGCAAGGGTAGGGATGGGGGCCAATCAGTTTGACGGTGCAGTTGGTAATAACTTCTCTTTTTCCCCTGTACATTTCATGTAGGTCAGCGCCCCCCAGAAAAAAGGTATTTGTCGTGCCATCGCCAAGGACGTCCGGACCCTGGGTGTCTACCACAGACAGAGCACCCACTGCCGGAAAAGATGGGAGGACATTCGCCGCTGGAGCAAGAAGACGGCGGAGGCTCAGCTGGGGATGGCCTCCCAACGTGGGAGGGGTGCCTGTTGCACCATGACCCCCCTGATGTTCAGTATCCTGGCAGTGGCCTACCTGGATTTGGATGGGCGCTTGAAGGCATCACAGCAGCCACAAGGGGGTGAGTACACTCTCATTCTGCTGACTTTGCGCGCAGTGGAGGTGTCTGGGTGGGGGAGGTGGGCTGTGGGTTTCTCTAGGCCAGGGCGAGTTCCGTAGGCAAGGCCCCTCTGTAAGGCAGGCCATGTGGCACCCCACCCCACCTCTGTAGAGTGACAACTACACCTAGTCATGCCCCTGTGTCATCTATGTGTGCAGATGTCATCCATAGCCTTGTAGGCCATTTCCCAGGAATTGAACAGTGGAGCCCAAGAGCGCGGCGTAGTGCAGGGGGCTTCTGTGTCTGTTGTGTCCGCCAACGGTAGCGGTAATGCATGCACTCAACATGTCTTTCTTCTGTCGTCGTCCCCCCTGTTTGTGGTCTCCCAGTTCTTGTGTGCATTAGCATCATCAGGCAGAGGAGCAGTGGCACCGGAGCACCAGGGGGCTGCATCCCACATGGCCATGGAGGACCACACTACGGAATCAGACTTCACCAGTGGGACGGAGGGCGAGGGGAGCTCCACGGCGGGGACAGGAGCTGACACCAGTGACACGGACTCGTCCTCTGATGGGAGCTCCCTTGTGGTGGCGGCAACATCTGTGCCACCCCCATCTACAGGTACAGCCGCCACCCCCCCTTCCAGCACCGCCCTCCCAGCAGCCCCTCAGCCTTCGTCTGTGCTTGCTCACCCAGGAGGGTGGGCATCACCTTCGCCCCAGGCACCTCAGGCCCTGCACCAGTCACCCCTGCTGCCCTCAGTGACGAAGCCATTGACCTCAGGCCCCTCACTGTTGGGCAGTCTACCATTTTGAATGCCATCCAGGGTGTAGAAAGGCAGTTGCAACAAACAAATGCATTCCTGGAGGGCATTCATTCTGGTCAGGCTGCCCTTCAGCGAGCTTTTCAGACTCTGGCCTCAGCACTGATGGCAGCCATTGTCCCTGTGTCTAGCCTCCCCCCTCCAACTTCCTCCACCCGACCCAATCCCCTGTACCTCAGCCTATCCCAAGCACACTTACAGACCAGCATGCACACACATCAACACATAAGGGAAGCTCAGGCCAACATAAGCACCACACATCCCACAGGCACTCACGCAAGCATCACACACATGCAGACACACCAACATCTACTGCCTCCACTGTGTCCCCCTCCTCCTCGTCTCCATCCTCCCTCCCAGTCTCGTCTACACTCACACCTGCATGCACTATCTCTACAGCCACTACGTCCCTCTCCAGCACACCCACCACCACACCCCGCTCACATGCAGTCACCACCCCCACTACCATTCACACGTCCCCTGTGTCCTCTCCCAGTGTGTCTGTGACGCCCCATCCCAAGATACACAAAAGCAGGCACACACCCACCCAACAGCCATCCACCTCACGAGAGCCTCCAGCGCATGCAACTTCACCCAAAGTCACCAAACGTACACCTCCTACAACAACCACCTCTTCCTCCACTCCCAAACCCACTCCAGCTACCCATCCCAGTGTGTCCCAAAAACTTTTCCTGTCCAACCTTGACCTCTTTCCCACACCTCCCCCACCCCGTCTGTCTCATAGGTACCGAACTAGCACCTCAGCCACAACATCTCCGGGACCAGTGGTGCCTGTAGTCACCGGAATCTGGAGTGCACCGGCCACCAGGGCAGCCAGTGTGGCACGGAGCCACAGCATAGACACTCCCCCACCTGTGAAGCATCAGAAGTTGGCCAGTGCCCAGCAGGAGAGGGGGAAGACTCCAGCCACCAAAGCCGCTCCCAGGGGTCCCGGTGAGAGTGTGGAGTCAGCTGTGACACCTTCCAAGGTGGGGAAGGGCCACAAGAAACCCGGCAAGTCTGGGAAGAGCAGCACGTCGGAGAACACAGCCATCATCCCCGCTGCCCAGGAGACCACCTCCAGCACAAGCCCAGCTGCCCAGCTGCCCAGGACAGGCCCGCCAGCACAAGCCCAGCTGCCCAGGCCAGGCCCGCCAGCACAAGCCCAGCCGCCCAGGACAGGACCGCCAGCACAAGCCCAGCTGCCCAGGACAAGCCCCACTGGGCCATGAAGGACCGCCAGCAACTGAGTCCCTGCAATGGAGACCTTTGCCTCAAGCACCGCTGAACAGGGCACCGCCATCTCAAGCACCGCTGCACAGGGCACCGCCATCTCACGCACCGCTGAACAGGGCACCGCCATCTCACGCACCGCTGAACAGGGCACCGCCATCTCAAGCACCACTGCACAGGGCACCACCATCTCAAGCCCCGCTGCACAGGGCACCGCCGTCTCAAGCACCGCTGCACAGGGCACCGCCATCTCAAGCACCGCTGCACAGGGCACCACCGTCTCAAGCCCCGCTGAACAGGGCACCGCCATCTCACGCACCGCTGAACAAGGCACCGCCATCTCAAGCACCACTGCACAGGGCACCACAATCTCAAGCCCCGCTGCACAGGCCACTGCCGTCTCAAGCACCGCTGCACAGGGCACCGCCATCTCAAGCACCGCTGCACAGGGCACCACCGTCTCAAGCCCCGCTGAACAGGGCACCGCCATCTCACGCACCGCTGAACAAGGCACCGCCATCTCAAGCACCACTGCACAGGGCACCACCATCTCAAGCCCCGCTGCACAGGGCACCGCCGTCTCAAGCACCGCTGCACAGGGCACCGCCATCTCAAGCACCGCTGCACAGGGCACCACCGTCTCAAGCCCCGCTGAACAGGGCACCGCCGTCTCAAGCACCGCTGAATAGGGCACCGCCGTCTCAACCATCGCGGGACAGGGCAGGAACGCCAGCACAAACCCAGCTGCCCAGGCCAAGCCCCACTGGGCCATGAAGGACCGCCAGCAACTAAGTCCCTGCAATGGAGACCTTCGCCTCAAGCACCGCTGAACAGGGCACCGCCATCTCAAGCACCGCTGCACAGGGCACCGCCATCTCAAGCACCGCTGAACAGGGCACCGCAATCTCAAGCACCGCTGAACAGGGCACCACCGTCTCAAGCACCGCTGAAGAGGGCACCGCCATCTCAAACACCGCTGAACAGGGCACCGCTGTCTCAAGCACCGCTGGCCCATGAGTGGCAAGGGCACTGACGCAACTGAGTCCGTCACGGGGTGAATGATGCATTCTGGGCACCATGCCCCCTCCAGAACCAGTGGAGACTGTCATCCACTACCTCTGTCCTTAGCAGGATGAAGCACTCTGGGCACCATGCCCCCTCCAGAACCAGTGCAGACTGTCATCCATTACCTCTGTCCTTAGCAGGATGAAGCACTCTGGGAACCATGCCCCCTCCAGAACCAGTGGAGACTGTTATCCACTTGAGAGACTGTGGCTTTGCACTCCCCAGAATATGGCAGTTGGCAACCCACCCACTGCAGAGACTTGAGAGACTGTGGCTTTGCACTCCCCAGGATTGAGCAGTGGGCAAACCACCCACTGTAGAGACTTGAGAGACTGTGGCTTTGCACTCCCCAGGATATGGCAGTGGGCAACCCACCCACTGTAGAGACTTGAGAGACTGTGGCTTTGCACTCCCCAGGATTGAACAGTGGGCAACCCACCCACTGTATAGACTTGAGAGACTGTGACTTTGCACCCCCCAGGATATGGCAGTGGGCAACCCACCCACTGTAGAGACTTGAGAGACTGTGGCTTTGCACTCCCCAGGATTGAACAGTGGGCAAAACAACCACTGTAGAGACTTGAGAGACTGTGGCTTTGCACTCCCCAGGATATGGCAGTGGGCAACCCACCCACTGTAGAGACTTGAGAGACTGTGGCTTTGCACTCCCCAGGATTGAACAGTGGGCAAACCACCCACTGTAGAGACTTGAGAGACTGTGGCTTTGCACTCCCCAGGATATGGCAGTGGGCAACCCACCCACTGTAGAGACTTGAGAGACTGTGGCTTTGCACTCCCCAGGATTGAACAGTGGGCAAACCACCCACTATAGAGACTTGAGAGACTGTGGCTTTGCACTCCCCAGGATGGAACAGTGGGCATGTGGCCCCCTCGTGGATTTGGCGTCGTGCACTCAACCGGCTGAGGTGCCCCCCCTTTCCCTCCCCCTGAGGTGCCTGTTTAGTTGCTCTCTGATCCCCCTGCAGTGTTCTCTCCGTCATGGTCGGGGATCTTGTGTGGGCCTCGCCCATACCGTGTGGTCCAGTGTTCCACGGACTTTCTTAGAGCACTACCTGGACTACTATGCTTGGTATATCTTTTGTACATGGTATATATATATATTTCTGCCTACTTGCTTTTAATATATTACAATGGTTACACTCAATTTCTATTGTCTTTGCATTCTTCTGGGGGGTTTGAGGGGTGTAACTGTGATGTATTGATTTGCATTAGTGTGTGTGTTGTGGTGGGTGAGGGTGGGGGTGTTGCGTGTGTATGTTCCTGTTTTTTCCCTCTCCCCTCCCCTGTGTCGTAGGTGCTGTACTCACCGTGGTCTTTGCCGCTGGCGTTCGTGCTCCTGGTAGAGGAGCAGAAACACTATTGCAGGGAGAATTTGGAGTTCCGGATCCATGTCGTCTTCGTTCCTCGTGGGGTGTGTAGAGGTGAGCGTTTTCCCTTTGGGATTCCTGTTTCCGCCGTGTTTTTATCCGCGGTGAATCCGCCCCGGAAAAGGTGGCGGATTGGCCTGTCATAATAGTGTGGGCGGTACATTGTCTCCCGCCTGTCTGTTGGCGGTGACCGCCGCGCTGTTTGTTTGTACCGCAGTGGCGGTCGGAGTGTTAAAGTGGCTGTCTTTGTTGGCGGTTTCCGCCACGGTCGTAATTGCAATTTTTTTACTGCCGGCCTGTTGGCGGTCTTACCGCCGCTTTAACACCGACCGCCAGGGTTGTATTGATCACCTTTATCTGATAAATAATCAATGAAATGTATCCTTACATGAATGACATATCACAATTTAGCTTGCATAAATTGCTTAATATTTCACCTCTTGAAAGGATACAATAGACTTCTGACGTTCCATGAAATACCTTCCATGAAATACATTTAAAGAGTGTACTAGTTCCACATAGAAAAATAATCACATGTGGTTACTTCAACTTGTGTTTTAGTGGGAGTTGTTGTAAAATAATAAGGCTTATATTGCACAAGGACTTCTTTCTAATCTCTAAACTGACGGTACACTAAACCAGAATATTTATCTATGGTGGTGTTGGGAAACCAGGTAGGATGTGTGAAGGACAAAAGAGGGGACAATATGAAACATAACAAAAATAATAAATACATTAAATAAGATATACCAATGATGTCAGGGTTTGACCACAGAAGAGAAAACCAGGAATATATTGTGGATTTTCCAAGCTGCATGAGAAGCACAAAGGCTCCGGGAAGCCTTAGGTTTACTGCGGAATTGAACAGAAAGGATGGATTCATTGATGATGGACATGACTGCACATATGCTAATGTTTGGAAGAGGGGGTACTTTTGAAGGTGTTCAGAGATTGAGAATCTGTCATAAGCCAGCTGTGCCAAACACCAAACTTAGGAAGTAGTTGAACTGCTGTACCACGATTGTGGGGTTGCCCAACAGGCAATCGGAGAGATGTGCTTGAAGTGAGTTGAGAACAGGCTTCTTCCTAAGTCTAACTGGTTTCTTGATGTTTTAAGTTGTTTGGCATTGTAAGTATGTTACTTTGGTTGAGTTGTAAGATGGTGTAGGAGTGTTCACTTCATGGGGGAGGACGTTGTTTTCTTTGAAGGTGATAGCTCATGAGTAGGCAAAGATAGCATGTAGGCTGAACTGGTGGCCCAGAGGCTAGTTGATGCAAGTTCAAAACTTCTTGGTTTGCTAAGAGTAATCTGTGCTGCAGTAGACTGGATTTGTCAAATCAAATGTACAAGTTGCCCAGTTTGCATTAGTTGTTGTGGCCATGGACATTGGCAGCAATGGATGCAAGGAAGACTTCCATCTTGGCAGAGTTGTGTGGAGCAAGCCCAAAGATCAGAGGAGAATATTTAACAAGGTGATTATCAGACCAAAATGAATTCACACTATCCAAAATCTGAAATGCTAATGGTGGAAAGAAACTTTCGAACATAACTGCTACTACTTGTTGTTTTGTGCGTAATTTGATTTCCGCAACTACACGTGTTGACTATTGACCACCTCGGTCGGCTTACTGGGACAGTATTCCAGTGGTCTGAACATTCCAATCATACCCATTCTCCACCTTAACCTTACATCTCAATAGTCACACCGTGCAAAGGAGTGTGGTGGATAATTGTGCCTGCACTGACATTCCATAATGATAGATGGATGTTTTTCTCTTGTCATTGATTTCTTTGCTGGGCAACAATTTCCTTTTTCATCCATCTGTTTCAGCCACTGTGCCTGAGCCTGAATCTCGACCTTATAATTTCTCTAGTGCCTCGATAATAATAAAAGGTCTGATGGGCTTTCCCTAATATTGATAAATATATTTCGGTAAAGACAGGCACATCTAAACAGGATCGGCAGAATACGTGGGGAAGGGGCTAGAAGGCTACTAACCTGAAATGAAGTTAAAGAACATAAAACCCAAGCCTGATGTGAGACTGGAAGCCACATTGTAAAAAGCTACAAATATATTTTAATATTCTTAGGGGTGAAAAGCTGGTACGGAGGAGACTAGCTGGGAAGGTGAAAGCAGAGTGCAGCAAAGGCATCAAGGGCCATATGTTCAAACACATTTTCCCATAGACACAGAACGGTAAAACCCTTTGGTACATCTGGCCCCAAGTGCGCGCGATCCTCAATTAAAAGCTCCAGGGGACAGCCTAAGTGGGAACTATGATCTGCGCTGGCAGGGCAATCCCATGCGAGTTTGCCTTGGCATTCCTGGTGATCTGCAGGCAAGGCCAAATGATCATTTACCCACAGAGAAACTGCTAAAATAATCAGTGGATCCTTTATGCAAGGAGCTAGCGCTTATCCCTGGCGCTGCATAAATGATGAATGTCTGAGAATACGCAGTTTATACGCAGTTTATATAATACAGGGAAAGGTGATTGATGTCCCGTAATAGGGAAACAAACAGGAACTGCAATACCGAATCTCAGGCATTTAACTATAAATCAGGGTCACTGGAATTAGGCGATACTGTATCTGCAGCTTTTAAAAAAAATAAGGATTTACTACATAAACCATCATCTGCTACATGCATTTATCTGCAGATTGTAACAAAAAATGTTTCTGGCTCAAACGGTTCACAGGGTATTCAATTCGTGGCGATGTGTTCATACGCAGTGGGATACCCTTCCCAAGGGTAGCTGGTCACCTTTCAGTTGCTTATTTCCAAATTTGGTTGTTACGCTGATACTAATGAAGGGAAATCTTTGCCCAGATACTATTGCCATGGTTATAATTAAAACATAATGAACTAATCCGCATTATGCCACACAATTTTCCTTTTCCAGCCGTATAATTTAATGAACCCTGCAGCGTGTGCTCAAATGTTGCATAGCTCCAGTGGCCATGACAATAATGTTAATAGTAAACAGTACTGAACCCTAGTGAACTAACTCATTTGGGAAGCTTGTGCAAATATAGCAGGATATTGTTGCTGGCTGTGGGAGCTGAAAAATACAAGCCTGCTCGCAGTACAGCTGAAATGACACGGCTACACCATGTAAACAAATACACGGAGCGCTAGGCAAATACAACCGTGTCACAAAGGTGAACGGCGACAGCACCTATTGCCTGTGTGCATACACCGCGGCCGCGGCCTTCCCCGTTTCCATTATGGTGTCTCTTTGAATAAACATTGGAATAACCCGTGCCGGTAATATTTGACAAAGTTCCTGCCGCAGCCCATGCGGTCACAGGTAAATAAAGGCTCATAAAAGCGACCCCATCAAGTTCCACACTGACGGGGCGGTAGAAACAGAAAGATTAACTCCTAATATCAACCTATTACCAGAGATGCTTTCGCTGTGAAGGCCCTGCACATAACGCCAGTTCTCCGCGCCCAAAAAACTTTCCTAGAATAACTACTGACTGTGCTATTGAAACGATCAACAATTTGATAAGCGGTTCCTTTTACGTCAGAACAGCTTGATTTGCATTGTGCCTCCAGATTTCCTACAAAAACACAAAGCCTCTGCATTGTATGACTCTCACCGAGAGTCACTCGTGTGAGTGAATGAATTCCATGCCCCTCTGCCTGGACGTCCTGGGAGCCTGTCAGAGCCGCGTTCGAAATCGGGGTGCACAGCTTCTTCTGCAGGAGAAGGCACTGAGTGGTGGCTTTTTCAAAACTTGGGACAGAGAGGAGAAGCCATGGGGCAGCGGATTATGGGGGCATTCATATCATAAAATTATAGATGGAAAAAAGTAAATAATGGGGTTGCTTTTCATTTCAGGGTTCTGAATGACAGCATAGACATTCACGCTTCCCTTGCCTATTTGAGGTAATTCAGAAGACCATGGTAAAAACACATCCTCATAATGCACTGCTACCAATTTACAATTATATTTGGTAAACATGTAATAAGATGCCATTTTCTGAGATTGAATGGACATGAAAACAACGCGGAAGAAAGGGAATGGAGCAAGTCTATAAAAAAGTCCCCTTCCCACCACCTCATGCCGTTAGCAGGGGCGAAAAGACAGTTTCAAGATAGCACTGTAACTGTCTTATCTGCCCCAACATCACTTTCCCGTATAGAAAACAGTAAAATAACTGAATGGACTTAGTGGAAACAGTTACTGCAGAGCACTGTACCGTTTTCCGCAGATAAATGCGTGGTACAAAAAAAAACAGCAGTTGGCTATTAGTCATACAAAAGCTTCTTAAATTGTGCATATAATCAACAATATTTGTGTTGATTTTCTTTATTTTAATTTGATACTTGCTGCTTACAAACAGATCAAACTTACTAAAATGTTATGCATGTTTCAAACAACAATTTACTATTGATAATTTATAAATTAATTGTAGGTATTTATTGCTGAGCAAGCGAAGCATGGCTTGAGGCTGGCGCGGGCTGAATGTCCGCTCTGGCTAAACTTTTTACCATGAAGAGGGAATGGCTTGTCAATAAACAGCCATGCTGGCGACCTACATATTGTCACTTTCCCCTCTCTAATGTTGACAGAAAACATAAAATGCAAATTAGTTATCTTGTACCTGAAACTCTGCATTTCCGTGTGTCTCACTGATGAATTGTAGTAACCAGGAAGCTAAATCTGCGGGCTCTAAGACACCTCCTTGTTTTACTAATTTGCATAATAAAAGGTTTCCTAGTCTTATGGAAGAAAGAGAACAAGATCTCAATGGAGTGACTAAATTACACAATATGTAACAAGGTAATCTGGGTTCAAATATTGGAATATCTGCTTAGCCAAATAGTGTGATCTTAGTGAAATCAATTTACTTCACTCGGTCTCATTTTCCTTGATTGTCACATTTGAAAGAACCTTGTAATTCATTTGCGGATCCCCCCCTATAAAAAAATCTCTCATTGGGTGTAACAGAATACATCTTCATCCCTATACAAACATATTACCTTCTCGTACATCTACCTTGTCCAGTCCTTGATGCATGAGCAGTCCTCTGCTCCCACAGATATTGATAACTCTAACTAGCCAGAAAATTCATCCAATATGGCCACCCCTATCCCAGCATGTCATATGACTGGAAGCCCCACCTAACCACATCCTGACACATCCAAGCTCAAAAGAACCAAAATGCAGGACAGGTCTACGGGAGGTTGGGAATTCAGGATTGAGACGAGGAAGACTTGTACTCAGGGTAATGAAGTTTGCTGGTAATGGTCGGGGGCTGGTCAGCAGAGCAGACCAGATCTGGGCCCTCTAATATCGCCTCCCAGGTGTGGGACTGACACGCCTCGGGAAGCAGCAGGTCTGCCAAAACTGGGCAAGGTGATTGGGCAGCATTGTTCACAGCCACAAATCAGAGTGCCAGAAGCAGAGTTGAATGAGGTCAAAGGCGGGTGCACCCCCTTCAAGGACTGAACTCGCACCATCGAATGTTGTAACCATTTCCTGACATGCCGCAAAAGAAGAAGAACAATGGAAGAACAACCCAGCACCCCCCAAGAACAGTAACTACTTGGCAAAAGTACTTGATTGGGGTCAGCGAGCCAGAGACAGAGGCTTGTCCCTGGGTGGCATCTTACCAAAGAAGCATGGACACGGCATTGCAGTAATGCAGGCGGAAGTTGTTGGGAGCCTCCAGTTGTAAGAAGGACAAGGGGGCTGGAACTACATATGTCCTAGACTTGTGGTGTGGTGACAAACAGAATCCTAATGAACGAAGAATCACAGGAGGAACACACCTGTCCTGCCATATCAGCAACTGCACCCACAATGGCGATGCCCAGGAGCAGGCGGTGGACCCTTGGACCTACTGCTTCAACAAGGACAGGGTACAAGAATTGTAATGAATATGGAATAGCAGGAGGAGCAATCCTGTCCCGCTATAATGTCCCCTGCAGCCAGGACGGTAGTGCCCAGGAGCAGGACGGGTGCTGGGGATGCAACAAGGACAACATGGCCAGAGGTAAAGGCCCCCAAAAACACCAGGAGCCTGCACGGCAGTTCTCAAGGGGAGCAGCCTACCCAAGCCACAGTATTTGCAGCCCTACTGCGCCTGGCTTGTTATGTTATGTTATGAGGATTTATAGAGTGCATGGCTACCCTCAGGTCTCCCAGCGCTATACGGAAATCTTCAAAACACACAATGGGCACAGGTCAGAATAACCATGTTTTAAGCAGACGACGGAAGGACAATACATGACTGGTTAGTCATAGACCTATGGGCACAGAGTTCCAGTGCTTAGCCCCCAAATAAGCTATGGAACTTCCACCCCATTTAGATTTCTTTATTGATGGAATAGTGGTCCGAGCCGCTGAGGAGGATCTGAGATGTCTAGAGGGATATAAAAGGAGGCAAGAGTTCACAGAAATTGAGGACTTATGTTGTGAAGGGCTCTGTGGATTCAACAGAGTGATTTATATCCATTGCTCAGCTGGGAGCCATGGTAAAGTAGCGAGAGCTGCTTTAGTCGATTCATGTCTAGGCATATTAAAAAGAAGGTGAGCAGCAATGTTTTGGATCATCTGTAGCTTCCTTTTGACATATTTCAGCACGCCAAGGTACAGGGCATTCCCAAAATTCAGTCGCAAGATAATGAGAGCTTGGATGATGAGCCTCTTAGCAATAGGTGGGAGTATTTTAAACACATTTCTGATGAGTCTTAGTGTATCGAAGCAGGTAAAGGCATTTTTCTTAGCTTGATGGTCCATGGTAAGCCATGGGTCAAGCCATACTCCTAAGCTCTTGATGTATTCCTCAGGAGGTGGGATATCACCTAAAGACTGAAGCCTAGAAACGGTAGAGCTAGGCCGAGAGAGAGGGCCTAAGATCATGACCTCTGTCTTATCACCATTTAACCTGAGTTTACCTTCAGACATCCATTCGGACACAGCCCTTAAGCAGGGAGCAAGAACTGTCTCCGATGAACTCTGTTCCTTTGAAAAGGAGAATACCAACTGGGTGTCATTTGCATATGACACTAATGAAAGACCAAATGGCTCCACTATCTTTGCCAATGGTGACATATAGATGTTAAATAAAGTTGGGCTAGGTGATGAGGCTTGTGGCCCTCCCCAGCTGCTATTAAAGCAGTTGGAGAGGGATGAACTGTTAAGTATCTGAAATAATCTTGCTTTTAAGAAAGAAGCGAACCAGGTCAAAGCCTTGTCTCTCACCCCAGCCTCCTTCATTCTTTGAAGTAGGGTGCTATGATCCAAAGTGTCAAAAGAAGCACTGAGATCTAGAAGAATAATTGCTGATACCACACCTTGGTCAAGACACTTCCTAACCTCCTCAGTGACTCCAATCAGTGCTGATTCCTTACTATGAAGAGGTCTAAAGCAAGTCTGAGATGGATGCAAAATATTGTTGTCCTCAAGAAAGTTGGAAAGGTGCGTGTTAACATGTTTTTCTAATATCTTGGAGAGCGCTGGCAATAAGGAAATAGGCCTGCAATTGTTGAGGACGGAAGCATCTAGATTGTGTTTCTTAAGAAAGCGTGTTTCCAGTGGTGCGTAATTTTACTGCTGGGCAGCAACAGACTCAGCTTATCAGTCAAAATAGGAACTATAACAGATGCACCCAGGACTAAAATCGTAGGAGGTGCTGGTTCTAGGGGAGAGCCAGATTTGAGGGAGTCAAGTAGTGTTGCAACTAGTTCAGAGGAAAGAGGGGGGAACTGAGAGAGCGATGCTGTACAGATTGTCTCTTCTTCAGTAGGAGTACAGGAACTATGAGTAACAATCGTGAAGGTTGAATAAATGTCTAACATCTTTTGCTGAATAAAAGATCCCAGATTGTTGCTGTGTTCATGTGATGCCTCTATAGAATCTAGATAAGAGTGCGGGTGAGCAATTTTTCTAAATAGCTGAAAGATCTCTTTAGGAGAATTAGAGTTCTGTTCTATTTTAGTAGCATAATAAATGCTTTGTGCTGATTTCATTTCTGCATGAAACAATCTGATGGCTTTCCTGTATTCCACTTTCAGCGAGGTCTCATATGTTTTTCTCCATCTTCTTTCCAGGCGTCTACAGGCCCTCTTTAACAGGCGTAAGTGGGGGGAAAACCAAGGAGCCCCTTTTTTCAGATGACCTCTTGGTCTTGATGTAAATGGGAGGACCATATCTGGGCTTTTGGAAATCCAATCATTAAATATCTCTAAGGAACAGGTCGTGTGTTCCCCCTTAAGACTGGTTTTAGGTTTTCTAGAGTACTTATCCATTCTTTAGTGGTAAGAGTGTGCCAGCGCCTATAAGGCTGAGTTGCCATCTGGGTCGTTTTGCTTATTACTGATGTAGGCAGATTAAGATTAATTAGGAAGTGGTCCGATCAGGCCAAAGGAGTAGAGGGCAAACCCGTTAGTCCTGCAGCATTATTAAAAACTAAGTCAATGGTATGACCTTTACTATGTGTTGCACCTCTGACCAATTGTAATAGATCCAGGGTGGCCATATCAGACAAAAATCTTTTAGCGGCAGCATTGTCTTGATTCTCCGCGTGAATTTTGAAGTCTTCAAGAACAGTAAAATTTGGGTTGTTACAGGTTAGTTTGGCAACCTGTTCCGGAAATGATTGTAGAAACTGTTGTGCTGGGCCAGGAGGACAATATACTAAGGCCCCTGAAAAACTATACAATGGACTTAATAGAATGGAACAAACCCTACTCTCGCAATCGGGTATCTGAAGGGGACAGGATATCACCTTAACTGTATCCCTAAAAATAATGGCGATTCCACCCCCTTTTGCATTGTCTCTATCCAATCTGGTTATTGAATAGTCTTTAGGTAATGCCAGGGCTAAATTTAATGCCGAATTCTCATGGAGCCAAGCTTCCGTGAGAAAAAGAGCTGTGGGTTTCCGGTCGCTCAAGAGAAGATTGATATCCAGATTGTGGGCACCCAATGAGCATCAGTTGGTTAGAAGAAAGGTACTTTGTGAGGCTATCTGAGGCATAAGGTCCGTCAGTGCAATAGACTGTGGGCACCAATTGCAGCTAGCACAAGTAAAATCACCATCACTAAGATTTAATCAGCCATTGCAACCCTCTAGGAGTACTGTTTTAATGAAGAATGAAGAAAATCAGCACTATGGAATATCCTGGGACTATAAAACTGAACAGGGGTCCTGGCCCCTGGGTACAGACAGGCACGGACGGGCACAGACGGGCTTGACTTCGGCGCCTTCTTCCGCGCCGGTGACGAGCCCGCTGCGCGCGTCCACTGCATGGCCGCAGCGTTGCCATCCTTAAATATATATGCAATTACGGAGATCAACTGGCTAGACCTCTGACCTCCAAAGATGGCGTCTCTAACTGTGCCAATAGCTTGAGAGGAAAGATATCTGTTGGCCACGCCTGATGAGGCCAAACAACCCCCGGGTGTCATACGAGAAAAGCCCAAGTAAGACCAATGAAATATTAAAATACACAAGAAGGTGGGGAGGAGGGAAAGAGCAATAAAATAAGCGAGTTCATTGTCTACGGCCTCTAAACACGGACCGTAAACAGAGGTGCGAATAATCCGGTAGAGATAGGGGTTAAAAATGTGCTATTTAAAATCCAGTAATGAAGACCTTAAAGCCTAAGGTTGAGGAATAGACTGTCACCTGTGGCAGAGTTTTAATGAAGTTGTATGCTTGGCCGCAGCATTGCCATGCCTAAATATAACTGCAATTACAGAGAGTCAACCAGCTAGACCACTGACCTCCAAAGATGGCGTCCCTAACTGTGCCAATAGCATGAGAGGAAAGATAGCTGTCGGCTGTGTCCGATGAGGCCAAGCAACCCCCTGGGTGTAAGACCAGAAAAGCCCAAGTAAGACCAATAAAATATTAAAATACACACAAAGCTGGGGAGGAGGGAGGGAGCAATAAAATAAGCGAGTTCAATGTCAACGGCCTCTAAACACGGACCGTAGGCAGAGGTGCGAGTAATCCGGTAGAGATTAGGGTGAAAAATGTGCTATTTAAAATCCAACAATTAAGGCCTTAAAACTTAAGGTTGAGGAAGAGAATGTCACCTGTGGCAGTGTTTTAATGAAGTCCACTGCGCGCTTGGGGGACAATGGCCAGATTTCTTGGGTCTAGCTGCACACAGAGCTGCCCCGGGGATTTGATTACATCACAGTGATTGGTAGTAGAGGGTTCAAGCAGTCACGTTTGTTAGGCTGAGATGAGTGTGGCTCTGAACATTAGGGCTACATTTACCATGAAATGGATCAGGGTGGGGGGGGGGGCATTATATCCTCTATTTGCTTCCAATATACTGTATAATCACCATTAAACAGTGGGGAAAAACAATCTTATAGATTGAAGAAAAAAAAGCATAACTCCACAGTATTTCACTACAAATAAGTGATACTGTGAATTACACTCACTACAATTTGTAAAATATTTAAATAAGCCACACTTACTATTTTAACCAATAGACCATATGTTAAAAATATTTTGGTTATTAATATACCTGGTACAAAACTACAAACAAATATAATCCACACTTAAATTTTCCCCATCTTTTTGTAGACCTCACCCCGATAGGTCTAATGATGTCTTCAACAATGATAATCCACTTAGTGAGAAGACCATATATTATTTTTCTTCCAGAAATCCTATGAAGATATTTCATCCACACTTCATTTTTGACTATTCTTTTGTTGACATCTCCTCTGATAGGCTAAATGATGTCTTAAACAGTGATGATCCACATAGAGTGAAGTCCATATAGATATTTGTGAATGCAAACAAAAATATTTTTTCAGAGCAGGCAGTGGTCCTATGGACCACTGCCTACTCTGAAAAAAAACGAAACAAAAAATGTTTCGGTATTTTTTCTATTTGCAGCTCGTTTTCCTTTAAGGAAAACGGGCTGCAAAGAGAAAAAAAAAAACTGCTTTATTGAAAAGCAGTCACGGACATGGTGGTCTGCTGTCTCCAGCAGACCACCATCCCCGTGAGTGCCTAGACTCGCTATGGGGTCGCAAACTGCGACCCACCTCATAAATATTTATGAGGTGGGTCTTTGCAACCCCATAGCGAGTCGCAGAAGGTGTCTGAGACACCTTTCTGCATTCCCTTTTGCGAGTTGCAAATTGCGAGTCGCTGGGACTCGCAATTTGCAACTCGCAAAAGGGAACCTTCCTACATCTGGCCCTTACTTCTTAATCTATTGTACTCACTCACACAATTTGCATCTGCAATAAGCTTCTTCAAATCAAAATCAACTAGAAACAAACCAGAAAATGTCCGAACTCGTGACAATGCTACATACTACGTGCCTTCTTTAAATACCGTACCTCCAGTATTAATAAATGCAGCATCTACACTTAAACTTTGAGGCTTGTAGATAGTTACAGCCCATGCAAGACAGACTGGAACTGTTTTTTGTCTGACATATACGTCTTTTACAAGCAAAAGCGTTCAACACGTTGTCCTATTTGATTAACGCCATTAATCTGATCAAACTTTATAGCTAAGAAATCAACCTCATCACATTTGGGGTATTTAATAAAATCTATACCTTTACCCATTGCATCATTTACTAATTATTCTTCAACACTTAAATTACATCTCAAAATTATTCTAAAGTTTTTGCAGACATGTAAACACTTCTCTAGTCCAGTAGTCCTGGATACAGATTTATCAAAAGAGTTACATTTGTCTTGTAATTTGTCACTGAGTAAGACAGTTACTCCTTGGTGTTCCATTTTGTTGATAGCAGCCATCTCCAAAATTTCTTCATTCTCTAGTTTTAGTAATTCTTCATTAAATTCAGAACACTCTTGAAGTGTAGGCATTCAAGAAACAATGGATTTCCTTTCTTCACAAAACTCATACATTACCTCTGATGCTGTGCTCTTACAGGAAAACAGTTTCTTAAGAAGTCAACTTTCCAACATATGTTTTCCTCCTCTGTCAGAACTGCTACCCTAATATCCTTGAGACTGTTTCCATATTGCATGTTTACATTGCTAATACTTCCCAAAGAGTTCTGAGGTTCTTCATGAGAAAGAGTTTTGAAAACAGGCTGTCCATATGCAGGAGTAAGTTGTAGTAGGTCACCAAAAACAATTAAATGCTTTCCTCCAAACAATATGTCATATTCAGTTTTTAAAATCTATTGCATTCTCAGGTGAACAAAGGCAAGCATTAGTTTTTAAACTATGCTTACCTCATCAATAGGAAAAAGCTTCATTTTCTTCAAAGGTCTTGCCACTCCATGACAACCTTCCCCAGATAACGTCTGGTATTCCAGCTTACTATCATGCTCTACTGGTAGCCAGAGTAATCTATGTAAAGTTATTCATTTGATATTGTGTGCAACTAATCTAGTTGGTGCTGTTACTACATATGATAAATGTGATTTTGTAGTCTTGTGTAAAAAAGTAGAGAGAACTTTAGTTAAAAAGCTTTTCTCAGTACTAGCTTGGCCACTGATATGTAAAAGTATTGGCTTGAATGATGAACAAATGCAGTTTTTCTTCTCGTGAAAATATCCATGTTCTATTTTGTCTAATACTTCAATATAAATATTCTTTTGTTCATTGTTGAGTTGTGCAATTAACTGCTCTAGATCTACAGATTCCTGTCTCACTTGTTCCATTGCACTTTCCACTTCATTCATAGCTATTACAGCTTTATTTTCAATAAAAGTTGTCCAAGAGAATCTTGACTTAGTGGTGCTGAACTTTGGCTGCTTTAAGAACTATGCTACCTCAGCAGCAATCATTTCTTCTTGTTGTATCTCATCATTTAACATTTGTACATAGTTTTTGAAAATAGAACACTGAATAGTATCTTTGACATCATTAAAATAATCTTCGTAGCCGATTTATCAAAAGAGTTAAATTTGTCTTGCAATTTGTCACTGAGTATGACAGTTACTCCTTGGTGTTCTATTTTGTTGATAGCAGCCATCTCCAACATTTCTTCATTCTCTAGTTTGAGTAATTCTTCATTAAATTCAGAACACTCTTGAAGTGTAGGCATTCAAGAAACAATGGATTTCCTTT
Source organism: Pleurodeles waltl (assembly GCF_031143425.1). Classification (NCBI taxonomy): domain Eukaryota; kingdom Metazoa; phylum Chordata; class Amphibia; order Caudata; family Salamandridae; genus Pleurodeles; species Pleurodeles waltl. Next base: position 970,088,005 of record NC_090437.1, read on the forward strand.
CTTCACAAAACTCATACATTAGCTCTGATGCTGTGCTCTTACAGGAAAACAGTTTCTTAAGAAGTCAACTTTCCAACATATGTTTTCCTCCTCTGTCAGAACTGCTACCCTAATATCCTTGAGACTGTTTCCATATTGCATGTTTACATTGCCAATACTTCCCAAAGAGTTCTGAGGTTCTTCATGAGAAAGAGTTTTGAAAACAGGCTGTCCATATGCAGGAGTAAGTTGTAGTAGGTCACCAAAAACAATTAAATGCTTTCCTCCAAACAATATGTCATATTCAGTTTTTAAAATCTGTTGCATTCTCAGGTGAACAAAGGCAAGCATTAGTTTTTAAACTATGCTTACCTCATCAATAGGAAAAAGCTTCATTTTCTTCAAAGGTCTTGCCTTTCCATGACAACCTTCCCCAGATAACTTCTGGTATTCCAGCTTACTATCATGTTCTACTGGTAGCCAGAGTAATCTATGTAAAGTTATTCATTTGATATTGTGTGCAACTAATCTAGTTGGTGCTGTTACTACATATGATAAATGTGATTTTGTAGTCTTGTGTAAAAAAGTAGAGATAACTTTAGTTAAAAAGCTTTTCTCTGTACTAGCTTGGCCACTGATATGTAAAAGTATTGGCTTGAATGATGAACAATTGCAGTTTTTCTTCTCGTGAAAAAATCCATGTTCTATTTTGTCTAATACTTCAATTTAAGTATCCTTTTGTTCATTGTTGAGTTGTGCAATTAACTGCTCTAGATCTACAGATTCCTGTCTCACTTGTTCCATTGCACTTTCCACTTCATTCATAGCTATTACAGCTTTATTTTCAATAAAAGTTGTCCAAGAGAATCTTGACTTAGTGGTGCTGAACTTTGGCTGCTTTAAGAACTATGCTACCTCAGCAGCAATCATTTCTTCTTGTTGTATCTCATCATTTAACATTTGTAAATAGTTTTTGAAAATAAAACACTGAATAGTATATTTGACATCATTAAAATAATCTTCGTAGCCGTCATACTCTCCAAGTTATTCCAATTCACTTCGTCCAGGCTTGAATAGTTGAAGAAGAGCTAAGTAGAAAAACTCTCTTTTGTCAGGATTTTGGCAACTCATTATTTGGTGGTTAATTCGATTTTCTTTTGCATGTTTGACTAAACAACCACCACATCCATGTACTGCTTATTTCCCTTCTTCTTTGTTTTCATTTACATTACTTCTGTATCTGTAGTTTTGAAGAATTTCTTAAAGACACTTGTCTGCTATATGTGTGTCTAATATGTTTGATTTCACAAAGTCTGTACTTTGTGGTGCAAACTCTGCCAGGTACTGACTTTCTGATAAAGACTTTAAAACACTACTTTGTGTACTAGCTAAACCAAGACTTACCTAAACAATTCCTTTTGATTTTGAGAAAAGAACTTGCCAAACTCAACCTGTCACAGGCTTCATTGGATCCCATTTCCCTATGGGAAGCATTTTCAAACTGAAAGAATCCAATTTCTTGCTAAGTGTCTTTTCTGCAGAAATCTCCTTCCATATCTCCTTCATATCTGTCTTTTCAGATTTTGTAATGTATGACGTGACATACCAGGTCACAGTGATAAGGTTGTCTGCAACAAAATGTATGTCCATATTAGCATTTCACATTTAAAAAATCATAGGGTTATAGTCATTAAAATATTTCAAATTATCTGTTCTTTTTAGGTTATATATTTTCTTTGGTGATTTCCATGTCAGTGCATGTCTGACTGAAGACAAGAAGCTGTTTACTCTTCCTTTTGAAATGACAGGTCTTGGACATCCAAATCTAAATCTTGTGTAAAAATGTCCTTTGGATCTGTATTTATGACAGCAGCACCTCCCACATCTATGTGTTTGGAAATGCAAAACCTGTTCTCCAAGACCTATTTCACCAGTATGTTTTGGCATGGTACATGTCACATACTGTTCTATGAAAGAAAGTATAGACTCATCAGTGTGTGCTCCAAATTTTGGAGCATCTTTTATCCATAGCAGCATGTGAATATGTCGAGCACCTCTTGCCTGATACTCTTTCTGACAAAGGAAATAAGTTTCTTCTCCAAGAGTAGGATTGCTTTTTTTGCAGATAAAAGTAAGCATAGCTTGGAACCTGTGGTTGAAATATCTACAAACATTAGCAGGGTGTATTCAATAAAGTTCTCCAGCTGTCTTTACATTGATGTCATTTAGGTTTGAGTTCATCTCTCTCAAGTATTGAAGGAGGTAATCCCATGCATACTCATCGCAACTGAGTGTCAGTAACCAGGTTGGTGGACCCAGGTTTTAGTTCTCCATAACAATGGAACCACTATTAGCGCCAGATTGGTGCACCATTAAATGAATTGAGTTGTAATTAAAATGTTTGTCCTTTTCTTGAACTTTGTTAACAAAATCTCTCACAGAGAGATTTTGAAGATTAACACCTGTTTTTAGAGTGTGATTTATTGTACACGCAAGTCCAGACAAGTCACTCTTAAATAGAAGGTGAAATATGTATGTGATACACTGTCTGAATCTTGAATCCTCTGAATATAATCTTGTTGATTGGAGTTCAGCTGCTGGTATTTGTATGGGATGTCATCATAACGACCACCTACTGCAGTGGGAAACAACTGGGGAAAACAGTGAGCCTCTAAACGTTTTTCCCACATAGTCGCGAGAGCTCACTTTGCTTATTTCATTTGAAACAGTTCAATAGCATTACAAATTACTTCTTTGGAATGTAACTGATGGATGCATCATAAATTTCTTTGTCATCTGGTTCAAACACTTTTTCTATTTGTCCACTTTCTGGCAAACTGCTAGCTTCAACATTTGGTACATCAGGTTCGACATCAGCATTTTAATATTAAACATTATTTTGTACCAAGAATACCATTGCTTGTTTTACTTTATTAACATCAACCACTTCTTGCCAAATTGTTTTATTCTTAGTTGGCACACCATTTACTAGAATAATAAGTAGCAAATCAGTGTCTTTGTCTACCACTACAGTTTCAATATTCTTTTTAAAGTTTAATGGCTAATACACTGCTCTTTCTTTAAGGCCTTTCTGTAACTCTGTTCAATGTAATTTACCTGTTTTTGGTTCTAATTGTATAATTGCTTGAAATGGATGTATGGACTGTATAAGGATCGATTCATTTACATTTAAATCTCCTAGTTGTTCTGTAATAGTCACAAGTTCCAACCTGTTATATACTGCTCTAGCTGATGTTTTATGATCTTCTAACTTATTATAGCAGTACTCGAATGCAACTTGCTGCATGGACAAGTCAAACCGTTCTTCTCCTCTACAGATGAATAAGCAGAAAAAACTTGCCACTTTTCTCTGTGTTCCCTTCAGTTTTGGAAAATACATCTACATTTCATGTGTGACTTTTGTAGTGAGTGTGTCAACAAGAAATGCAAACATAGTTTGGTTTTTCTAAACACACTGTGTTCAACTTTATAAACTCTTGTTCAGAATTGCCAGGAGTAATACCTGTGATCTGTTCCTCAGTACCTGCACCTACAAATTCCTCATTTTACCTAGAATCCTCTTTAGAACCAAAGTAACGAAACTGCACATCCTGACCAACTTTTTCTATCTCTCCTGCTGTACCATGCAAAAGTACTCTATTCATTTTTCCTAAACATACGTCTGGAGTCTTCACATAGTAAAGTTTCCTAACTAAATTTCGGAGTTTTGAGTGGTGAACTACGAACATTCTAAAGTGATGAAAGGTGCTTTGGCACACTTTCTTTGATAGAAATGCTAATGAATGTCCTTGTAAATAACTATACTTTTTATTTTGTGTGGATCTAATCCTTGTAAAATTGAATTTTTTTGCTTCAGACTTCTTCATGGAACTTCACATACAAAATTTCATAACAAATCAATAGATTGCTACCGAATACTTCAAATACTACCACACTTCCATTTGTAAACAGGGCTATATCTATACCTTCCCTGAACCTCTGTAGCTATTGTAGTGAAGCCATTTTAGTTATGTCTGCGGGCATGTTATTTTAGCAACTAGGCCCGCTGTATGTGTCCTTTAGCCTAGCAACATTTCATTTTACTTCATTTTATTCTTTTAGAAATGATCACATTTGTGGTGATGATTTATTTTTCTTTATCTTTCTGTCCTTTCACTCAGGAAAACATTTACATTTCTTAGCACACTATTCTTCCAATCTATGCTTTATTCAAGGCTATCTAGCCTAAATACAGCCCTAGTAACAATACCGAGGGGAGGGAGATGATCTTGTGATCCCCAACCAGGACCAAAGACTTGAGTTGATTAAAGCAGTGCATGAGGGAGGTGCTTCTGCCCATGCTGGTGTGGTGGCTACTATTTCACCATTACAATTACGTTTCTATTGGCCTGGTCTATACAAACAGACCAAACAGTATGTCCTTTGCTGTGACATTTGTCAGCAAATAAAAGGGTCCACTGTCAAATGCCCACGGCAGACACCCCTCTTAATTTCCAACAAACCACTACAATGTGTGTACCTTAACCATTGTGGTCCCTTGACACCTGATGATGCACACAAATACATCTTAGTCACTGTTGACTCATGCTTCAGGTTTCTATGGGTATGGCCACAACACTGAGCTGACGCTAGAACTGTTATTAAAGATTTGCAAGTCTCTATCTGCTCATATGCTTTCTACTTGGACCAGTGCCTTCATTTACATCAAGGGGATTCAGGGACATCAAGGCTTCATTAGAGGTCCAACTGTACTATTCGTCTAGGTATCATCCAGAGGGAAATAGTTTTGTGGAGTGAAGAAAGCGAGACTTAAAGCAATCCTAAACATAAGGAGTATTAAGCACAGGTTGTAGCTGGCTTTATTACCTGTATGGAGTCCAGAGAGCCCTTAATAATCTGCCCAAAAGGTCCCTGGGACGGCATACCCCATATGAAGCCTGTTTGGAAAAACAAATGTATGTTCCAGAGCTTGATGGTCCTGGTGGAGAGGCAGAAGATACACCTTTTGACATAAATAAACATGTCACTGTCTTGCAGGACTTACAACAGTTCCATGATGACAGCAGATCTGCCAGTGCCGCCTCCTTGGGAATAAGGGGTACACCAATAACATGTACTGGCTGGATTCCAAAAGTTGGGGATCTAGTATGTGAAAAGTTTGCTGTGATAAAGGAGTTCGCTCCTTCTTATCGTGCAACGGTTCCAGTCCTGGGAATAGAGGATACCAGAACTGTTATTTTGCCTCCGCTGCCTGGTTCTAAAGAAAACCGCTTTGTCTTCATTGACAATGTCAAGTTACACGATATGGCTGATCCTACACAGCAGACCTGGAGGACTCCTGGGTAGTACCCGACTCCCTCTCACTACAGAGCAGGATTCCTCTACAGGTTTTGAGCAGCAACACTGACAGCCCCCAAGCTTAGGGAAGGTGGAAAATGATCTTTCATTAGCTCCACTTACTTCTTCTGTGACAAGAAAAGTCCACAACAATGAGAAATCATTCTCAAATTCAACTCAAATGGATGGAATCATCTACTATGAAATACAAAGGGAGACTTCTGCCAGTTGTCCTCTTCCAAACACGGCTCCAGTTTTTGCACTAACTGCTTCCAGATATTTTGCCAATGTCCAGGACTCAGCTGCCTCTTCTGCAACAAAACTGTCAAGAGCACATAAACTGAAAAATTGACTAAAAATGAACTATTTCATTCATCCATGGAACTATCTGTGGCTCTTACTAACTGTACTTGCCTTTATTCTTTGAATTAGGTTTGTCATCGTCTTTTTCCTAATAATACATGGTCATTACCTTCCTGAATGCTCTACAGTTGAACTGGTGGATGAGGTCTTAAAACCACATTTTTCCTCCCATAAGGTCCATCGTGATTTGTCCCTAGTGAACATTTCAGCTACACCAATTCCTGATAGGATTGTTCTGAATAAAGTACCTTTTGATATATATGGCCTGACGGAGGTTATTCAAATTCCATACATCTTTAAACTTTCAATGAATTATGTAATAACACCTGGAGTTGTTTCTGATGATTGGAATGTCAAAACAATTGATTCTATGTTATCTGAACTAGAGTATTTTACTGTATTTGAAAGTGAAGATGTTTATCAATCAAAAGAAAATTATGGAGATATGTTCTATTACAATTATTGTGGACATCATTTAATTCATAAAGCAAGTACCCCAAAGACTATTTTTAATTACACATAATCGGAACTTCGCCACTGGGGGGTGTCCGAAAAGTATGCATATTTTTCTGGGGACAATGTTAAAAATGCTGAGTCATATCATTTTTAAGTTCCCAATAATGGAAATGTAAACAGTTTATTGACTGATACAAAATTGAGTTATTCTGATTCGTTTGTTTCCTGGTTGGCCAGAGAAGGCTATGAATATTGGCTAAAGTCGATTGACTTAAAGAGGGTATTGGGAACTAAAAATGTAGTAGGGAACTAAAAATTGGCAAATAAGTGGAAATTAAACTTTATTTAGTGCATGCCTGATACCTGTTTCGATTATATTTTTAAATGAAACTGTACAACAGACAAGTTGTTTAGACTTTGCAAAAATTTAGGAATTGAATGCGCCTAGTATTCCTGCACCTGTCAAAGCGACAATATCACCTCTTCCACATTTCTAGGAACAATCTCTTCTTTTTTAACTGGACTACCATCCTTCATCTCATAACATCGACATGTTGAATCCATTGCATGCACTAAAGTGTTCTCTTCCAAAAACCCTCTTCATTAAAGAAAGGTTTTGTACTAGAGGTATACTTCCAGTCACTACTAAAGATTTTACAAAAAATGGTGTGTTATTAACAAGTCTTTTCCTTTGGGACCATCTCTTCAAATCCAGCACTGTCTTATCCAGTGCTCTCATTCTAGTGGGAATCAAAATAAAAAGATTCCTCTTTAAGGCAAACGCTTTACCAACTACAGCCTCAACACATTCTTTTTGTTTCACTACTTCTCTTCTCCTTTTGTACTGCTTCATAGTCTTAATAAGATTCAGAATTGCACTGGCACGAAACATTCTAACTCTAATGTCTTTGAACTGTTGCTGTCTTCTGGGTAAGCTATATGCTTTCTTCAATGACATCTTACTCTTCATCTGACATAATTTTTATCCTTTGTTGGCTGATTTCAAACTTTCCTTTTAATTTACTTGACTTTGACATTTTCCATACACAACTTTAAGAAATGGTTTGCTTCCCTTACCAGCTGCTCTTTTCCCTTTAACCTCATTCTCTTCATGTTGGCCCTTTTCTTTCTCTGTTGCAAGTAGATAGTATGTTTTCCCCAGTTTCTTTTGTCTTTCTGTTTTTTTAGCATATTAAATGTATGTTTTTAATACAAATGGATGTCTGAAATGAAAAGCCAAAATTAACAATATATATACATTTGAATTCTATACTTTCAATTCTATAGCTTAACTATGTCATTCTAATACAGTTCCATCACTACATTGTAGGCACTTTACGTCTATTACTTTTGATGTTTAAAGCAGAGTATGCATGCTGCTATTATCATAACCATCAGTGTCTTACTCGGTTTTGCACTGTATGCATCAATTTGTATTTCAGTGCGTCATTGTGTCATTTTATGTATTAGTGTGTGTCTGAGTATCTTATCACATTCATTTGTGTGTGTTCCAAATAAGGTAGTGTATTCATAACTATGAAGCAGGGTGTGCCAGCATAAGGTTCCATCTATTCCTGGGTGCGTCACTGTATGCCTATCTCTGTGCCTGAGTGTGTTAGTCTTTGCATCAGTATGTGACTGAGTGTGTTTCTATTTGTATCTGACAGCGAGTGTCAGCATATACATCAGAGTGTGCTGGGGGTATCACTGCATTTGCCAGTATCTGCCTGGGTGTGTCACTGTATACATGAGTGAATGTCTGGGTGTCTTAATTTATGTATCAATGTGTGCCTGGTGTGTCAGAATATATCTATGAGTATCTGCATGACTTTGTCATTGTATGCATGAGTGTGTGTCTGTGTGAGTTTATGCATCAGTGTGACAGTGACTGTCACTTAATGCATTAGTGTGTACCTCATTGTGTTCATTTATCTATCAGTGTGCAGTTAGGTTTCTTACCATATGCATCAACGTGTACTTCAGGGGTACGGTGTATTTAGGACCGTAGGGTAAGGAATACAATTGTATGTAGGATTGTGTTCCTAAGTGTATCTGTGTATTCATTAGTGTGTGCCTGGTTATGTCACTGTATGCATCAATGGGTACCTGGATGTGTCAGTGTACACATCAGTATGTGCCTGGTTGTGTCACTTAATACATCATTGTGTGGTTATCTGTGTCAGTCCATTCATCAGTGTGTCCCTGTCTGTGTTATTTTAAACATCAGTGTGCACATAGTAGTATATGTGAATGTATTAATGTGTGTGTGTGGGTGTGACAGCATAAGTATCATTGTGTGCCTGGGGAGGTTAGTGTATGTACATGTGTATGGCTGGGTGTTTTAGGTTATGCATGATTATGGCGGTCATTCCAACCTCGGCGGTAAAAGCCGCTTACCGCCATTCAGAAGACCGCCATAACACCGCCGTGGTCATTCTGACCCACAACAGGCAAACCGCCAAAATTCCGACATCCACAAAAGTCCGCCACACCAAAGGTCAGCGATAAACTGGCGATGACCAAACCTCCACCGTCACGCCAACAGAAATATGCCCATGCCATTACGACCCACGAATCCACGCGGCGGTCTTTCAAACCCCTACGACCAGAAATTCAGAGAGAAGGCGAGAGAGAGACACCACAGTCAACTACCAAGCATCCACAGGCACACAATACCAATACCCACAGAACTTCCACGCACCTCACACAACACACCACTAAATAGCACCCCACCTATCACTACACACTCCACCCCACACATCATCCACACCACCCCATGGCACCTCAAAGACACCCCAGGTTCTCAGATGCTGAACTCAGGGTCATGGTGGAGGAAATCGTACGAGTAGAGCCCCAGCTGTTCGGGACACAGGTGCAGCACACCACCATTGCCAGGAAGATGGAGCTATGGAGCAGAATAGTGGACAGGGTCAACGCTGTGGGACAGCACCCGAGAAATAGGGACGACATCAGGAAGAGGTGGAACGACCTACGGGGGAAGGTGCGTTCCATGGTATCAAGGCACAACATCGCGGTACAGCGGACTGGCGGCAGACCCCCACCTCCTCCCCCAGATTTTACAACATGGGAGGAGCAAGTCTTGAACATCCTGCATCCTGAGGGCCTCGCAGGAGTCAGTGGAGGAATGGACTCTGGTAAGTCTCATCTTCACTACTTCATCCCCCCCACCCCACCTGCATGCCAACTCATAACCCCACCCTCACCCTTACCCCCATCACAACTACCCCTTGCAAATGTCTCACCATCACAACCCACCCATCCCAACACTTAGCCCTGCATGTGGCCCCAAAGCATGGACACCCATCACCAAGGCATGCCCAATGCACATACCCATCACCCCCCCCCCCAAAATACCGTCACAACAGCCTCCACAAAGGAATGCCAGCACTGGGGTACATGGGCACCCACCCATTGCACGCCATTGGCACACACAGAAGCAATAACCATACTTTTATACCCCTGCAGGACCCGAACGCCAGGTCACCGCGCAGGAGGGTCCACAAATGTCCCCTCCACCCCCAGAAGAGGCCCACAGTGATGACAGCAGCTCTGTCTCCCTGGATCTAGATGACCAGCCCGGTCCATCAGGGACCTCGGGACAGTCGGTTCCCCTCAGACAGGCACAGGCCACAGCAGACCTTCCCCCCTCTGGGAACACCAGCACAGCACCCACCCAGCGGGCCCATACCTCTGTCCCCAGGACACGTCAATCAGCGGTGTGTCCACCACTACAGGGAACCCAGGCTAACCCACCACCCCAACAACAACAGGGACCTGGGGGCAGTGGTAGTGGGCACACGGTCCAGGGGACGGAGGCCCAAGGAAACAGGGGAACTGGGAGGGCAGCTGTGCGACAGGGGGGGGACAGGCCAAGGGAACCCACTCTCCATGAGGCCCTCTCCTCCATCATGGGAGCATACCACCGCTCCCAGGAGATGATGGCGACGGTCCTGGCCAGGTTCCAGGAAATCCAGCTTCTGCAGGAACAACAGAATATGGGGTTCAGGGAGGAACTGAGAAACATCAGTACCGCCATGGGTACCATCGTAGTGGCCCTGAATGAGTTAATCTCCACATTGCGGACCACTGTGGCACCTCAAAGGGCCCCTGACACTAGCATGGACCAAGAACAGGCTACCACCTCCGCCGGCGCTAGTGGACAGGAGGCCCCGACAGAAGACCAACAGGCCACCAGAACCCCACCCCCTGCAGAAGGAGAACCACCCAGCAAGCGGGCCCTGAGATCCAGGAAGAAGACAGAGTAACATGTCAAGACCCCCGCCAGCAAAGGATACCGCCCTGATTGTCATCCCACTGTCCCACATTGTCACCCTGTCCAACCTTAAACTGCCCCTGCTCCACTTCCCACAAGCATTTGGACAATGCACCTGTGAACCTGATAGTCTGGACTCTGCCATGGACAATCCTCCACCATCACCCCTCACCGATTTGCAACCACCCATCCAAATTAGAGCACTTGAATAAACACACTTATTGCACATAAACAATCTGGAGTCTGTCTGTGATTTTAACAAATGTATTAGACATGACAGTGCCAAAATTGTTATTCACATTGTGATGCCAACAAACCGCTGTCACACAGCTGTAGTCCATGGGGTAACAAAGCAGATGTCACGCAGTGGGGCCCACAGCTCTGAAAACGGAAGGGAAAGTCACAACACAGTTACCATACACTGGGGGAAAAAGTCAGACAGTAGAGAGGTAGGAGTTTTAAAGTAAATGTAATATGCCGGTGTGTACTCTTACCTGTGTGTCACTGAAAATATTGCTCTATTACTGTGTTCCTGTTGTCTATGTCGTCCTCTCCGGCTTCCTCTTCTTCACTCTCCACAGGCTCCACAGCTGCTACAACACCACCATCTGGACCGTCCTCCTGCAGAAAAGGCACCTGGCGGCGCATAGCCAGGTTGTGAAGCATACAGCAGGCCACGATGATCTGACACACCTTCTTTGGTGAGTATATTAGGGATCCACCTGTCATATGGAGGCACCTGAACCTGGCCTTCAGGAGGCCAAAGGTTCGCTCAATCACCCTCCTAGTCCGCCCATGGGCCTCATTGTAGCGTTCCTCTGCCCTGGTCCTGGGATTCCTCATTGGGGTCAGTAGCCAGGACAGGTTGGGGTAACCAGAGTCCCCTAATAGCCACACCCGGTGCCTCTGGAGTTGACCCATCACAAACGGGATGCTGCTATTCCGCAGGATGTAGGCGTCATGCACTGACCCAGGGAACTTGGCATTAACATGGGAGATGTACCGGTCAGCCAAACACACCATCTATACATTCATCGAATCATAACTTTTCCTGTTCCTGTACACCTGTTCACTCCTGCTGGGGGGTACCAAAGCCACATGTGTCCCATCAATGGCACCTATGATGTTGGGGATATGTCCAAGGGCATAGAAATCACCCACCTGTAGGCAAATCCCCCACCTCAGGGAAAATGATGTAGCTCCTCATGTGTTTCAGCAGGGCAGACAACACTCTGGACAACACCTTGGAAAACATAGGTTGAGACATCCCTGATGATATGGCCACTGTTGTTTGAAATGACCCACTTGCTAAGAAATCGAGTACTGACAGCACCTGCACTAGAGGGGGGATCCCTGTGGGTTGGCGGATGGGTGACATCAGGTCTGCCTCCAGCTGGGCACACAGTTCCTGTATAGTGGCTCGGTCAAGCCTGTATATCAGTATGACGTGTCTTTCCTCCATTGTCGACAGGTCCACCAGCGGTCTGTACACGGGAAGATTCCTCCATCTCCTCGCATTGCCCAGTGGACGGTGCCTAGGAAGGACAACAGCGAGCACAGAGTCAATCAACCCACAGGTACGTTCCCACAGCCTGCACACAACACGATTCACTATACATTGAATGGTTTGTATGAGTGTTGAGGAAAGGCCTAAGTATGTGTGACGCAGTAGAAATTAAGCCATGTGGGCCCTTGAAATGGCGGCTGCCTGACCTGTGAAGTGTGACAATGGAATGTGAGGTCAATGCGCTGGCGTGGCACACCGTGGCGGTAGGCGGTCGAAGACCGCGGCGCAAAGCCGCATTGGTTAACATAGAATCCTATGGGTTACACGAGCCAATGACGATGTGCGCCGGCGGTCACGGTACGCACCGCCGCGGTACGCACCGCCGCGGGCGTGACCGCCATTTTCTATCTACTTAATCACTCGATACCTGATCTTCCACAGGAGAGGACCTACACTGCAAGTGCTGCTGTGACCTCGGTCTGGAAGAGACAATGGCTGCTGCGACTGGGGAAAGGGCCCCTGCCTTCACTTCTGAAGAATTGGAGAAACTCGTGGATGGGGTCCTCCCCCAGTATGCGCTACTCTACGGTCCTCCAGACCAACAGGTAAGTACACTGGGAGCATGCTTTGTGGGCAATGCCTGGGTTGAGTCGGGTGGATGAAAGATGGTGGGGAGGGGAGCGATTGAGGCATGCATCAGACGACAGATGAGAGCATGTGCCACATGGCAAGGGTGGGGATGGGGGGCCACTCACATCAAGCATGCAGAAGGTGATGATTTTTTTCTCCCCCTGTACATGTCACATAGGTCAGCACCCACCAGAAAATCGCTATTTGGCGTGCCATCGCCAAGGACGTCCGGACCCTTGGGGTCCACAACAGACGGGGCACCCACTGCCGGGAGAGGTGGGAGGACATCCGACGCGGGAGCAGGAAGATGGCGGAGGCTCTGCTGGGGATGGCCTCCCAACGTAGACGGGGTGCCAGTCGTCAATTGACCCCCCTGATGTCCCGGATCCTGGCGGTGGCCTACCCCGATTTGGATGGGCGCGTGAGGACATCACAGCAGACACAAGGGGGTGAGTACACTCTCATTCTGGTGAATTTGCGCGCAGTGGAGGTGTCTGGGTGGGGGAGGTGGGCTGTGGGTATCTCTAGGCCAGGGCGATTTCTGTAGGCTAGGCCCCTCCGTAAGGCATGGCCCTATGCCCCCGCCCCCCACCTCTGTAGGGTGCCAAGTACAGCTATTCATGGCCCTGTGTCATCTATGTGTGCAGTCGTCGTCCATAGGCTTGTAGGCCATGTCCCATGGATTGCGTAGTGGACCCCAAGTGCGCAGCGTAGTGCAGGGGGCTTCTGTGTCTGTCCTCTCCACCAACGGTAGCGGTAATCCATGCACTCAACATGTCTTTCTTTCTCCCCCTCCCCTTTTTTGTGGTCTTCCTGTTCATGTGTGCATTAGCATCATCAGGCGGAGGAGAAGTGGCATCGGAGCACGAGGGATCTGCATCCCACATGGCCCTGGAGGGCCATGCAACGGACTCTGAGTACACCAGTGGGACGGAGGGCGAGGGGAGCTCCACAGCGGGGACTCATGCTGATGTCAGTGTCAGCGACTCGTCCTCTGAAGGGACCTCCCTTGTGGTGGCGGCAACATCCGTGCCCCCCGCAACAACAGGTACAGCCGCCACCCAGCGCACCAGCACCGCCCTCCCAGCAGCCCCTCAGCGTTTGCCCCGTGCCCGCTCACCCAGGAAGGTGGGCATCTCCTTCGCCCCAGGCACCTCAGGCCCTGCCCCTGTCACCCCTGCTGCCCTCAGTGAGGAGGTCAGTGACCTCCTGAGGACCATCATTGTTGGGCAGTCTACCCTTTTGAATGCCATCCAGGGTGTAGAAAGGGAGGTGCACCGGAGTAATGCCTACCTGGAGGGCATTCATTGGGGTCAGGCTGCCCATCAGCGATCGTTCAACGCTCTGGCCTCAGCACTGACGGCAGCAATTGTCCCTGTCTCTAGCCTCCCCCCTCCAACTTCCTCCACCCAGACCCAATCCCCTGTACCTCTGCCTAACCCAGACACACCTACAGACCAGCCTGCACACACCTCAACACCCAAGGGAAGCTCATCCAGACATAAGCACCACACTTCACACAAGCATTCACACAAGCAACATCCACATGCAGACACACCAACACCCACTGCCTCCACTGTGTCCCCTTCCTCCTCGTCTCCCTCCTCCCTCCCTGTGACGTCTCCACTCACACTTGCATGCACAACATCTTCAGCCACTACGTCCATCACCAGCACACCCACCAGAACACTCCGCACACGTGCACTCGCCACCCCCACTACCATTTACACGTCCCCTGTGTCCTCTCCCAGTGTGTCTGTCACCCCCTCTTCCAAACCACACAAACGCAGGCAGCCACCCACCCAACAGCCATCCACCTCACGACAGCCTCCAGCCCAAGCACCTGCACCCAAAGACACCAGACTTCACACTCCTACAACCACATCCTCTTCCTCCACTCCCATACCCACTACACCTAGCCGTCCCTCTCTTTCCAAATTGATTTTCCTTTCCAAACTTGACCTCTTTCCAACAACTCCCCCACCCCGTCCATCGAATAAGACTGCAATCAGCACCTCAGCCACCACCAAACCAGGACCTATCAGGACTGTTGTCCAAGGACTGTGGAGTCCCCCACCCTCAAGGGCAACTAGTTCTGGTAGGAGCCAAGGCACGGCTATCCCACCCCCGGAAAAACACCCAAAGATCACCAGTGCCCGGCGCGAGAGGCCAAGGACACCAGGGACCAAAATCCCTACCCTGGCTCCGCCTGGAAGTGGGGTGCCACCTGGCACACCGCCAAAGGTGGGAAAGGGCCACAGACGACCAGGGAAGGGTGGGAAGGGCAGCACGCCCGACAAGTCCTGCAGCAGGCCAGCTGCCCAGGAGGGCCCCACCAGCCCCATCCCAGCTGCCCAGGAGGGCCCCGCCAGCCACAGCCCAGCTGCCCAGGAGGGCCCCGCCAGCCACAGCCCAGCTGCCCAGGAAGGCCCGTCTGCCACAGCCCAGCTGCCCAGGAGGGCCCCGCCAGCCACAGCCCAGCTCCCCAGGTGGGCCCAGCCAGCCACAGCCCAGCTGGGCAATGAAGGAGCGCCAGCCACAGCCCAGCTGGGCAATGAAGGAGCGCCAACTCAAGCACCGCTGAACTGGGCAAGCACCGCTGAACAGGGCAAGGACCGCCAAGGCAAGCACCGCTGAACTACGAAAGCACCGCTGAACAGTGCAAGGACCGCCAACTCAAGCACCGCTGAACAGGGCAAGGACCGCCAAGGCAAACACCGCTGAACAGGGCAAGGACCGCTGAACTGGGCAAGCACCGCCAAGGCAAGCACCGCTGAACAGGGCAAGGACCGCTGAACAGGGCAAGGACCGCCAAGGCAAGCACCGCTGAACTGGGCCCTTCATCTCAAGCACTGCTGCACTGGGCCCTTCATCTCAAGCACCGCTCCGCTGGGCCCTTCATCTCAAGCACCACTGAACTGGGCCCTTCATCTCAAGCACCGCTCCGCTGGGCACCGCCGTCTCAAGCACCGCTCCGCTGGGCACCGCTGTCTCGAGCACCTGCTGCACTGGGCCCTTCATCTCAAGCACCGCTGCACTGGGCCCTTCATCTCAAGCACCGCTCCGCTGGGCCCTTCATCTCAAGCACCGCTGCACTGGGCCCTTCATTTCAAGCACCGCTGCACTGGGCCCTTCATCTCAAGCACCGCTCCGCTGGGCCCTTCATCTCAAGCACCACTCCGCTGGGCACCGCCGTCTCAAGCACCGCTCCGCTGGGCACCGCTGTCTCAAGCACCGCTGCACTGGGCCCTTCATCTCAAGCACCGCTGCACTGGGCCCTTCATCTCAAGCACTGCTCCGCTGGGCCCTTCATCTCAAGCACCGCTCCGCTGGGCACTGCCGTCTCAAGCACCGCTCCGCTGGGCACCGCCGTCTCAAGCACCGCTGCACTGGGCCCTTCATCTCAAGCACCGCTGCACTGGGCACTTCATCTCAAGCACCACTGCACTGGGCCCTTCATCTCAAGCACCGCTCCGCTGGGCACTGCCGTCTCAAGCACCGCTGCAATGGGCCCTTCATCTCAAGCACCGCTCCGCTGGGCCCTTCATCTCAAGCACCGCTGAACTGGGCCCTTCATCTCAAGCACCGCTCCGCTGGGCACCGCCGTCTCAAGCACCGCTGCACTGGGCCCTTCATCTCAAGCACCGCTCCGCTGGGCCCTTCATCTCAAGCACCGCTCCGCTGGGCACCGCCGTCTCAAGCACCGCTCCGCTGGGCACCGCCGTCTCAAGCACTGCTGCACTGGGCCCTTCATCTCAAGCACCACTGCGCTGGGCCCTTCATCTCAAGCACCGCTGCATTGGGCCCTTCATCTCAAGCACCGCTGGCCCATTGGCGGAAGGGGCAGTGCCGCATCTGTGTCGGGCAGGGCTGCGCGAAGCACTCTGGGCACCAGTCCCCCTCCAGAACCAGTGGACACTGTCATCCACTTGAGAGACTGTGGCTTTGCACTCCCCAGGATGGTACAGTGGGCAAGCCACCCACTGTATGGACTTGAGAGACTGTGGCTTTGCACTCCCCAGGATGGGACTGTGGCCATGGAGGCCCCTCGTGGATCTGGCGTTGTGTACTCATGTGGCTGAGGTGCCCCCTTCCCTTCCCCCTGAGGTGCCTGTAGTTTTTCTATCTGATGCCCCTGCAGTGTTCTCTCCGTTGGTGTCAGGTATCCTGTGTGGGCCTTGCCCATGTGATTTGGGCCCAGTGGTCCACGGACAATGACAGCTAAAATTTTCGGACTTTTAATATTTATGTATATATTCGTTTTAAATGTTTGATATTTTTATATGCCGATAATACAATATATTCGACTGTTTATGATCATTTCATTTTGTCTTTGCATTCTTCCGGGGGGTTTGGGGGTTGTAACAGTGATGTATTGCTATGCATTGATGTGTGTGTTGTAGTGGGTGAGGGTGGTGGTGGGTGTGTAAAGATGTGTGCCCGTAATATTTTCTCCTCCCCCCTCCCCTGTGTCGTAGGTGCAGTACTCACGTAGTCTTCTGTGCCGGCGTTCGTGCTCCTGGTAGAGGAGCAGGAAGACAATGGCTGGTAGGATGTGTAGTTCGGGTTCCATGCTGTCCAGATTCCTCGTGGGGTGTATGGAGGTGAGCGTTTTCCGTTTGAAATGTCTGTTTATGCCGTGTTTTTATCGGCGGGGCTACCGCCCCGGAAAAGGTGGCGGATTGGTGGGTTGTGATAGGGTGGGCGGTACATTGTCTCCCGCCTGTCTGTTGGCGGAGACCGCCGCGCTGTTTGTTTGTCCCGCCGTGGCGTTCGGAGTGTTAAAGTGGCGGTCTCTGTTGGTGGTTTCCGCCAGGGTCAGAATTCCATTTTTTACACCGCCAGCCTGTTGGCGGGTTAGCCGCCGCTTTAACACCGACCGCCAGGGTTGGAATGACCCCCTATGTGTCTACCAGTTATACTGTATGCATCACTGTATACCTGGGTGTAGTCTGTGAATATGTTTTCAAATACATTGGCCCTCATTATGACATTATGACAAGTCCTGCTTACCGCCAAGCCGACTGCCGCCAACATACCACGACCGCAGCGGTATACTGCTACCCATATTATAACCCACACATAGCAATCCGTCACTATACGGACACAAACACAAGTCCACCAGCCCAAAGGTCAGTGATAAAATGGCAGTAGCAAAACCCACACCGTTACACCAATAGAACTACGCCCACAGCATTATGACCCATGAATCACCATGGCGGACATTCAACCCCGGTAAACCATTGGTGGTTCATACCGCTGCGCTCAAAATACACACACACGTACAAAACAACACCACATTGGACAATTCAAACTACACACACCTGACACTCATAAACACACCACACCCACACCAATATAAAACACACGCCCACACTACCCACAACCCTTTACGACACAAAGAAATTGACAACTGAGAGAGAGACACACCAAGAGCACCCACAGAACCAGAGCCACAGAACACCATCATCCATACACCATCCACACAACTCACAGCATACACCCCAAAAAATCACCCCACATACTCTCACACACATCACACACATTACACCCATGGCACCACAAAGACACCCCAGGTTCTCAGAGGAGGAGCTAAGGGTCATGGTGGAGGAAATCATCCGGGTAGAGCCACAGCTATTCGGATCACAGGTGCAGCAGACATCCATTGCATGGAGGATGGAGCTATGGCGGAGAATCGTGAACAGGGTCAACGCCATGGGACAGCACTCCAGAACAAGGGATGACATCAGGAAGAGGTGGAACGACCTACGGGGGAAGGTGAGTTCCTAGGTCGCAAGACACTAGATAGCTGTTCAGAGGACTGATGGTGGACTCCCACATCCTCCCCCCAACTAACAACATGGGTGGAGCAAGTCTTGGCAATACTGCATCCTGAGGGCCTGGCAGGAGTAGCAGGAGGACTGGACTCGGGTAAGTCAACTCTTTACTACTTTCACCCCCCCTACCTGTATGCCATCACATACCCCCACCCTTACCCTCAACCCCATCACCCCACCACCTCACATACATCCCACCATCACAACCCACCCATCCCAGTATCCAGCACTGCATGCACCACCAATGCATGGACATCACTCACAGCCCTGCATAGACACCCATCACCACAGCATGCACACTAGAGAGAGTCACCTAGCCCACAAAATTACTACTCACACATGGCAAAGTTGACAGGGCACTCACAACCAACTAGGGCAACACACCCATGCACAAGATGTCACACGCAGACACATTAACACTACATTTACATCCCCACAGGTCCCACACCCAACGTCACCGGAGAGGAGGTGCCAGCAACAACTAGTCCCCCACCCAAAGAGGTCCACAGTGATGACAGCAGATCTGCTCGCCTGGATCTGGATGACCATCCTGGCCTATCAGGGATCTCCGGACAGTCGGTTACCCAGGAACAGTCCCATACCACCACAGAGCCCCCCCCTCAGGAAACACCAGCACAGCACCCACCCAGCAGGTCCATACCTCTGTCCTCAGGACACGTCAATCAGCAGTGTGTCCACCACTACAGGGACCCCAGGCAACCCCACAAACACAGGCCGATCAGGGACCTGGGGTCAGTGGCAGTGGGCAGACGATTCAGGGGACAGAGGCACAAGACAACAGGGAAACTGGGAGAACTGCTGTACGACAGGGGGAGGACAGGCCCAGGGAACCGACTCTCCACAAGGCACTCACCAACATCCTGGGAGCATACCACCATTCCCAGGAGAGGATGGGCCAGATACTGGCCAAGTAGCAGGAGACCCAGCAGCTGCAGGAGGACAGTACCTAGGGATCAGGGAGGACCTGAGGGACATCCACACCACCCTGGTCACCTTTGCAGGGGTGCTGGCAGACATGGCCAATACCATGATTGGAGCAGTGGCACACCAACGGGCCCCTGACACTAGCCACTCGATGAACGGCCCTCCACCTCCACTGACGCTAGTGTACAGGAGGCCCCACCACAAAAACAACAGGCCACCTGCACCCCTCCCCCTGCAGAAGGAGAACCACCCCACAAACGGTCACTGCCATCTAGGCAGAAGCCAGAGAACATTGCCAAGACCCCCGCCAGGAAATAAGCCTCTCCTGATTGTCACCCTTGTGTCCCACTCTGTCACCCTGTCCACCTTGAACTGTCATTGCTCCACTTCCTATGTCCCCTTGGACAATGCACCTGTGATACAAATAGACTGGACTCCATCCTGGACTCTCCTCCACCATCACCCAAGTCTACTGCACATCCCCATTATATTATCAGCAATTAAATAAACACCAGTTGAAAAAATACAAGTATGTAGTATGTCAAATGGTTTAAGTATGTATTCCTTTAACAATATGCAGACATTGCAAGTAGACTGTACAGTAATTTATACATAGGTATGACCTGTGTTGTGCTGCAGTCAATACACCATGAGCCAGAATAGTGCACAAATATCTGTGAATAGACATGTCAAAGGGTACAGTAAGTGGCCATATTAGTGGGAACAGCAGCCTGCCAGTGAACATTTACAACACAAAACAGCAATGGAAGGTGAAGTTACAGTGTCTTACCTGTGTGTCACTGGAAGTACTGTTGAATGACAGATGTTCTGTTGTCCACATCCTCTGCCTCCTCTTCGTCACTGTCCACAGGCTCCAACGCTGCCACACGCCAATCTCCAGTCCCACCCTCCTGCAGAAAAGGCACCTGGCGTCTTAAGGCAAGGTTGTGCAACATGCCATGATGATCTGGCACACCTTCTTGGGTGAGTAGCACAGGGAACCACCTGTTAGATGGAGGCACCGAAACCTGGCCTTCAGGAGGCCAAAGGTTCGCTCTATAATTCTTCTTGTTCGCCCATGTGCCTCATTGTAACGCTCTTCTGCCCTTGCCCTGGGATTCTTCACTGGGGTCAGCAGCCATGAGAGGTTGGGGTACCCAGAGTCACCTGCAAATATTGAGGGATACCTGTTAGCCAGACCCTCACCTTTAGGGTCAACCCCACACCCATATACCAACATACACTGGGTGGGGAGCATGGGCTCACCTATTAGCCACACCCTGTGCCTCTGGAGTTGAGCCATCACATATAGGATGCTGCTATTCCTCAGGATTTAGGCATCATGCACAGACCCAGGATACTTTGCATTCACATGGGAGATGTACTGGTCTGCCAGGCACACTGAACATTCATCGATTGAAAGCTCTTTCGATTTTTGAACACCTGTTCATTTCTCCGGGGGAGGGACAAATGCAATATGTGTACCAGCAATTGTCCCAACAATGTTGGGGATATGTCTCTTACATAGAAGTATGCTTTCACTGTGGCCAAAAGCTCCTCCTGGGGGGAATATGATGTAGCTGCACATGTGTTTCATCAGGGCAGACAACACTCTGGTCAGTACTATTGAGAACATTGGCTGGGACTTTCCTGCTGCCATGGCCACTGTCACTTGGAAGGAACCACTTGCCAAGAAATGGAGCACAGATAGGACTTGCACAAGAGGGGGGATCCCAGTGGGCTGACGGATAGCTGAGACTGGGTCTGGCACCAATTGGGCACTCCGCTCTTGGATTGTGGCCCTATCAAGTTTATAGGTGAGGATAATGTGCGTGTCCTCCATTGCTGCCAAGTCCACCAGGGGCCTGTACACGGGGGATGTCTCCATCTCCTAATCATACTCAGCGGTTGTAATCTAGGGGGCAAAACGATGAGCATCTGGTCAGTTTTCAACATTTCCTCAATGTACAATGCATTGCATGTTGTGACAGAAACAGTATGTTGATGTTTAGTCCTAAAATGTGCTTATGTCTGATGTGCCGCAGTTAAGTGCCATGGCCTGCACCCCCCTGAAATGGCAGCCACCTGTTCTGTGTGGAGAGACAGGTGGAAATGAGGTAATGCCGCTGATGTTGTGCACCGTTGCGGAAGGCAGTCAAGGACCGCCGTGCAACTCCTCATTGTTTATCATTGGGCCCTATGGGTTACAGTAGCCAATGGTGATGTACGCCGGCGGTGATGGTACGCACCGCCGCGGACGTGACCGCCATTTTCTATCTGTTCACTCACTTGCTACCTGACCTTCAACAGGAAAGGTCCTACACTGCAAGTGCTGCTGTGACCTGTGTCTGGAAGCGACCATGGTTCAAGTCACTGGCGAAACACGAACACGCCCATGCCATTACGACCAACGAATCCACGCGGCAGTCTTTCAACCGCGGTATTCCATTGGCGGTACACACCGCCGCGCTCAAAATACACCCTCCTTTACAAAACACAGCCACATTGGACAATTCGAAATACACACACCTGAAACACATACACACACCACACCCACACATCCAATCAACTATAAAACACACACCCACATCACCCACAAACCCCCACTACTGGAAATTCGGAGAGGAGGCGAGAGAGAGAGAGAGAGAGAGAGAGAGAGAGAGCACAGCTAACGCAAACCCCAACACACAGAGGAACACAACATCATCACCCACACCACATCCACGCACAAAACACCACACACCACCACACACACCACCACACACACCACACTCATCACCACAAACACCACCCCACACCACCCCATGGCACCCCAAAGACACCCCAGGTTCTCGGACCAAGAACTCAGGGTAATGGTGGAGGAAATAATCAGGGTAGAGCCCCAGCTATTCGGCACACAGGTGCAGCACACCACAATAGCCAGGAAGGCGGAGCTATGGCAAAGGATCGTCGACAGGGTCAACGCTGTGGGACAGCATCCCAGAAACCGGGAAGACATCCGAAAGCGGTGGAACGACCTACGGGGGAAGGTGCGGTCGGTGGTGTCAAGACACGACATCGCTGTGCAGAAGACTGGCGGCGGACCCCCACCCACTCCACCCGAATTCACATCATGGGAGCAAGAGGTCTTGAACATCCTGCATCCTGCGGGCCTCGCTGGAGTAGGCGGAGGAATGGACTCTGGTAAGTCGAATCCCAAATACTTCACCCCCCCAACCACCAGCATGCCAACCCGCACCCCCACCCTCACACCCAACCCCTCAGCACACTTCCACCCTGTCAATGTCTCACCAGCACAACCCACCCAACCCAACACCAATCCCTGAATGCCAACACAAACCATGAACACCCATCACCCAAGCATGACCACTGCACATACCCAACCCCCCCCCAAACCACCCTCACAACTCCTCCCACAAGGCAATGCCAGCACTGGGGGACAAGGGCACCCACAAATCTCACGCCATGGCACACACAGAAGCAATAACCATACTCTTTTACCCCTGCAGGGCCCGAACGCCAACACACCGGCCAGGAGGGTCCAGATTTGTCCATCCCGCCCCCAGAACAGGCCCCCAGTGATGACAGCAGCTCTGTCGACCTGGAACCTGATGACCAGCCCGGACCATCGGGGACCTCTGGACAGTTGGTTCCCCACACACAGACACAGGCCGCAGCAGACCCAACCCCCTCTGGGAATACCAGCACAGCTCCCACCCAGCGGGCCCATGCCACTGTCTCCAGGACGCGTCAATCAGCGGTGTGTCCGCCACTACAGGGCACCCAGGCTGACCCACCACCCCAACAACAACAGGGACCTGGGGGCAGTGGTAGTGGGCACACCGTCCAGGGGACAGAGGCCCGGGGAAACAGGGCAACTGGGAGGGCTGCTGTGCCAGAGGGGGTTGACCGGCCCAGGGAACCCACTCTCCAAGAGGCCCTCACCACCATCATGGGAGCATACCACCGCTCCCAGGAGACGATGGCGACGGTACTGGCCAGGTTCCAGGAGATCGAGGCACAGCAGGAGGAACGGTACATGGGGTTCAGAGAAGAACTCAGGCACATCGGGACCGCAATGGGGACCATCGTCCTGGCCCTCAACCAGATAGTCACCACATTGCGGGACCATGTGGCACCCCAAAGGGCCCCTGTCACCAGCCCGGACGACGAACAGCCTACCACCTCCGCCGCCGCAAGTGGACAGGAGGCCCCCACACCCCGACAGGCCACCAGAACCCCACCTCCTGCTGAAGATCAACCACCCCGCAAGCGGAACCTGAGATCACACAAGAAGACAGAGTAGGATGCCAAGACCCCCGCCAGCCTAAGATACCCCCTGATGTCATCCCACTGTCCCACATTGGCACCCTGTCCAACCTTGAACTACCCCTGCTCCATCCTTCCACAGGCATATGGACATCGCACCTGTGCTACTGCGAACTGGACTCTGCCATGGACATGACTCCACCCCCACCCATCACCGTTTTACTATCACGGACCTATACGCAGCACTTAAAATAATTGCACTTCAAATGTCAGGAGTCTGCTTGTATTCTTTACAAATGTATTACACATAACGGCGCTATAATGTTCTTTTACATTGTGATGACAACATACCAGTGTCAAGAAGCATTAGTCCATGGGCAAACAAAGCAGAAGTCACGCTGTGGGTCATACAGCTCTGAAAAGGGAAGGGAAAGTCAAAAATCAGTTAAAAGGAACTGGGGGGAAACACAGAAAGTAGAGATGCAGGAGGCCAGAAGTAAATGTAAAAAGGCATGAGTGATTCTTACCTGGGTGCTACTGAAAATACTGTTGTATAACTGTGTCCCTGTTGTCCGTGTCGTCCCCGTCGTCTTCCTCCTCTTCACTCTCCACAGGCTCCACAGCTGCTACAACACCACCATCTGGACCATCCTCCTGCAGGAAAGGCACCTGGCGTCGCAATGCAAGATTGTGAAGCATACAGCAGGCCACGACGATATGACACACCTTCTTTGGTGAGTACATGAGGGATCCCCCTGTCATATGCAGGCACCTAAACCTGGCCTTCAGGACCCCGAAGGTCCTTTCTATGATCCTCCTAGTTCGCCCATAGGCCTCATTGTACCGTTCCTCTGCCCTGGTCCGGGGATTCCTCACTGGGGTCAAGAGCCAAGGCAGGTTGGGGTAACCAGAGTCCCCTAATAGCCACACACGGTTTCTCTGTAGCTGTTCCATCACATAAGGGATGCTGCTATTTCGCATGACATACGCGTCATGCACTGACCCAGGGAACTTGGCATTTACATGGGAGATGTACTGGTCAGCCAAACAGACCACCTGGACATTCATCGAATGGTAACTTTTTCTATTTCTGTACACCTGCTCATTGTCTTTTGGGGGTACTAAAGCCACATGGGTCCCATCAATGGCACCAATGATGTTGGGGATATGTCCAAGGGCATAGAAATCACCCTTCACAGTGGCCAAATCACCCTCCTCAGGGAAAACAATGTATCTCCGCATGTATTTCATCAGGGCAGACAACACTCTGGACAAAACCTTAGAAAACATAGGCTGAGACATCCCTGATGACATGGCCACTGTTGTCTGAAAAGACCCACTAGCCAAAAAATGGAGTACTGACAGAACCTGCACCAGAGGGGGAATCCCTGTGGGTTGGCGGATGGGGGACATCAGGTCTGGCTCCAGCTGGGCACACAGTTCATGTATAGTGGCTCGGTCAAGTCGGTATCGAAGTATAATATGTCGTTCTTCCATTGTCGACAGGTCCACCAGCGGTCGGTACACGCGAGGATTCATCCTTCTCCTCGCAAGTCCCAGCGGACGGTTCCTAGGAAGGACAACATGCAGCACAGAGTCAAGCAACCCTCAGGTTCGTTCCCACAGCTTGCACATTACACGATTCGCTATGCATTGAATGGCTTGTATGAGTGGCAATGCAAGGCCTAGGCCTGTGTGACGCAGTAGAAATCAGGCCATGTGGGCCCTTGAAATGGCAGCTGCCTGACCTGTGAAGTGTGACAGTGGGATGTGAGGTCACTGCGCTGGCGTGGCTCACCGTGGCGGTAGGCGGTCGAAGACCGCGGTGCAAAGCAGCATTGGTTAACATTGAACCCTATGGGTCTCAGGAGCCAATGACGATGTGCGCCGGCGGTACGCACTGCCGCGGTACGCACCGCCGCGGGCGTGACCGCCATTTTCTATCTGCTTAATCACTCGAGACCTGATCATCCACAGGAGAGGACCTATACTGCAAGTGCTGCTGTGACCTCGGTCTGGAAGAGACAATGGCTGCTGCGACTGGGGAAAGGGCCCCTGCCTTCACTTCAGAAGAGTTGGAGAAACTTGTGGACGGGGTCCTACCCCAGTATGCGCTACTCTACGGTCCGCCAGACCAACAGGTAAGTACACTGGGTGCACGTTGAATGGGCTATGCCTGGGTCGTGTATGGTGGATGTAAGATGGTGTGGTGGGGAGCGAATGAGGAGTGCAAGGCACGACAGATGAGAGCATGTGCCACATGGCAGGGTGGGGAGGGGGGGGCAATCACATCTAACATGCAGAAAAATTTTGAAATTTCCTTTCCCACCCCGTACATGTCAAATAGGTCAGCGCCCATCAGAAAGTCAACATTTGGCGTGCCATCGCCAAGGAAGTCCGGGCCCTGGGGGTCCACACAAGACGGGGCACCCACTGCCGCAAGAGGTGGGAGGACATCCGCCGCGGGACCAGGAAGACCGCCGAGTCACTGCTGGGGATGGCCTCCCAACGTAGGAGGGGTGCCAGTCGTACCTTGACCCCCCTGATGTCCCGGATCCTGGCGGTGGCCTACCCCGAATTGGATGGGTGCGTGAGGACATCACAGCAGACACAAGGGGGTGAGTACCAGCACATACTGCTATCTTTACACGCAGTGGAGGTGTCTGGGTGGGGGAGGAGGGCTGTGGGTGACATTAGGCCAGGGCGCTTTCTGTAGTGTAGTCCCCTCCTTTAGGCATGGCCCTGTGCCCCCGCCCCCCACCTCTGTAGGGTGCCAAGTACAGCAATCCATGGTCCTGCATCACCCATGTGCGCATATGTTGTCCATAGACCTGTTGGCCTAGTCACAAGTACTGAGTAGTGTACCCCGATTGCGCGGCGTAGTGCATGAGGCTCCTGTGTCTGTCCTCTCCGCCAACGGTGTTGACAATGCATGCACTCAACCTGTTTTCATTTCTCCCCCCACCCTTTTTCTTTGTCTTCTTGTGCATGTGTGCATTAGCATCATCAGGCGGAGGAGAATTGGCATCGGAGCACGAGGGAGCTGCAACTCACAAGGCCCCGGTGGGCCATGGTACAGACACCGAGGTCACCAGTGATACGGAGGGCGAGGGGAGCACCACAACGGGGACCCGTGGTGACACCAGCGACACCGACACGTCCTCGGAAGGGAGCTCCCTAGCGGTGGCGGCAACATCCGGGCCCCCCGCCTCTACAGGTACAGCCGCCACCCAGCGCACCAGCTCCGCCCTCCCAGCAGCCCCTCAGCCTTCGCTCCGTGCCCGCTCGCCCAAGAAGGCGGGCATCTCCTTCGCCCCAGGCACCTCAGGCCCTGCCCCCGTTACCCCTGCTGCCCTCAGTGCGGAGGTCATTGACCTCCTACAGACCATCATTGTTGGGCAGTCTACCCTTTTGAATGCCATCCAGGGGGTAGAGAGGGAGGTGCATCGGAGCAATGCATACCTGGAGGGCATTCATTCGGGTCAGGCTGGCCATCAACGATCGTTCAGTGCTCTGGCCTCAGCACTGACGGCAGCCATTGTCCCTGTTTCCAGCCTCCCTCTTCTATCTGCCTCCACCCTGTCTCTGTCTCCTGTTCCTCAGCCTATCCCATCCACACCATCAGACCAGCCTGCACACACCTCAACACCCAAGGGCAGCTCATCCAGACATAAGCACCACAGATCACACAAGCATTCACCCAAGGAACACCCAGATGCAGACATGCCAACAGTCACTACCACCCCTGTGTCCCCCACCTCCTCGTCTCCCTCCTCCCTCCCTGTGACGTCTCCACTCGCACCTGCATGCACACCACCATCAGCCAGTACTTCCATCACCAGCACACCCTCCAGTACAGTCCGCCCACGTGCAGTCACCACCCCCACTGCCATTTACACGTCCCCTGTGTCCTCTCCCACTGTGTCTGTCACCCCCTCTTCCAAGACACACAAACGCAGGCAGCCACCCACCCAACAGCCAACCACCTCACGACAGCCTGCGTCACAAGCACCTGCACCCAAAGACAGCACACCTGAGTCTCCTACAACCACATCCTCTTCCTCCACTCCCATACCCACTACACCTACCCTTTACATTGGTCCTAAAAAACTTTACCTCTCCAAACTTAACCTCTTTGCCCCACCTGACCCACCCCCTCCATCTGCTAAGAGTCCCAAGAGCACCTCAGCCACCACCAGCCCTGCTTCAAGTGTCACCGTTGTGCAGGGGTTTTGGAGTCCACCCTTCCCCAGCACAGATACATCGGCCAGCAGCAAGGGAACAGCCAGCCCCCCCCTTGGAAGAGGACCCGTAAAATCAGGGGCCGACGCGAGAAGACTGACACGGCTGCCCCCAAGGAGCGAAGTCCTGGGCCCTCACCTGCCACAACATCCAGGGGAGGCAAGGGCCAGAGAGCCGCATCGAAGGAGGGCAAGGGCAGCAGGGCGGAGAAGTCAGCCAGCAGGGGCGCGGACCAGGAGGGCCCCACAAGCCCCATCCCCAGTGTGAGGGAGGACACCCACGGGCCCAGGACTCCGTCACCGAAGGGTCCAGCAACTGCACGGTCAGAGGGCGACTAAGCAGGGAGTCCTGGCCAGGTCTGGCTCCCTGGGATGACTGGACAAGCACTGCTGAAGAGGGCCCCGCCGTGCAGAGAGGCACCGATGAAGAGGGCCCACCGTGCAGAGAGGCACCGCTGAAGAGGGCCCCGCCGTGCAGAAAGACACCGCTGAAGAGGGCCCCGCCGTGCAGAGAGGCAGCGCTGAAGAGGGCCCCGCCGTGCAGAGAGGCACCGCTGAAGAGGGCCCCGCCGTGCAGAAAGACACCGCTGAAGAGGGCCCCGCTGTGCAGAAAGACACCGCTGAAGAGGGCCCTGCCGTGCAGAGAGGTACCGCTGAAGAGGGCCCCGCCGTGCAGAGAGGCACCGCTGAAGAGGGCCCCGCCGTGCAGAAAGACACCGCTGAAGAGGGCCCCGCCGTGCAGAGAGGCACCGCTAAAGAGGGCCCCGCCGTGCAGAAAGACACCGCTGAAGAGGGCCCCGCCGTGCAGAGAGGCACCGCTGAAGAGGGCCCCGCCGTGCAGAGAGGCACCGCTGAAGAGGGCCCGCCGTGCAGAAAGACACCGTTGAAGAGGGCCCCGCCGTGCAGAAAGACACCGCTGAAGAGGGCCCCGCCGTGCAGAGAGACACCGCTCCGCTGGGCCCTTCCTGTCAAGCACCGCTCCGCTGGGCCCTTCCTTTCAAGCACCGCTCCGCTGGACCCTTCCTGTCGAGCACCGCTCCGCTGGGCCCCGCCGTCTCAGGCACCGCTCCGCTGGGCCCTTTCTGTCAAGCACCGCTCCGCTGTGCCCCGCCGTCTCAAGCACCGCTCCGCTGGGCCCCGCCGTCTCAAGCACCATTCCGCTGGGCCCTTCCTGTCAAGCACCGCTCCGCTGGGCCCCGCCGTCTCAAGCACCGCTCCGCTGGGCCCCGCCGTCTCAAGCACCGCTCCGCTGGGCCCCGCCGTCTCAAGCACCGCTCCGCTGGGCCCTTCCTGTCAAGCACCGCTCCGCTGGGCCCCGCCGTCTCAAGCACCGCTCCGCTGGGCCCCGCCGTCTCAAGCACCGCTCCACTGGGCCCTTCCTGTCAAGCACCGCTCCGCTGGGCCCCGCCGTCTCAAGCACCGCTCCGCTGGGCCCCACCGTCTCAAGCACCGCTCCGCTGGGCCCTTCCTGTCAAGCACCGCTCCGCTGGGCCCTTCCTGTCAAGCACCGCTCCGCTGGGCCCCGCCGTCTCAAGCACCGCTGGCCCATTGGCAGTCCCGGTTCTGTGTCGGGCAGGCCTTCACGCCGCACTCTGCCCACCATGGCTCCTCCATGACCAGTGGTCTCTGTAATCCACCTGATGGACTGTGGCTTTGCACTCCCCAGGATGGCACGGTGGGCAACCCACCCACTGTAGAGACTTGTGAGACTGTGGCTTTGCACTCCCCAGGATGGCACGGTGGGCAACCCACCCACTGTAGAGACTTGTGAAACTGTGGCTTTGCACTCCCCAGGATGGCACGGTGGGCAACCCACCCACTGTAGAGACTTGTGAGACTGTGGCTTTGCACTCCCCAGGATGGCACGGTGGGCAACCCACCCACTGTAGAGACTTGTGAGACTGTGGCTTTGCACTCCCCAGGATGGCACAGTGGCCATGGTGGACCCTTCGTGGATCTGGCGTCGTGGACTCATGTGGCTGAGGTGCCCCCCCTCTCTTCCCCCTGAGGTGCCTGTGGTTTTGTCATCTGATGCCCCAGCAGTGTTCCCTCCAACTGACTCAGGTCTCCTGTGTGGGCTTTGCCCATGTGTTGATCCACTTTGGCCCACGGACAGTGGAAATTTAGGTGACTGTGCAGGACTTATTGCCTATGTTTATCGGTTTCGTTATTTTCTTACTTGTTTTGTTACTATTCATATTGCTATTTTACCATGACTTCAAAGAACCTCTTATATACATAAATGTTGTTTCTCACTTTAATTATGTCTTTGCATTATTCCGGGGGGTTTGGGTGGTGTCACTGTGACTTGGTGCACTGCATTGGTGTGTAGATAGTTGGGGGGGGGGTCGCATATGTGTGTGCCCGTAAGCTTTCCTCCTCCCCCCTCCCCTGTGTCGTAGGTGCAGTACTCACCGTTGTCGTCTGCGCCGGCGTTCGTACTCGTGGTAGATGAGCAGGTAGACAATAGCCGGTAGGATGTGTAATTCGGGCTCCATGCTGTCCTCCTTCCTCGTGGAGTGTGTATAGGTGAGCGTTTTCCCGTTCGTAGTCTGTTTCCGCCGTGTTTTTATCGGCGGGGCTCCCGCCCCGGAAAAGGTGGCGGATTGGTGGGTCGTGATAGGGTGGGCGGTACATTGTCTGCCGCCTGGAGTGTTGAAGTGGCGGGCTGTGTTGCCGGTTCCCGCCAGGGTCAGAATGCCTTTTTTTTGACCGCCTGCCTGTTGGCAGGTTGGCCGCCGCTTTATCACCGGCCGCCAGGGTCAGAATGACCCCCATAGTCTGCCATGGGTGTAACAGGCCAGATGGTATGACTGATCCCTTTTCCTATTTTCATTTTTCTGCAGGTCAGCGCCCATCAGAAAAAGGTTATATGGCGTGCCATCGCCAAGGACGTGCGGACCCTGGGGATCTACGGCAGGCGGAGCACCCACTGTCGCAAACGGTGGGAGGACCTGAGACGCTGGGCAAGGAAGACGGCGGAGGCCCAGCTGGGGATGGCCTCCCAACGAGGAAGGGATGCCCGTCGAGCCCTGACCCCCCCTGATGTTCCGCATACTGGCGGTGGCCTATCCGGAGCTGGATGGGCGTTTGAGGCCATCACAGCAGCCACAAGGGCGTGAGTACAGTTTCCAAATATGCAAATTGCGTGCAGTGGGGTGGTTGCTGGGTGGGGGATGCACACCTGTGGGTGCCCCAATGCCAGGCCGGACATTTCAGGGTAGTCTCCATGTTGGGCAGGGGCTGATGCACTCCACCCCAAAACATACTATTTGGCATCTACTACTGGCATGGATCTGTGGGTCTCAGGTATGCTGCTATTGGCGTTAGGTATTACTGTCCATGGCCTGGTGACTAGCATTGTGACTGGTAGTGCACCGCCTAGTGCGTAGGGCTGTCCCCTGTGTAATGTGTACGTTAACAGTGGTGTTATTGCTGGCATTGACAAAGTGTATCCTCTGTCTCTTCCCCCCCCTTTTTGTTTTGTGACCCTGTCCTTCTGTGCATTAGCATCATCTGGCAGAGGAGAAGAGGCACTCGTGACGGAGGGAGCTGCATCCCACATGGCTCTGGAGGCCGAATCCACTGACTGTGAGGGCACCAGTGGGACAGAGGGCGAGGGGAGCACCATGGCGGAGTCTGGAGGGGACAGTTCGGAGAGTGATACCTCCTCCGATGGAAGCTCCCTGCTGGTGGTGGACATCTCTGTGCCCACCTCAACTACAGGTACAGCCGACATCCCCGTACCAGCAGCCCCTCATCGAGTTTCCCATGCCCGCTCAGTAGGGTGGGCATCTCCTTCACCCCAGGCACCTCAGGCCCTGCCCAAATAAGCCCTGCTGCCCTGAGTGAGGAGGCTATTGACCTCCTGGGAACCATCTCTGTTGGGCAGTCAACCATAGTGATTACCATCCAGGGCCTGGCAGGGCATTTGCAACATACAAATGCATTCTTGGAGGGCATTCACTCTGGCGTGGCGGCCCAACTGAGATCATTCCAGGCTCTGACCTCCTCCCTGATGGAAGCCATTGTCCCTGTCTCAAGCCTCCACTCTCCAACTTCCTCTGCCCAGTCCCATTCCCCTGAACCCCAACCTATCCCAAGCATACAATCCATCCAGCATGCACCCAAGACAACACACAGGAGTGGCTCAGGCAAACACAAGCACCACACATCATCACACAGGCATTCACACAAACACCATCCAGAAGCAGACATACCAACATCCACTGCCTCCACTGTGTCCCCCTCCTCCTCGTCCTCCGCCTCCCACCCAGTAGCGTCTCCACTCACACCTGCATGCACTACTTCCTCATCCACTACCACCATCACGCCCATCAGTATACGTCCCTGACAGGCAGTCACCACCCTCACATCCATGCATACATCGCCTGTGTCCTCTCCTACTGTCTATGTGCCCCCTCCTCCGAAAGTACACAAACGCAAGCACTCAGACACCTAACAGCCATCCACCTCACAACAGCATCAAAGCCCAGGCACCTGCACCCAAACACAGCAGACAGACACCTCCTACAACCACTCCCTCTTCCTCCACTCCCAAACCCCTTCACCCTCTTCCCGCCCCAGTGTCCCTAAGAAGCTTTTCCTCTCCACCCTTGACCTCTTCCCTACCCCCCCCGTCCTTCACTTCGGGCCAGGGTGGGCAGAACCCAGGCCAGCACTTCAGCCATCCAGTCCACGGCCACTGTAGTTTCAGAGGCTACTGCAGGTGTGAGAGGCTCCAAGGAGACACCCATCAGCACTGGAAGTGTGCCTGCACCAGCTGCCAAGGGCAAGGGCAAGGAAAAACCACCAGCTGCCAAGGGCAAGAAGGGACCACCAGCTGCCAAGGGCAAGGATGCATCACCAGCTGCCACGGAGGCACCACCAGCTGCCAAGGGCAAGGAGGCACCACCAGCTACAAGGGCAAGGAGGCACCACCAGCTGCCAAGGGCAAGGGCAAAGGGCCTGTGCCTGCAGGCAGGAGGAACAGGAGGCCTGGTGCTGTTACAGGATCTGAGCCCCCACCACCAACCATGGCGCTTCAGCTGTCTGAGGCTGCAGGGGAAGGGCTGGAACCTCCCCCCACCACCGGCAGCATTGCCACCAGCACCACTGGCAGCAGCAGCAGCCCTAGTGGGCAGCCGTCCAAGGCTACAGGGGAAGGGCTGGAGCCTCTCCCCACCACTGGCAGCACCGCCGCCAGCACCACTGGCAGCAGTAGCAGCCCCAGTGGGCAGCCATCTGAGGCTGCAGGGGAAGGGCTGGAGCCTCCCCCCACCACTGGCAGCACCACCACCAGCACCATTGGCAGCAGTCCCCGAGGACACCCATCTGAGGCTGCAGGGGAAAGGCTGGTGCCTCCCCCCTCCACTGGCAGCAGCACCACCAGTACCTGCACTGCCGCCACTGTGCAGCCATCGCTGCAGGTGGATGGACTGTAGTCCTGCATCCACGGAGTGTCATGCATCCTGTCCACTGCAAATCTTGTGGGTATGACACCCAGGGCAGAGACTGTGACCTTGCATTCCCCATGTGATGCATCACAGGGCGCAAGGCCCCTTCAAGAACCAATGGAAGAAGGCATCCACTCACCCCATCCTTGCCAGGATGAAGCACACTGGGCACAAGGCCCCCTCCAGAACCTGTGGAAGAAGGCATCCACTCAACCCCCTCCTTGCCAGGATGAAGCACACTGGGTACAAGGCCCCCTTCTGAACCAGTGGAAGAAGGCATCCAATCACCCCCTCCTGCCAGGATGAAGCACACTGGGCACAAGGCCCCCTCCAGAACCAGTGGAAGAAGGCATCCACTCACCCCATCCTCGCCAGGATGAAGCACACTGGGCACAAAGCCCCTTCCAGAACCAGTGGAAGAAGGCATCCACTCACCCCATCCTTGCCAGGATGAAGCACACTGGGTACAAGGCCCCCTCCAGAAACAGTGGAAAAGCCACCCACTGGAGAGACTGTGGCCTTGCACTCCCCAGGACCAAGCAGTGGGCAAACCACCCACTTGAGAGACTGTGGCTTTTCACTCCCCAGGACCAAACAGTGGGCAAACCACCCACTTGAGATACTGTGGCTTTGCACTCCCCAGGACCAAACAGTGGACAACCACCCACTTGAGAGACTGTGGCCTTGCACTTTCCAGGACCAAGCAGTGGGCAAACCACCTACTTGAGAGACTGTGGAAAAAGCAATATCCAGCATCAACCTCATTAAAAGAAGGGAGGGAAAGACGGATGTTGGAACAGTAAACATAGAAGCAGTTAAGAAACGACATTTCACTCGTGTGTCATGACTCCCATGCCCCCCATAAGGCAAGATCTTTAGATCCTGTGGATGAACAGCTGGGCTTTTTTATGTTATTGACCTCTCATTTGATCCTAAATTGGGGACATACACGTGGGTGTCATGACTTGCATAATGCTCTTTCCTTCAATAATAGAGTATTACCCTCTTTCTTAATGATTTGCCACATAACATGAGGCATGTCTTGACTTTGTTCATTTTAACTAGCTTGTCTATTAGTGGCTCCATGTTTAATTTACATGTTTTTCATTGCTCACAAATTGTCACACATAGAATTAGGTTATTGCACAAAAGTCACGTAGTTTGGGTATTGGATGTCCATTGGGAAAAGAATTTTGACTTTAATCATGGTCATAATTTGGATTTTTTTACAGCCCCGATGAAGTCTTTGAGAGCAATTTTCTCACAGGACGAAACACGTGTTGGCTGTTGTTGTTTTAATGGACACTTAATTTCAAGAATTAATTGAGCCTTTGCCTATTATCCTGGTCCGACTTATGTTTGATGGACATGAACAAGAAACCAAGACATGAAGCACATGGATGATTGAACTTATATTCACAAGTGCCTTGACATCTGTTCTCCCCAGACATGGAAGAGGGCATGTAGCCCCCTCGAGGAGCAGTGGCGTTGTACCCTCTTCCGGCTGACGTGCCCCCCCTTTCCCTTCCTCCTGAGGTGCCTGTGTATTTTTGACCTGATGTCCCAGCAGTGTTTTCTCCGTATGGAGGCAGGACTCAAGTGGGGCCTTGGCCTATGTGCTATGGACCTGTGGCCCACAGACATTATGGACTGGGCAGTGTCACATTTGTATATCTGTAAATGCTGTTTTGATTTTTGAGGACGTATTTCTAGTATTATATCTTATTACACTCACTTTCTTCAAATAATTTTGTCCTTGCATTATTCCTGAGGAATACGGGGTGAATATGTAATGTTACTGCATCTGTTTGTGTGTATGGTGTTGGTAATGGAGGTGTTGCGTGTGTATCTCACTCTATTTTGACTCCTCCCTCCCCTGTGTGCTAGGCAGCAGTACTCATCGTGGTCTTCATCGCCGGAATTGGTATTCCTGGTGTAGGAGGAGGTAGACCAGCATGGGGAACACCTGCAGTTCGGCCTCCATGGGGTTTTAGGTTTTAGGGGTGGGTTGGGGGGTCGGGTAATTTTAGGGGCGGGGTGGGGGTTTGGGGGGGTTTAGGTTTAGGGGCAGGGTGGGGGGCTCGGAATAGTTTTAGGGGTGGGGGTTGGGGTACTTTAGGTTTCAGGGATGGGGTGGGGGTTGGGGTTGTTTTAGGTTTTCGGGTTAAGGTGGGGGTCACAGTAATTTTAGGGAGGTTGGGGTCGTTTTAGGGGCAAGGGTGGGGGGTTGGTGTGGTTTTAGGGGGTTTGGGGGGTCGCTGCAATTTTTAGGGGTGGGGGGTCAGGGGGGATGCATGCAGGAACAATGGATGCCTATCACTAATGCCTTTACCAGGAATGCCTTTACAACGAAAAATCGTTGTTAAGGCATTCGTGGTAAAGGCATTAGTGGTAACAACGAGGTCGTTGTTCTGACCTCGTTGTTCAGGCATTCATTATTCCGGCAGGCGTCGTTCCGACATTAGACCTAACTTATATCTAGTAAAAAAAGGAACTGTAAGTCTTTGAACATGGTTATAAATAACAACTCAACTTGTAACTTAAAGTGTGCATATCAACTCCTCTGTAGTGCACAAAAAGCTTGGTTTAACAAGTACTTTTGTTAATAACTTTCTAAAATAATAAATATATTATTGCAAGTAGGAATAAAAGTATCAATAACTCTCTGACTGTATATGAGACACTATACTTTTCTCTATATCACATAGACTTTTAACCCTCTTATTTACAGGTACAGCTGTAAATACAGATTTCTTTTAAACATATACTGTAATTGACATACCTGTGAAATAGCTTTCGTTAATTGATAAAATAATGTCACAATATCACTTTAACTATTTTCTTTTTAAGAGCATGACATCTCACCATAAGAATGGAACACCACTCTCACACCAAAGAACCATTAATGGGACACGCCCTTAAGGCCGACTCCGGAACAACGAAGTCCTGGTTAACGAAAGCGGAACAACGCTTTCTTTAACCACGACTTCGTTGTTTTGTGCCTTGACCACGCATGTGTTGAACAACGCACATGCGTGGTTAAGATACAAACAAGGGAGTCGGCTGAGGAGGACGACGTGACAAGGCAACGACTCAGGTAAGTGGGGCAGGGGGTCGGGGTTTTAGTTTTAGGGGACGGGTGTGGGGTCGGGGTATTTTCTGTTTTAGGAGTGGGGGGCAGGGTGGGGGGTCGGGGTTTTAGTTTTAGGGGCGGGGTGTGGGGTTGGGGTATTTTCTGTTTTAGGAGGGGGGCGGGGTGGGGGGTCAGGGTTTTAGGTTTAGGGCCGGGGTGGGGGGTCAGGGTATTTTCTGTTTTAGGGGCGGGTGGGTGGGGGGTCGGGGTTTTAGGTTTAGGGCCGGGGTTGGGGGATTGCGGTATTTTCTGTTTTAGGGGCAGGTGCCGGGTGTGGGGGGGTCGGGGTTTTAGGTTTAGGGCCGGGTGTGGGGGGTCGGGTATTTTCTGTTTTAGTGGCGGGGTGGGGTGTCGGGGTTTTAGGTTTAGGGCTGGGGGTGGGGGGTGGGGGTATTTTCTGTTTTAGGGGCAGGGTTGGTGGTCAGGGTTTTAGGTTTAGGGCCGGGGGTGGGGGGTTGGGGTATTTTCTGTTTTGGGGGCGGGGTGGGGGGTCGGGTTTTAGCTTTAGGGCCGGGGGTTGGGGTATTTTCTGTTTTAGGGGCAGTGGGTGGGGGGTGGGGTTTTAGTTTTAGGGGGGTGGGGGGTAGGGGTATTTTCTGTTTTAGGGGCGGGGTGGGGGGGGTCAGAGTTTTAGTTTTAGGGTTGGGGTGGGGGGGTCGAGTATTTTCTGTTTTAGGGGTGGGGGCAGGGGTGGTGGTTCGGGGTTTTAGTTTTAGGGGCGGGGTGGGGGGTCGGGGTATTTTCAGTTTTAGGGGTGTGGTGAGGGTGGGGGGTCGGGGTTTTAGTTTTGGGGCGGGGTGGGGGTTGTGGTATTTTCAGTTTTAGGGGCGGGGTGGGGGGTCGCGGTTTTAGTTTTAGGGGCGGGCTGGGGGTATTTTCAGTTTTAGAGGCGGGGTGGGGGTTGGGGTGGTTAAGGTTTAGGGGCAGGGTGGGGGGCTTGGAGTAGTTTTAGGGGTGGGGGTTGGGGTACTTTAGGTTTCAGGGATGGGGTGGGGGTTGGGGTTTTTTAGGTTTTGGGGGTAGGGTGGGGGTCAGTTTTAGGGGTGGGGCGGGGTAGGGGGTTGGGGTTTTAGGTTTTAGGGGTGGGTTGGGGGGTCGGGTAATTTTAGGGGCGGGGTGGGGGTTTGGGGGGGTTTAGGTTTAGGGGCAGGGTGGGAGGCTCGGAGTAGTTTTAGGGGTGGGGGTTGGGGTACTTTAGGTTTCAGGGATGGGGTGGGGGTTGGGGTTGTTTTAGGTTTTCGGGGTAGGGTGGGGGTCACGGTAATTTTAGGGAGGTTGGGGTAGTTTTAGGGGCAAGGGTGGGGGGTTGGTGTGGTTTTAGGAAGTTTGGGGGGTCGCTGCAATTTTTAGGGGTGGGGGGGCAGGGTGGACGCAAGCAGGAACAATGGATGCCTATCACTAATGCCTTTACCAGGAATGCCTTTACAACGAAAAATCGTTGTTAAGGCATTCGTGGTAAAGACATTAGTGGTAACAACAAGGTCGTTGTTCCGACCTCGTTGTTCAGGCATTCATTATTCCGGCAGGCGTCGTTCCGACATACATTCACTAATAATGGCAATCTATTCAACGTTGCCTGGTGAAGCAGTCCTAGTTAGCAAACCAAAA
The DNA here is from genome assembly GCF_031143425.1 of Pleurodeles waltl. Classification (NCBI taxonomy): domain Eukaryota; kingdom Metazoa; phylum Chordata; class Amphibia; order Caudata; family Salamandridae; genus Pleurodeles; species Pleurodeles waltl. The sequence goes on from NC_090437.1 coordinate 970,126,081, forward strand.
ACTGCACTTCATATTTGGTTGTGTGAGGCTAGAACGGCAACTATGTTGTGGCGTTCAGTGCGGCCCCCATGTAACTTCATGACAGAGTCACAACTCCAAATGGGGGTTAAAAAATATATGTACCACTGGTTTTAGGTTATTTCAGATACATTTACAATACAATAATAATAATGATTCAGAAAAATATAAATTTTCAAACATCACTGTACTAAAACTACTCTTATTTACAGATTAAAAAGTATAGTTGACTAACTGCCCTTCCCCCGACACTCTTCCAGCTCAGCTGCCAAAGCAACCTCCTTTGGAACACTCCACTGTACCAGTAGTTCAAACGTACACAGTACATTTTCTCTGCAGCAGAGTAGCTTTAATTTGTTCTGTAGCAGATGTGGTTGACTATTAGAGAATGTAAGCATATCTAAAATAGCACTACTTGTTTGTGAAAAAATCACAGTCAATCACAGATCTACTGACTCAATCTTACTATTCACAACCTATTTCTATCTACCAATGTATCTACACCATCAATCACATTTATGATTTTTTAAACCAAATGCTCCCTCTATTTTAACCACCTCACATTTGGAGAACCCCCTCCTTCAGCTGCAGTCCTCTCCTGCGTGCTACTGCTCCGTCCTTTCAAAAGGGTTATAGTGTGGATTGTATGTCACAGCTAGGTACTTGGCCTAATGAGTATGCTAGAAAGCATGGCATTGACAGGGACCTTGGTTTGCCTTATGTGGATATTACTTGGGTTGGCTAGAAAGGGTTAAAGTAGCAGCAATTACTTCCATTGGATGAATGCATTAGAGATAGCCAACCACCTCACCTCATGATTGTGCACCCCTGTGGTAATGACCTGACTGGGGTAGGATTGGAAATCCTAATGAAGGATACCTTTGTTCAATTAATGAAACATTTTTCTCACACTGCCTTTGTGTTCTCATAACATATGCCAGATGCAGAAATGGAAATGGTCAACTGAATTCTGTCCACAGATAGACAAATCCAGGAAACATGTTAATAAAACTGTTTCAGCATTCCTCAGAGACCATAACATGGGCTCTATTTAAAATAATTAACCTGCACTTTGACATGAATGAGATACATAGAAGAGATGCTGTTCACTTTACAGATGAAGGCAACAGGGTGTTTCTGTGCAACTTAAAACTCTACATCAGCTCTTACGTGCATTAATGATGTACACACAGTAAACGCAAAGGCTCTCCTTAGAGCCACCCTACATCCTAAACACTATTTACATTTAAAAGAAAATCTGATTACTTTTTTTAAACAAAAATCGAAGTTGCGACTCTGTCACAGATCCGCAAACCAAAAGCACACATTTAATGCACAACACCCAACATATTGTTCAGATGTCTTTGTTTTACTCTTTTCATATCGCAATACACTTCTGAATACCTCAGTAGAAGTCTAATGGGGTCTGTGAGTGGGTGCATGAGTGTGTGAGTGGGTCAGTGAGTGTCTGAGTGGGTCTTTGAGTGGGTGTATGAGTGTCTGAGTGGGTGTGTGAGTATATCAGTGGGTCTGTGAGAGGGTCTTTGAGTTGATGTAGAAGTGTCTGTGAGTCTTTCAGTGGGTATGAGTGTCAGTGTGTCTCTCAGTAAGTGCATAAGTGTGTGAGTCTGGCTGTGAGTGGGTGTGTGACTGTCTGACTAGGTCTCTGAGTGGATGTGTGAGTGTGTCTTTGAGTGGATGTATGAGTGTCAGTGGGTCTGTGAGTGGGTGCATGAGTGTGTAATGAGAGCTGTGATTGGGTGCATGAGTGTCTGAGTGGGGCTGTGAGTGGGTGCAAGAGTGTCTAGGTGGGTGTGTGAATGGGCACATGAGTCTGTGGGTGAGGCTGTGAGTGGGTGTGTAAGTGTCTGACTGGGTCTCTGAGTAGGTGTGTGAGTGTCTGAGTGGATATCTGAGTGGGTGCATAAGTGTGAGAGTGGGTCTGTGTGCGGGTGTGTGTGTCTGAGTGGGTCTTTGAGTGGGTGTATGAGCGTCAGTGAGTCTCTGAGTAGGTACATGAGTGTATGAGTGGGTGCCTGAGTGTGTGAGGGGGTCTGTGAGTGGGTGTGTGAGTGTCTGACTGGATCTCTGAGTGGGTGCATGAGTGTCTGAGCCTTTGAGTGGATGTACGAGTGTTAGTGGATCTCTGAGTGGGTGCATCAGTGTGTGAGTATGTCTATGAATGGGTGTGTGAGTGGGTTTTTGAGTGGGTGCAGGAGTGTCAATGGATTGCTGAGTGGGTGCATATGTGTACGAGTAGGTCTATGAGTGGCTTCCTGAGTGTGTGAGTGGGTCTTTCAATGGGTGCAGGAGTGTCTGCGTGGATCTCTAAGTGGATGCATGAGTGTGTGAGTGGGTCTGTGATTGGGTGTATAAGTGTCTGAGTGGGGCTGTGAGTGGGTGTGTCAGTGTCTGAGTGGGTCTTTGAATGGGTGCATGAGTATCTGAGTGGATATCTGAATGAGTGCATGAGTGTGTGAGTCAGACTGTGAGTGGGTGTGTGAGTGTCTGAGTGGGGTTGTGAGTGTGTGTGTTAGTAACTGAGTGGCTGTGTGATGATCTGGGTGAGTCTTTGACTGGATGTATAAGTGTTAGTGGATCCCTTAGTGGGTACAAGAGTGTGTTAGTGAGTCTGTGAATGGGTGTGTGAGTGTCTGAGTAGGGCTCTGAGTGAGTGTTTCAGTGTCTAAGTGGGTCAGTGACTGGGAGTATGAGTGTCGGAGTGGGTGTGTGAGTGTCCGAGTAGATCTTTGAGTGGATATATGAGTGTCAGTTGGGCTTTGAGTGGGTACAGGTATGGGTAAGTGGGTCACTGAGTGAGTGTCTGAGTGAGTCTTTGAGTGGGTGTATGAGTGTAAATGGGTCTCTCAGTTGGTGCATGAGTATGTGAGTGGGTCTGAAGTGGATGAATGAGTGTGTGTGTGGGGATGTGAGTGGGTGTGTCAGTGTCTGAGTGGATCTTTGAATGGGTACATGAGTGTCTGAGTGAATCTCTGAATGGGTGCATGAGTGTGTGAGTCAGACTGTGAATGGGTGTGTGAGTGTCTGTGAGCAGCTGGGAGTGGGTGTGTCAGTGTCTGAGTGGGTCAGTGACTGGGAGTATGAGTGTCTAACTGGGTGTGTGAGTGTCAGATTGGATCTTTGAGTGGTTGCATGAATGTGTGAGTGAGTCTCTGAGTAGATGTGTGAGTGTTTGAATGAGCTTTTGGGTGGATGCATGAGTGTCAATGGGTCTCTGACTGGCTGCATGAGCGTGTGAGTGGGTCTGTGAGTGGGTGCACAAGTATCTGAGTGGGTCTGTGAGTGTGTCTTTGAATGGGTGCTTAAGGTGTCTGAGTGGGTCTCTGAGTGGGTGCATTAGTGTGTGAGTGGGGCTGTGAGAGGGTGTCTGAGTGGGTCTGTGAGTGGGTGTGTCAGTGTCTGAGTGGGTCTTTGAATGGGTGCATGTGTGTATGAGTGGATCTCTGAGTGGGTGCATGAGTGTGTGAGTCATACTGTGAGTGGTTATGTGAGTGTCTGAGTGGGGCTGTGAGTGTGTGTGTGTCAGTGTCTCAGTGGGTCTGTGTGTGGGTGTGTGATTGTCTCAGTGGGTCTTTGAGTTGGTGTATGAGTGTCAGTGGGTCTCTGAGTGGGTGTATGAGTGTGTGAGTAGGTGTGTGAATGCGTGTGTGAGTGTCTAAGTGGGGTTTTGAGTAGGTGCCTGAGTGTGTTAGTGGATCTCTGAGTGGGTGCATGCGTGTGTCAGTGGGGCTGTGAGTGGGTGTTTGAGTGTCTGAGTGGGGCTGTGAGTGGGTGTGTCAGATTGGGTCTGTGACTGGGAGTATAAGTGTGTGAGTGGGTGTCTGAGTGGGTGTATGAGTGTCTGAGTGCTTCTCTGTGGGTGTATATGTGTCTGAGTGGGTCTTTGAGTGAGTGTATGAAAGTGTCAGTGGGTCTCTCAGTGGGTGCATGAGTGTGTGAGTGGGTCTGTAAGTGGGTGTATGAGTGTCTGAGTGTGTCTATGAGTCGGTGTACAAGTGTCTGTGTGGGTATGTGAGTGGGTGTGTGACTGAGTGGGTCTGAGAGTGGGTCACTGAGTGTGTGAATGTATTTAAAAAAAAAAAATTCCAACCGGATTCAGTACTCCATTGCGGTGTCACATAGGGGAGCAATGCTGAGCGCCACAACGGAATTGTGACTCCATGTCCATGGAGAAAAAGAGACTTTTTATCTTTTTTAAACCAATAAGGTATCCCTAAGACACCCATTAATAATCCCCATGGATCCGACCACCTCTACCTTGACCCCTTTTATTATTGTCAGTCCCTATTTTCATCCCTGAGACCATGCACTCGTTCATAAAATGGCAGATACAACTTTCTGAACAGGTTGCAGCCAGCCAATCACAGTATTGCTTGTGTCGTGAGGAGCCACAACACTCCACGCAAGAGCAGCAGCCAGCCAATCACAGTATTGCTTGTGTCGTGAGGAGCCACAACACTCCACGCAAGAGCAGTAACATTGCGCGTCCTTATATATAAAAATTGGTTTACAACTAGAAAACCACTGAATGGATTCACACTAAATGACAAAAAGTGCCCTTTCTAGACCAAAAGCTACCTTTCTGCCAAATTTGGTGTAATTCCTTCCAGTTGTTCGGGCGCTATTGTTGTTCAAATTCCCTATGGAAAAATGCATGGGTAAAAAGTGTTTTGGGACCCCCCCAGACAGACACTGAAGTGAGCGTCGTATTTTCGTGGAAAATTTTGTGAACATTCACCAAAGTTATTCAAAAAACAAAAAACTCTTTTTCAGTGAAACTAGGTTCTAACTATAGATAAATACATATAAATATATATATATGACCTACTGGCAGTCGCAAGTAGGGAGTTATAGTTAGGACCTAGGTTCCTCAGAAAAAACGTTTTTTTACTTAGCTATATCTTTGGTGCAGTTTGACAAATCTTCATGACATTTTCCAAAAAAAAGCCAAACAGCCCCCCTCCCATTCTAATAATTAGCCAAACCCTGGGAGTTGGGGTCCCTGGGTCCCAAATTGGCAAGGGAGGGGGGCCATGCAGCCCCCTCCCTCTTTTAATATTTGGCCAGGCCCCATGGGATGTGGGCCCCGGGGCCCAAATCAGGCCAGGGAGCTCTATAAGGGGTTGGGCGCAGGACCCAGCTGCAGCTTGACATGGGGTTGGGTGCTCATGGAGGGTTGGCTGCTGGGCCTGACCACAGGCCACACCCTGCATTCAACCCCTGCTGCCCATGGCTGAAGGCCATGCGTGGTGCAGGGTTGGGTGCTCATGGAGGGTTGGCCTCAGGTCCTGCGGCCAACCCTTTCGCCCGTGCGTGATCCAGGACTGAGTGCTTTAGGGGGTTGGCCTCAGGGCCAATTTGCTCAGTGCAGTTGACTACACCCATGTCCAGCTTGTGCCACTTGCAGCAACGGAGCACCTATTCTTGAATCGCAAGCACATGCATTCCATTAGTGTGCAGGGCATAATGGACCACCGGGGACTATTCATAAACATTTTGGCCAAGTATCCTGGGAGTGTCCATGAAGCCTACATAATCCGGCACACCAGGATTAATGAACAATTACAGGATGGACAGTTTGGAAATGGCCTACTTGTGGGTAAGTCAACAAATCTACCAATGTACACACAACACACTAACCCTGTCAGACACACAAGACATACACCACTACAGTAACACATGGCCAGGGTAACACACATGTGCAGGTGATAAGACATAGGCAGCATGCTGCAGTACAGCACAATCAGTACACAACACAAATACATACACCCACATGTACGTAACACACCCACAACTTGACAGGTCCACCACTTGAAGGACAGGTCAGACATGTACGCTTTGCTAACAGCAGAACTACACAGACCACTACAAGTGCACACAGGTCGCCTACCACGTACACTTCACACACAGTACACCAAACATAGAATAGCACAGACGTGTCAATGGCATACACCATGCCAATGCCATGTCAGTTCCAAATAGGCACAGATCCCTCAAGTCATGCTGTGCAAATCACTGCCAGAATAAATATCAAACACCACACAACTTGCACCTATATAAACTGCATCTCATCAACACATACCTGACTTACCTGTAGTGTGCAGAGACATCTGCCTGACACATTGGCTCACACACATAGGAATACAAGATCAATGCCCATCACATACCACGTGCCAGATGTGTGAGAAGTAGTACCACACCTACTGTAGTGCAACCTCACTCTCTGACTCACCATAATGTCAGTACAGATACAATAAATGGCCCAACATGGGGAAGAGTCACTGTCAGACAGTGCAGATCATGGATGTTATAGTGGGACCCAGTAGGAGAAAACAGAACATCACTGACCTCACATGCACTGTGCCAAGAGACACATTTGCTAAGTAGCTGAGCTCCATCCCATAGCCTGCACTGTGCATGTTTCGACAGTATAAATGCACATTAACATTTTGGAAGATAGGAGAGACACTGGTAGATATGTTGATCATCCTGTGACAATTAGATACACATCCTTGGACACCTCATGGCTGCCACAAACATTAGCTGCCACTCTGGGACACCATGGGACCTATGTAATAGCCCATAGTTCCATTGTCGTGTCCTGCACTGTATGTACAACTTGGCAGATGACCATTTCATAATGACTTGGAGTCACATTGTAAATTGTCCACCCTCCCATGCTGTATGTAGTGTGGAAGGGGTATGCAATGTTTGTCGCTGCAGGTCTGTGACCACAAGATACATAGCATGTTGATGCTGACTCACATGTAGCTGTTACCTACAACCTGAGGAAGTGCCAAAAACAAGCACACCCTAGCGGTGCTGTATGCAGGTTGCAATAAGGAAGTAGACTGTGCTATGAACTCAGATGATTGTGGCACCAATGCATGCCGCATACTGCTGCACACACAGAAAGAGCCAATTGGCCATTGAAACAGCATATGTATAGGGCGATGTACCTTCCTGCATAGTTACAACCACCTCCACAAGGCAGCTAGCAAAGTACCCTGGAGCAGGGTAGATAGTGTGGGTGCACGGCTGCACATGAGCAACTGGCGCAGGGGACAACAAAGGGTTGCCAAGTAACATGTCACACATGGGGCATTCTTGCATAGTCAAAATGTTGCAGGACAGTGCAGCCAATTTTGGAAACATGTTGTGCATTCTCACTTATCAATTTCAAAGGCCCTAAGTGTCACACATCATCTGCAATGACACATGTCAAAAGGGATGGGATGTCCAGGCTCTGTAGTGCTACCATATTGCCACCACATCTGACCCCATTGTGTTGTGAGGATGTGTCATGTCCCCTCTAGTGATAGCACACTGAGACACAGGTGCACTACACAATGCATGGTACTTACAGAATGACTATCAGTGTGGAATCTAAATCGTATGTCCCAGGTCCTTGAGCCAAACACAAGATTGTCATGTCCAACTACTTAGTGCTGAGGAGACATTACACAAGGATAGGAACTCACACCATACCACAAATACATATGAGACACAACCAGCTCTAAATATCAACTGCCATCCTACATGACATACCTGTTGCAAGCCCTAACAACAACTTACTCCTTTAAACTTTTGCAGCAGATCAGGGTATGGCATACAGCCATGAATAATGACCCCATTCCCTAACCCAAGCACAGCAGCAGAGCGTGCATATAATGAGGGACATCAGAGGACACAGAGTATTGTGGAGAGGACATTTGGTATCCTGGAGTCCAGATTCAGGTGCCTGGACATCACATGAGGCAGCCTTCTATATGCCCCACACATTGTCTGAAAGATAATCATGACATGTGCCATCCTGCACAACATATCTGTGCGGATGAGCGTCCCCTTATTGGAGCAGGTTGATTACCTGCCTGAGGAGGAGGAAGAGGATGGTGGAGAAGAAATTGAGGGGGAACAGCACAACGCAGCTGCTGGGATACTCTACGGACTGCACATCGTTGAAAACATCTTCACTTAATAATCACATAACTCACCTTGTACATTTTGTCAATAAACACCACACTTATTCACAAAATCCTGCTTTGATCTCTTCAGTCTACACAACGTATACCACAGGATTGTGAGCCTAACCTCAGGGACCATGTCAGAACCACTAATCTGATGAGTACAGTAGCAACATCACATGTGATGCATAATATTGAACTGCTACCATCACTCATTTCACAAATAGCCTCATCAGTTTCATGAGACAACTGAAGGACACAATCTATGGACCACAACATAATATGTACATCCATGTTGACAACTTGTACAATAATAGCTCATGATACACAATTACTACATGTCTAAATAGAAGGTAAACAAGGGGCCCACACATGAGGCAGTGGATGTCAAATCATGGTAATGTTTGAACTAATCACTGACACAACTCAGTGTGAGAGTTGCAATGCCTTCAAGGAGCATGTGTGACAAGGGGGGACATCATTGGTGACAATGGTCATTATGATTAGCCCAGGTATGACAAGCAAAAGGAGAAATTAAGCCTGCACAGTACATCCATAGAATCAGCCCTGCCACTGCCATGGGGCCCAGTCCTGTAACAGGGTTCACATGACCTCAAAATTTGGATGGACACCTCTGTGGAATGCACATCAGAATGGATGAGAACATATGCAGCAAGGGCTGCAGGTCCACCTCACACAGTAATGACTTTGATCTGACTATTGTGTTCAATACATGATATTGTTGGAATGTAGGCAGAGTGTGTCAATCAGAGTATGTACCAAATATGTACATATGTCAGACATTATGTAGTCCATACACAAGTCACCATATACTCAAGATCAAAACACAAGTCACTATATACTCAAGATCAACATATGGAGACAGTTGTTGGGTAACATTTGCTATATAGCATTCATCAGCCATCATCAACAATGCCCAAGCTGTGTATGTCGTCTGAAATGTGATGCTCTGTAAGACAACTACACACATCACATAAGTGAACACAATTCACAATCACATTCCATTACTCTTGCATTGTACTGACTGCCATACATATGTGGATACACTGTTGTCACACATACATACATATGCATGACGTGAATACATTTGCATGCTGTAGATTCTGTAACACATACATTGGTGTAACAGATCAGTCACACCCAAATCACATTGCTGTATGGACTACCACATGTGGCCATACCCAAAATGCCACACTGCAGCCCAGCCAATTCAATTTGTATATTGATATAGGGTGCATCCATTGACAATGGACAAAATGACACAATCAGGAATAGAGTAAATAAAAATGACGCAAATGCATCGAAAACATCAGCAAACTCAAAGTATATTACCCATTGGGCCATTATCGTGATTTCCACCTTCGCACTCATCTCAATGCTGATTTACTGTTAAATCGACACATAAAAGGTAATGTATCAATAAAAAAAGACACACGGAAGTCATGTGTCAGAAATACTCAGATGCGTCAAATAAATACACGCATTACAGAAAACGTGACGCACGGGGACAGGAAGTGATGTAATAGAAAATCCTATTTATAGGCATGGTACAGTGGGTGTACTTTCATTTTCTCTTCAGAGTCTGTGCATCTTCTGACTGTGTGGTTGTGTCTTGGAGTTGGTGGTGTGTAATTGCTCTGTTTTGTATCTTGTGGTGTCCCTCCTGTTGTGTTTTCTGTACTATTTGACTGTACTTTGTCCCAGTGTTAGTGAACTTGTGTGTTTTTTGTATTTTTCCTTGTGCCTGTACTGTGGGGTGTATGTTTAGGTTAGTTGTTAAGTTGGGTTAGTTTGGATTGTTATTTTTGGGCGTTAAGTTTCTTTTACTCAATTTATTTTTACTATCATAATTTTTTGTCAACCTGTACCCCAGTGATATGACTGGTAGGGGGAGGCTGACTCAAATGGGGGAGGAGGAGCTTGTGTGGCTGGTAGCCCATTACCTCCCAATAATGTTGGAGATGGGGGCCGTGTGATACAGGGCTACCGGACAGAGGCGAGGCGGCTGCGGTGGGGCTAGGTGCTCCACCACCTGAAGAGGGTGTACCGCAGCAGACACAATGACCACCAGCTAAAGCATCGCTGGGCAGATCTGGTGGCCAGGGATCAGGATCTGCTAGACCATCTTGGTGTGGTGATCGGTGGCCCTGTTGGTGAGTCTCCCATTGGCAAATTATTTACTGTTCACTGCACTTGAATGACAGTAGCAGATGTTTTGGCATGCTGCATGCATTGCTTGTGGACAGGTTGCATGCAACCAGAATGAAGTGTCACTGCGCCAGTATAGACATGGGGTTCACAAATCCTACCATTTTACCAATGCAAGTCAGATGTTTGGTGAGTCATGCACAACCATCACTAAGTCACACATTTTAGGGGCCATGACAACATCTGTGCCCCAGGATTGTGTCATGTATGATAGACCAAGACACCGCTAGCAAACCAAATGTAGCTAGATTGTGATAACAAAGTAGGGCAATCCATGTATTGCGCTACCTTGTCATAATTTCACATACATCATCTGTGCCATTATGTTTGCAAAGGGGGCATACCCGCCTTAGGAAGCACTGGCAATGGGGCATTTGATACCATCAGACAACTGTGACACATCGGTTATGGATTACTCAATGCATGAAAATTGCAGACTTAAAATTGAGCTGCTTGTCCTTCACAAAGTGCCTGTGCGTGCCTTGCAGGACAAGCCAGGATACCTGAGTCAGTTGTCTTGCAGAGCACCAGGGTAGTGTTATATATCTGTCACCCAACTCCCCCTCATTCCATGGACATCCATCTTCTACAGATTGCCCACATATGGTTGTTGCAGGGTGTGGCACTACATGAGTCTCGGGCCCAGTGTAAGAGTGCAGATGAGTAGCTCTCACTCACCTGAGTGTCAGTCTCATTGTGAGTTTGCAGTGGTGTGTCTGTTGCACTGTCCACAACCTGGATAATTAGCTCACTCCTCTAAAATAGTACACACTGTAATATGTTGTCCATTAGTAGTGACAATGATATGAAACTAACCATGGTTTTTCCATACATATCTTTCAGGTGGACCTTCCCCCTACACCATATGCAAAGTGGCAAGATTTGAGGACCCAGATGTATCCAGTAAGTGTGATTATGGCCCTCATCACGAACATGACAGTTCAGACCGCCATGCGGGAGGTGGCGGAAAATACCGCCACAGGCATGGCGGTCTGAACTGCCAAATTCTGAACAAGGGAGGGCCGCCACAGGTGGCCCTCCACCACCGCCAGGCTACCAGAAAGGCTGGCAGAAGGGGTGCTCCGGGGCCCCCGTGCAGTGCCCCGTTGCACAGGTCACTGCCCGATTTACGTGATGCACCCGCTGCACAGTGGCATTGATGACGGCTCCATGTAATTGTAATTGTAATCGTATTTATATAGCGCTTACTACCCCTGACGAGGCGTCGAAGCGCTTTTCGATGAGTAGCGCGCTACTCCGGTACCCAACAAGAATTAGTGATGGATTAGTATAATTTAATAAGGAGTACAGTTTTAGTATTATTATGAGTTAATTTGAGTTGCGGATATGAGAGTTTGTTAGTTAGATTGACTGGAGTAATGGAGGGGTGGAGGAGGAAAGAAATCCAGAAGTGTTAATTGGGAGTTTATCCTTCATTTGCTCAATCCAAAGGCTTGAGATGAATAAAAGGGGGGCGGAGGGGAAAGAGGATGTGGAAGGGTTAGGGAGAGCATAGTAGCAGGGTGAGATGAATGCAGGAGAATTTAGTAGGGTTGTGTGGGAGGTCACAGAGGTAGAGTGAGGTTTGGTGAGTTAGATGTGGGGGTGGAGGGATGAGCTTAGGCAGAGATATTTAGGAGATGGCAATGTCCCGGCCCTGCATTCTGCTGGGCCGGCAGGCGGAAACACTGTTTCAAGGGGGCTGGCGGTCTGTGATAAAACTGCCAGCATGAACATGGCAGGGTTTCCTGCTGTGTTCATAATGACCCCACATGTCTTTCCAGTGTAGTGATTTAGGCTTTTGTGTGAGTGAGTCATGTATGTTGCACACAATGCTAGAAGTGATGAGCTGTCAAATGATCGGATATCAAAGTAGGCTGGATGGTAACACTGTGTCACATTTGAGGGTTCCCCATGCGTGCAGAGAGTCATATCCTGTGAGGCTTGTAGCGCTCAATGGGCAGCATCGTTTAAACAAGGTGATGTCAAGCCACATGTAGGCCCATATGTGACTTAGATGTGCACTGGTGTGAAAACCTTGGCACTGGGACACACCATCATTGTCACAACACAGTGATACACCATTTTGTACACAAATTGCTGCATCACTGTATTGTAATGTGCATGTAGGACTGGGTGGGCAATTGTTCCCCAGCATGGTGCCACATATATTGTACTTTACTTACGTGACACTTATATAGAATGTAATAAGCGTGCATACAGGTCAAGTCCAAATGTGTGCTGGTATGGATATTGGTGTGTAAGGAATGGTACTGGCTGATCAGGTATTGATGGGTGTCTACACGTGGACACATGAATGCAGATGTGAAAGACCTATGGATACCAGCTTCCTAGTTGTCATCCCTCCTAACATATCATCTACTCCTTGACTCCATGTATGAGTGGGCATGCATTGGTAGATGACCTGGACAGTTGAGATGATGAATTGCATGGCCATCCTCCCTGAGGCAAAGGGTTGGGGACAACACATTTGTATGTAGATGTGATGCTCACAGTGTAGGTGAAAGTCATTTTGATCAGGCTTGCATGTGTACCTATCAACACTGACCCCTTACGTTTACCAACTGCATCCCATACTCCCAATAACAGATTCAAGTTACTGGTGATGTATGGTTGAAATTTGATGATGAGGAATAGTGGCCCTGATCTATGTGAATTTGACACTGCCTGTGCATTGTTACACATGGCACAAAATCAATGCATATCTAATTTTGTTTGTTTCCTAATCTTGTTGTGGGTGGCTATGGTGTCAATAAAATGATGCTAAGGCAGCATTGTCATTTCATCCATCAGGGCCATAGTATTATTCAGAATGTGAGTTGGAGTGCATGTGCAATTCGATGTAGAGTGTAAACTAATAATCTGTACATACTCTACCCAATGCTGACACTGACGATTGCCTGTCTCATTTTAACCGCTGCCAACATGAACAATGAGTAACTGCGTGCCTTTCAGAAGAGGGCAGTCCACTATCGTCGCATACTGGCAGTGGAATCTGGGATCAGGAGGATGGCACGCCGCTATTGCATGGAGCGATCCACTGGTGAGGGGCGGGCATTCACCCAAACAGAACCCACACTGCCAACACAGGGAGGACCAAGCACCACAGCTGTGCAGGGGGCCACAACTGCCACAATCCCAATAGCCCCAGCTGCTGCTCACTCAGCATCTGTGCCACTGCCAACCACACATGCTGCCATGGACATGAGTGCCATCAGAAACCCACAGAGGGATGTCACACTGGTCCTCAAAAAGTTGGACTCTCGTGAGAAGGAGGTGGAGAAGAATACAAAAAGACTAAAATTCATAAAGAGGAAACTCAAGATGGCCAACCTGTGAATTGCATAAGGACTCCAATCCCCAGTTCATCCTCCTCCCTCCTCATTTGTTTCAATGTTTTTTAGTGGGTGTCAGGGGGTTAGTTGTAGGTTACATTAGGTTAGTGGTTTAGTTAGGATAAGTAGCTTTGGGGGTGGGTTTTCTACTTTTTACATTTTACGATGTGGGTGGGTGGGGGTGATTTTGGGGCTTTTGTGTGTTATAATAAAATGTAAAGATAATTAAAAGAAAAATATACCAATAGAAAATATATTTGTTTAGTAATAGGTAGTATATGTGTAGTTTAGTATATGTTGTCCTGCATGTGTCGCATGATATAAGGGTGGTGGGGGGGCCAATATTTAGAGTGTGTTGTTAAATGTGTTAGGTAAGTTTAGCATAGAGTAGATAGGGTCTGTTGTTATGATAGGTTAGGTCAGGTTAGGATAGGTGTTCTTAATTCTTTTTAGTTTTGTTAAAAACTAATAAAAAAATGTGGGTACTCCCTCACTTCATGTGTCTTCATCTTGGGTCTCAGGGTCTTCCCATGGGTGTACAGGGAAAATTGTGTGTTGTCCTAGGGATTCAGTCCTGCCTCCTGGTCCCTCTCTTGACATTTGCATCACCTTCTTACAACTTAGCTGTCACATTGAAAGCTACAACACATCTTCTTGTCTGTGCATCTGCCATCCAGTGTACCCACCACTCAAGGTGACTATGTTGACCATGTATAGGACAGGTAGGTGTGGTAATTCAGCTGTCACTGTATGGGTCCTGTGTTGGAATGTTGGGCCCTGTGGGACATCTGACAGCAACCACCATTTCATTCCTATCATGCTAAAATTACCAGTGGCAATTACAGATGAGGTTGAGTCCCTCTGTTTCACACCAATGTGTTCTGCTGGTACCTCCAGCTGATGATATTGCCCAAGAACGGTTTCACAGCCATTCCTACCGTATGTACTGGGTGTAGCATACATGTGTTCAACATTTTTTACATACTCTGGAAATTGCTTGTAGGGGATGAGACCAGCATCGACGTTCATCATGTAGGTACCATGTGCATAGATATGTACCCGCATATTCATGAACTCTTGTACTGACAGTTTGTGACTTAACACATGTTACACACATCTCAATTACTAAGCGTAGTAGATGTGTCACAATACACAAAGACATGCTGGTTGTGCAGGTGGTATTTAATAACAACTGTTATAGTGCAATATTTACAATGTCCAGGTCTGTGACTCCATTCGTGGAAACCATCCAATTGTGACACAACACAAGTCCAGGGTTGAGGGACATGTCATGGGACATTCTTGGGTAAAGTGTCTTGCAGTGTAGGGGAACATAAATTGACAATTGAAAAGTTAGAGACAATTGCAGTCCATAGAAGAAAGGTCAACAGTGTGACTGTGAAGTGTGCATATCTGCAACAGTGTTAACACTGGCATGATGTCAAGCACAGGAAAAAGGTAAACACTGCCCATGTGGCATGGGCTGGTGCTACTGGGAACTCCTACAGGTGAAGATGATCTGTTCCACATCTTCATTCTCCAATGTGTGTGGTGCCTCCTCCACCCTTGCCGGTGGTAGTTGAGAGGTAAAGGTGGCCACACTCACTTCAGTGGTTGGAGATGTGGGCTCCCAATTCCCAGCAGCTGTCATCAGTGGCACTAGATATGGCATCACTGCAGCAAGGAGGAGCTGCTGATTTTTAAATATAGCAGCAACATCCCTGTGGTATTGAGCCATCTCTGCCCTGAGGGAGACCATTTCCCAGTGCATGAAGTCCATCTTGTCCTCAAGCACGCTGATGTCAGTTTGGGAGGGCTCTGGGTTGTACTTAGGTCAGGGCCTGAAGAAAGTTAGAGGTGATTCTGCAGGTAGTCATACTGGTCCTTCATTTCAAGTGCATTAGTCCAATGGGCACCTGACTGCCATTGTGTATTTGACTGCCCCCAATAGCACAGGTGGAAGTGGCAACTGTTGTCAATGTGGAATGCCCAATGGGCCAATGGCCTGGACATGGCAGGTTTCCAGCAGCTCACAGACTGGCTATGCCATCTGTCCTGTGACACCAGACCAGTGTTACATTCAACACTACCCTCCAGGTCTGTTTTCGCATTTGCACCAGCCTTTGCATAGCGGTGTAACCCACATGAAATGGTTGTTGGTGATGCGGTGTGGTGTGGCCCTGGGTGCCCCTGGACAGCCCATGCACTTGGCATGGGCAGTGCAGGGGGTCCCATGCCCTGGCCCTTTGGCCTTCCCACTTCATGAGTTGCAGGGCTGAGTTCAGCGTGTCCTGTTACACCCAATGCAGCCTAAAACTGGCACTGAGTCTATTTGATCTACCAAGAATGTTGTGCTAAGTGCCCCACAGAGCTACCATGAGGAGACAGATTTCCACCCGCCATCCCAACGTGTGACTTATACTGCCAAGGGGTACACTGCACTGGCAATCTTACCAACACTGGACTTGCCCATGCACCATCCCCCACCCGCCAATGTGGAATTATCCGCCATTATGCTCACAGTCATACCCCATGTGTTGTATGTGTGTGTTTATTTTCCCATTCCCATGTGTCTGACATGGTTGTGTCAGAGTAGTTGTGGGCTCAGCCTGTGACTGTTGAGACCTACTGTTTGCTAACTGTGGTACATATTTTCTGTAGTGACACATTTCAGTTCAGCATCAAGATGTGTGGTTCAACACTACTTCAGTTTTGTTGGTTTGTTACCAATGATACAAGTCAAGCCTGCTATTCCCCCACCGCCTGTTCAGTTCATTGATCCATGCACCCAGGGGACACCCTGACTGCATGAAGTAGGGATGGCTGCCTCACATGGATGTGTTGTGTATGTGTGGTGTGGTGGTGCTACCGGCACATGCCTGGGTGCTGTTGGGACAGTTGAAATGACTTGTGTGCTGTGAGATACAGCACACATGTGTTTGGCCAATGAGCCAAGGCAGTTGGAAGGTGTTACTACAAGGAACACCACTATGACGTAACCCCACAAATAGTGTTCACTGACTACCTGGTCTCTGAGGTCTTGGTAGTGTTGGTGGTGTTGATATGACTACATGCAACAAATATTGTGATGTCACAACCAGTGCACAGTGATTATACATGCCACCCATCCCATGTGCTCATATGTACATGTAGGTATTTAGGCTTGGTCTTCAAAATATGTCCATGTTGTGTATGTGTCATGGTGCATGGAACTACCAAGGTATAGGTACATGTATAGCTTATGTCGGCCTGGTGCAATTTGCTTCATGTACATGGTGCCCCTCTGCGCTCCTTTGACATGCATTGTGTAAGTCCTATGTGCCTCCCCCTTAATTCACTTGACATTTTAGCATACATTTCCCCCATGTAACTTACCCTGCATTTGTGGTGTTCCCTGGTAGTCTGCACTGTCCTGTCCTTGTATTCCTGTGACGATTTCCTCCAGGATGACTGCTGCAACCATCTCCTCCATCTCGTCCAAGTCCTCTTCTGGTGCTGGACTCCTACCTCCAGTTTGCAGTGCTGCCTTCCTGTTCCTTGCCATTTTTTCCTTTGACCTTTGCTTGCAGTCATGCCAGTGTTTCTTGCATTCAGTTTACAGTTCTCCTGACCGGTGCCACACTGTTGATTTTATCCACAATCTGCTGCCAGATTGCATCTCTCTTTCCAATTGGCAATTTAGAGGTGACAAAGAGTTGATGTTGATGCTCCGCCAACTCTCTCACCAGTATTTCATGCTCCTCTGCACTGAAACAACACTTCCTCTTTTTCTTCTCTCTCCACTGGGTCTTGTCTGTGTCCTCCTGGCTGGTTCCTGGTTGAATGGGGTCTCCCTGGGGTCTATCCTGGCTTCCTGGCTCCATGTTGGCTCTCCTTTGCTCTGTTTTCTCTGTTAGAGTCTTTTTTTCACGCTATTGTAGACCAAAATGGTGCATTTCGGTTTTGCAAGGTGATAACATGTTGTAAACCGGATTAGAGTCATTTTTTCTTCATTAATGTCATTTTGCCTTACAACAAGGCACAATGGTTAACGTCGGAAAAAATTACCCTAACCAATTTTTAGCGCCACCTAGCATCATAGTATAAATATGACGCTCGGGTGGCGTTAAAAAATGGTGCTAGACAGCGCTAACCTTTTTGACGCAAAACTGCGTTAGCGCAATTTTGTGTTAAAAAGTATAAAATCTGGCCTTAAGTATAACAAGTACTAGCCTTCCCACTGACACCTCTACCCAGGGAAAAATCCATATTTATTAATATGTGGTAATGAATTCCCCTGTCCACTTCTGGCTCCCCCCAGCATGACATATACACAGTAGTTGTCACGGTCTGCACGTCGCTTACCACCATTGGCTGAAGAACTTGAAGGAGCACCCGGTCTTCTACTGGTTCTGGACTGACCAAGATAGGGATGACCCTTTCTAGTAGCCACAATGCTGCTTGACTGAAAACCCCAAAGCAGACCGTGCCCTCCAGAAGGAGTTCCAGAGGAAAACCCAAAAATGTGGGAAAAAACCTCTGCACAGGAACTCCTGAAAAGAAATAATGAAAAAAGGGAAATAAAAATTGAATGATCTCTTGCAAAGAGCAACAGGAACTGGAGAAAACACAGAGAAACAGGAGCAAGGATCACCACCAAGTGGAAGTGTTTCCAACACAAGGAAGACAAGAACTGAAGGGCTTATATACCAAGAAACTGGAAGCAACAAACAGGATGAAAGAGTGACACCATCTTGGATTGGGAAAGGCTGAATAGAAAAGAATAGGAAAAAAGTACCAGTAGAAAAGGAAAAAGGCATGCTGGGAAAAAGAACACCAAGAAGAAAGACAACATGGATTCCAGAACAAGGAAAGAAACGAAGTTGGAAGAAAAGAAGAAAAAAAAAGGAGGAAAGAAGAGGATATTCTCCAGAGGTAAGTAAGGGTAAATACCAGGGAGGCAGGCTGGGGCAGAGGCACGACCTAGAGCATGAAATGTGCTTTCTGGGCCGCGCTGCAAAAATAGGAACACAAAAACGTGGACCGCGGCGATGCCAGTGCTCCGATTCACAGAGCGGTGGCCCAACTGCA
Organism: Pleurodeles waltl; assembly: GCF_031143425.1. NCBI lineage: Eukaryota > Metazoa > Chordata > Amphibia > Caudata > Salamandridae > Pleurodeles > Pleurodeles waltl. Next base: position 970,144,739 of record NC_090437.1, read on the forward strand.
GCCCTAAAAAGGGACCCTGCGGTAGAGCGCGGCATCACAGTAGTATGTAAGGAAACTTTGGGCTTGATTTAGATCTTGGTGGAGGGGAGTACTACGTCACAAATATCTGCCATATTGCGATCCCATTATATCCCATGGAGATCATAATCCAGTGGGTGGGACATCTGTCACGTTTGCGACAGAGTATTCCGTCCACCGATATCTAAATAGGGCCTTTCGTCTTCTGCACTAATACCTATCTCCAGGACTACTTGGATATACAGTATGGTGTGGTGAACCATTGACATCTGTCCTCAAACTTTTCCTTAGAACCACAGTGATATGTAGTACTGTCTGAGAAGGGAGTCATCTCACTACTAACATACCTTAACAGGATAAGGGGTGTCTCTAGTAGAGCTACTCATATCTCTTCTCATGCAGACAGGTATGCACATTAGGCTGTGGGGAGCAACTGCCCTGTTTCCTGAGCCAAGTCGCTTGCATGATATTTCTGCATAGTATAGTGTGTAGAGAGACTTGTCTCTCACATGTGATGGATAATGCTTGTGCAAATCAGAGTATGAAAAGTGGCTTACTTTTATAGCCACACCTCTCCCCATTATGAAAGAAGTACAGGTATCGTATGGAGTTAATATTACTTTTATGCTTATTAGTGAGTGTATCTTGCGTAACAACTATAGAGACTATGATATGAAAACACACTGCCCTTTCAGCTGAGACATCTCCCCAGAGTAACACATGTGCAAAATATGCTGTGAATAGAGGCTGCTGTCTCTAGTCATACCTCTCTTCATGATAATGGATGCCATTAGTAGTGCATATAAAGAAGTATTCTTTCTGTTGACAACTGTGCCTTGGACAACCAGTGTCCACATTTGAATGTAAGGACACGTTCACTTCTCTTTCAGACAACTCCTTATGTGAACAGGCATCTGTAGTGCGGTTTACACAGAGACAGAGACAGAGCTCGGCTTTGAATATTCTCTCCAGATTGACAAGCATGTATACTAAGATGTGCAAAAGAACTGTCCTTTCCACCAGCAGACAGCAATGTGTGGTATACTATGAGAATGCTTTTGCCTCTGTGCCAAAACCTGCCTCTTGAATAAAAATCTGTATTCTACAGAGGGAAGAAGCACTAATCTCTCTATAGTACCTTAAACATACATATACATGCATCAGAACAGTTACAGTTCCGAACAAATTAACTGCTACCTTAAGTCAAAATTAAAGACTAATAATTTTAGAATCTTTAAAAGCTGTTAAGGAAAGAAATCAGTAGTAAATGCAATCATTTTATTTTAAAACAATTGAACAACATAGCAAACAATAACATCATTAATAAACTACAGCAACAACTGTCAAAACAAGAAAATATTATAAATTAATAATCATCAATAATCATCTTTACTGATTTTCTGTCACTAGAATGTCATCATCAGATTCAAATGAACAGCCTAATGTGGTTCCTACAACTCAGCCACCTCAGCTTGTCAAGGAGTCCTTGGTGTAGCAATTGTTTTAAATGAGGTCATGGGGTAAAAAGTACGTCCTTTCACTTATCTATCCCCCTTTTATCCATCCATCCATTCAATCTTCCATCCTTTCGCTCATCCATCCACCCTTTCTCTCCAACTATCCATCCTTTCACTTCATCCATCCATCATCCTGCATTTGGCTCATCCATCTATCCACACTTTTACTCAGCCATCCAGCCTTACATCCATCCATTCACTCTTTGTCCCATCCATCCATCCATTCATATGTCCCTCCATCCTTCCATTTACCATTTCACTCAGCCATCCATCCTTTCATTCACTCTCTCATCAATCTATCCATCCATTCATCTATCTATCAATTCACCCTTTCATTCATCCATCCTTTCATCCAGACACCATCTACCCTACCTTTCACTCATTCGTCCATTGTTTTACTCCTACATCTTTACATACATCCTTTCGCTCATGCACCTTTTTGTTCATTCATCCATACTTTCACTCCATCCATCCATCCATCCATTCATCCATTCATCCACTCATCCCATCATTTATCTTTCCACTCATCCATACATCCGTCCTTTCACTTATTCTACCATACATCCATTCTTTCTCTCATCATTCAGCAACCCATCCTTTCACTCCATCCATCCATCCATCCAACCAACCTCCCTTTCACTCATACACCCTCCCTGTCTTTGACTCTTTCTTTCTTATGTCCATCCTTTCACTCACACATTCATCCATGCATCTATCCATCCACCATTTCATCCCTCTCTCCATCCACCCTCCCTTTCACTCATACACCCTCTCCCTTTCACTCATACACCATTTCCCCTTTCACTCTTCCATTCTTACATCAATCTTTTCAATAATTTATCCATGAATTTACCTATCCACCATTTCAACCATCTATCCCATTCTTCCTTTCAGTCACTCACCCTCCCAAGTTAATTATGAGACTTTGTCTGAGGAGCTGCAGACAGAAGAAGAGGCCCAATTAACAAAAACCCTCCCTCCCCCAGTAGATGCTAAAGATGGGGAGTTGACCAATTCCCTTAAACTGAAGCTTAACTGCACACTTACCTCTTAGTCCACTATGTAAGTGTTGTCTACAGCTGGTTCCTTCCCTCTCTTGGGCCTCTAAAGAGTTGAGATAAGGAGCACTCTGTCATGCTCAACTCCATAACATTTTGTTTTCAAAGTAAAATCAAATGAAGTCCTAAACACGTATTACTGCCAGGAAGCAGCCCCCTCTACCTCTCCTAAAGCCTGCTCCTCTGTGATTAACAACAAATCTTCCCACTCACTCCATCCTTTTCCTCATCGGCCTGCCCCACCCTAAGCCACTGAAGTAAATAGAGCTTTGTAACTCCTCCCAGGGCCACTGTTTATGCACCCCAAAAGCAGCCAGATCCATGGGTTTCTAATTTAGCACTCTGTCTCCTATGATGTCACTACTGTAGCTTAAGCCTGCAAGTCTAAGAAGTCCTCACCCGGCTGGCACTTGTGCAGTAGGACATCTGCAAAGTTCACTAGAGTTCACCCAGGAGAGTCAGCACACTGTCTCAGAGCAGTGATTTATTTTCAGCTACTCTGTGTTTGTTTCTCTGTTCTTGCCTCTTGATAGAGGGTGGCAGAGCAGCACCCCTTTTGCTCATGAACACCTGCCACCCTGATGAGTACCACAGAGATGTGGCAACATTTGAGGGCTATGCTCCCTCAACACCTTGCTCAGGCTGAGTTGGCCATGCTGCCGAGGCTTTTCTACATCTCTTGAAACTGGCGACAATGTGCCTGCCCTGGTACTCACTGTTCAAGATGATAACAACCCTCCTTATAAAAATAAAGCACTTGTTTGCTGCTTAAGTAAGTAAATCATTTTATCATCAGAAACAAGGAGAGCTGCACAGAACAAGCTTCTCCAATGGTATAAATGTCACCAAAGGCAGTCATAAAAACATCATTTGTGAAATTAAATTTTTCCTGATTTTCTACACAGTTACTGTTCCATCTGTCTTCCAAAAGTTAACCATTTTTTTGTTACTCCTCCTATATTGTGTGACACGGTACTTCTGTTTTTCAGAGCTTTTGTTTTTCATTTTCTCCCTAAAAAGATAAAATATATTTTTTTTTAAATATCATACTGATCAGTAATTGATAACAATGACACATCTCTGCATCCTCTGAGGATTTCTACACTTCTCACCCACAATTACATATTTATATGTACTGCACCACTAAGTTCACGTTCCTTTCTGTCAAAAACAATTCCAACGCCTCAAACACTGAATTTTTTATTCACAATTGAATTATAACATGCCTTGAAACATGATTCCATAACAATTTGTAAAGTGACATGCGCCTCTTTACATACCTTTCTTAACAGTGAGCACAGTGTTTTAGTCTAGAAATGACAATATCTCCACTCAAACATATCATAGGGGTAAAATATGTCCATACTAAGGTCCATAAAAACACTAGGCCTTGTACTAATGGATTGCAGATGTGCTGTTTTATAATTACAGAATCACTGCCTCTTTTACCTACAACTACATACAGATTGAACATTTACATTTTAAACACAACATCCAATACTTGATAATATATGACCAGATTCTAAAGTTTACCTCTCAAAACCTATATTGATCACTTTTCACCTCTACAAACTGCTTCTGACTCATTAAACCTTGTACAGAATACATTTACCAACAGCAGTGCACTTACTGACACTTCTCAACAAAGTTCATAAAGTATATTTCTAATTACCTGAACTTACAGCAGTTTATTATATACAACTGAAAACACCAGTCTGTCTGAGTTCCAAATTCATTCACTTCTGCTGAGCAAAACTCCAACAGGCTCCCTTCTCCTCAGAATCACCCAAAACAATCTGAGCTATCCATGGGTCTGCAGCCAATCACATCATAATGTTTCCTCAACCATGCAAGACAAATGGTAGCTATTGGTTGAGCCTTGGCCCTTTTTTGTTACTTCCCACAATACGATCTTGCAAAACTCTTGCAGGATCGTAAAACACTTAATGGCAGGCCCAATAATTTATCATGCAGGTCTCTCGAGAGGCTCGCGGGATTGTAAAACACCTTGTAGCAGGCTCAGTATTGTATTCAGCAGTCTCTTGAACCTCTTGCGAGATTGCACTTGTCCATGCAGCAAGCTTCACTCCCTGAAGCTTGTGAGCTAATCTTGCAAGAGTCTTGGGGAATCACAACAAAATTGTAGGGAAATAGCAATATGCTGACGAAGTATCCTTTCCAATGAGACCTATCTATTACAGAAAAGGTGTGTATAGTGAGGTGTGTGGAAAGACTGGCCTTTCCACACAGACTTGTGTCTCGGATGACAGATGTACATAGTAGTGTGTATGGAGATCCTGGTCTTACCAGTGAGACCCCTCTCTCGGATGATGGGTGTGGGTTACAGGTTGTGAGGAGAGACTGACTTCTACCCTCAGACCTCTCTTTTATATGAAAGGTGTACATAGTAGTGTGCCTGCATGAGCTGCTCACTCTTTCCACACCTGTTTCTCAGACAACAGGAGTGTGTAGTAAGGTATGTACATGGGCTAATGTCTCCTTCCAAACCTCTCTCTCAGATTGCGGGTTTGCACAATAGGGTGTATGGAGAGAGACTGTCTCCCCACTAAGTCCTCTCTCTCAGATGACAGGGTGTACCTATTAGGGTGTGTCCATGGACTGGCCACTTCTGTCAGACCTCTTTCTTAGATGTTGGCTGTACGGGGAAACACCCGGACCAACGATTATGTTGGTAACACAAGTGGAACCACGCTTGTGTTAACAATGACTTTCTTTTCCTCTGCCTGAACCACACATGTCCTAAACAATACACATGCGTGGTTGAGGCAGAGAAAAAGGGAGAGTGCATTGTGAGAGGACTCGGTCGGGCAAGACGGGCTGGGCAGGGTTGGGGGTAGTTTTTAGGGGTGGGGGTGTATTAAGGGTTTGGGTGGGGTAGTTTGTTTTTTTAGGTGTGGGGGTGGGAGAACGGGGTAGTTCTGGTTTTTAGGGGTGGGGGATCGGGGCAGTTCTGTTTTTAGGGGTGGGATGGGGGCATCGGAGTAGTTCTGTTTTTAGGAGTGTGGGGGGATGGGGTAGTTTTGTTTTGGGGTGGTGATCGGGGTACTTTTGTTTTTTGGGGGTGGGGGCGGGGTAGTTTGGTTTTCGGTGTAGAGGGTGGGGGGTGAGGATAATTTGATTTTGGGGTGGGGGATCAGGGTTGTTAGGTTTTTGGGGGTGGGGGTCGGGTAGTTTGGTTTTTGGGGGTGGGTGGTGGGGGGATTGGGTAGTTAGATTTTTGGGTGTGGGCGATCGGGGTAGTTTGTTTTTGGGGGTGGGGCGGAGGTTGAGGTAGTTTTGTTTTTAGGGACGGGATGGGGGGTCGGGGTAGTTTGGTTTTTGGAGGTGGGGGATCAGGGTAGTTAGGTTTTTGGGGGTGGATCGGGGTAGTTAGGTTTTTGGGGGTAAGGGGGTTGGGTAGCTTGGTTTTTGGGGGTGCAGGGCAGGGGTTGAGGTAGTTAGGTTTTTAGGGGCAGGGTGGAGGGGTTGGGGTATTTTGGATTTTGGGGTGGTAGATCGGGGTAGTTTGGTTTTTGAGGGTGGGGGATCGGAGTAGTGGGTAGTTTGGATTTTGGGGTGGTAGATCGGGATAGTTTGGTTTTTGAGGGTGGAGGTTTGGAGTAGTTTTGTTTTTGGAGCGGGTTGGGAGGTTGGGGTAGTTTTGTTTTTTGGGGGTGGGGATCGTGGTAGTTAGGTTTTTTTGGGGCAGGGGGTCAGGATTAGTTTGTTTTTTGGGGGTGGGGGATCGGGGTACTTTTGTTCTTAGGGGCTGATGGGGGATCATCATAGTTTGGTTTTTGGGGGTCGGGGATCGGGGTACTTTTGTCTTATGGGGCGGGGTGGGGGGTTGGTTGTTTTTTAGGGCAGGTGAGGGAGGTCGGGAAATGTTTAGGGCTTAGGGTGGGTGGGAGGTATCTGGGGTAATTTTGTTTTACGGGTAGGGGGTTGGGGTAGTTTTAGTATTAGGGGTGGGGTACTTCTGGGCCTTAGGGCAGGTGGGGGGGTTGCATGCCAGAACCACACATGGCGTTCACACACATGCCTTTACTAGGCATGCTTTTACACCAAAAATCGTTGTAAAGGCACACGTGGTGAAGGCATTCGTGGTAACAACGCAGTTGTTGTTCCGACCGCGTTGTTCAGGCATGCGTGGTTCCAGCATTCGATGTTCCATCATACATTCAGCTGTGTGTAGTAGGGTGCGTACTTGAACTACCTCTTCTTCTAAGCCTCTCTCAGATGACGGGTGTGTGTAGTAGGCTGTGTGGAGAAAGACTGGCCTCCCCAGTGCAATCTGTATCTTAGATGATGGGTGTGCATAGTGGGGTGTATACATGGACTACCCCCTTCTGTTAGACCTCTGTCTCAGATGATGGTTGTACACGGCAGGGCATGTACATGCAGTAGCCTTTCCTGTCAGAACTCCCTCTCAGATGGTAGGTGTGCATATTAGGCTGTGTACATGAACTGGCCTCTTCTGTCACAACTCTGTCTTAGAGGACAGGTGTGCATAGTAGGATGTATAGAGAGGGATTGGTTTCTCTGCTGAGACCTCTCTCTTCAATGACAAGTGTGCATAGTATACTCTTTCCAGCATCTGTCCTTCCTGCTAACATGCCTCTCCCAGATATTGGATATGCATATAAGGATGAGGGAAGAGACCATACCCTACTCACAACTCTTTCAAAGTGTGCATACTACAGTGTATTAAAAAATCACCTACTCCTTTCTACTGTGCACAAACCTGTGGGAGTCTCGAGAGATTATAACTTTTTGGGAAAATAGGAATTAACTATCTACTCACTGCATAACTTATCTCTTACACACTTCCTCTCAAAAGCAATGATCACGATATGCATTCCTACAAATGGCGTATATTCAGAACTTATCTACTCTTTTTTACTGTTCACAATCCCACACGAGTCCTACAAGATCGTAAAAATTAGTTAAAAACAACATATATATTTTTTTATCACAATAGTTATCCCTTGGACACCTCCTCTCTAAATCTAGGGTGATAAATGCCTTTCTGCTGCCCTCTTATGTAGCTTTTTTACTTCATTTCCACAACACCTTGCTCTTTTCTCAGTAAACATTAATGGCCACCATTTCTTTTCTAACGTTCCAACAGCCAGTCAATCAGAGCACTCGTGAGACTGGCTAGAATGTGAAGGCTCACTGGAAAAAAGATCTCCAGACCAATCACAGGGCTCCATTTTCAAATTTTCGCTCTTGTGGGAGGCCTGCAGAACTCTTCTAAACCCAACAGTCCAAATATACAATTATATTTGACCCTTAATTTCACAAAAACTACTAAACGGATTTACAGTAAGTCACAAAAAGCACAATCTGCGGACCAAGATCTAGCTTCCTGCCAAATTTGGTGTAATTCTGTTCAGCAGTTTTTGTTGTAGCGGTGTCTAAAGCAGTCTATGGAAAATGCATGAAGATTTTACATTTTGGGATGCCCTCTTTTTTCTCTACCCCTGCTTAGCCGATCACCGGGAAAGTTTCCAGTAAGGAGGTGAGTTGGATTAACTTTGTTTTTGCAAAGTTTCATGAAGATTCGTGAAAAAGAGCTAAAATTATTAGCAAACCAAAAATTGCTCCATATTTGGCAAAGCAGACCTAATTACAACTACCTATTGGTAACCTCCAGTTGGTCATATACATATGCTTTACTCATACAAAAACTTAGAAATGCAGCTGTTATAGTTATACTTATTGTTATACTTATGTTAAGAAAGTATAACTCATAGCCTAAAGTTACTCTTGCGCACAAGCTATATGTTCTTCAGATCTTATTGAGGATATTTCATTTTAAATCTGTAGATGTATTTGTCATGTGAGTCTGGTAATTCCCAAAACAGATATTTTATAGTTGCTACATTATGAGGCATTATTCAACATATATGTTTTCATCTCCCATGATACAATCAATTACCCAAGGATCCAAGTAAGTTGAGCTCGCATAGCTAGACATTTTTACCCCCTGAAACTCACTTTGCATAGTCCTGTCCCTCCATTTCATTGAGTCCATAGTATTTTCTCCACAATCTGCATATTTTCTTGAATGTCTATGGGCATCACATGCTCTCATAAATACTTGCTCGGCTTCCATGCCTATGCAGCACTTGTCTTTTGGAAAATGTTGAGTTTCTCCATTCTGAATGTGTACCTCTCATAGCTACCATGAGTCCCAAGGAGCAAAGAGTTAATTTAGCTCTGGCCAGATCGACATCATTTGCTATGCCTAATATTATGTAATGGAGTGTGAGAAAGACCTCTATATCTACTATTGCGAATGGTTCATGGACTACATTGCCCAGTGTTTCTGAATTACCCTACATCCCCGTATTGTAGGTATAAAGGTCCCTTCCTGGACTTTACTTTTCAAGCAGGTGGTGTTGTCTATTAGACACATCTGAAACACTCTACTACCATGTCAGTAGGCCTTATATAGGATTTTATATTGGATGAGTTAAAGTCTTGTCTATATAGCTACTCCCTCGTAGACATATGTGCAGTATCCCAGTTGATATTCTCAAGTGGACCTAGGTCTTGCTTCCAAGATGTTTTTGGTCATTGGAGACAGTCAAGCATAATGTTGTTTAGCATTTTGTAAATGACAGAAATTGGCCCCTTACCTAGTTGTTCTGTTAGGATACTTCATTTCTTCAAGGGAGAGAAGAAGACTTGGTTCAGTCCCAATTTCCCAACGTATTTTTTAATTACATATATTTACACTTCTGTGACGGAGAAACTTGTGACCTCAAATTTCCAAATATGTACCCTAATTAAGGCAGTAGCATTAGTAATTTACTACTCAATTAATAAGGCAAAAAATATTTTTTCCTTTATCGTTGTATTTATTTTTTATAGTGTCAATGTTTTTACATATAATTACAACATTGTCATGGCTCCGAACGAAGGGCCAATCACTTGTAACAGACTTTACACCATCTTTCCCCTCTTCCTGGTACCTCCTTCCCCCTCTCCTTCAAGTCACCAGGTCCTGTATCACGGATGTATGTGACTATGGGCAGCTTCTTCGGAGCAGGCCCTTGCTTTCTTCTCTCTCACCCTTCTCCTGTGTTCTCCCTGCTGCTACCCCAACATGACTCCAGCACCTTCATGGCTGTCTGATGTTTGGTATTCATTATGTTTTCTTTCCTTGGGGTCTCGTATATTTGGCTGCATTGCTCTGTCATCTCATGTCATCTTAAATTACAACCACTGCTTCCATGTCCTCCATTACTCTGGGTAAGTTTTTCTACTAATTCTCGACCCTAGGACATCCAGAGAAGGGGGTAGAAAGGCAGGTATCTTTTTCGCACCCTTGCACATAATTTGAGAGAGGTATCAGGGACTCAGGCCGAGCTCGAAAGAGGCACATCCACCCCCTTGCCTCGTTAGGTGATGTCCACTTGCCACAACTTTCTTGATACTGTGCTTCGAAACTCACTTCATATCGCTAGTCCACTGATAAAGCTGCGTGAGCCCCATTCCTTACTTCTTCAGCACGTTTCAGCTACGATCTCCTGAAACCTTATTTAAAGCTTGCTGGCCCTCATTGCCTCATTACTAGCTTGGTAGAGTGGCTAATCTACCTTAAATCCTATTCTCATTTAATGGGGTGTCAGCCCTTTCACAACCCTCTTTCCCTTTCCTACCACCCACAGCCTGTCTTCGAACATCAGGCACACCATAACATTTCATTTCTGTATGGTCCCCACAATATTTTGAACAGTTGGGCCTACATTTTCATGGAAATTTGCGTTACCTTGCTAAACGATGATCATGACTCTTCATCTGCGAACACCAAACTTTGTTGCTGCCGCTCTTCATCTGGTACTGGCAAGTAGAGGTACATCGGCATGGGCATCGGGCGGTAAAGGGGAACAAACCACAGATGCTCGTCATAAGGGATAAAAGGCCGCTTTAATAGAACAGGTCTGGTATAAAACAATAATCTTGGCTTTTAGCCTCACAAAACTACAAACCTCACTATACAATACTTCCCTCCTAACCCCTCCCCCACCCTCTAAACTTTCCACTCCCCAAATCGCCCTTGATCAATCCCTTCCCCATCTGTCCTGCTCCCCACCTTCTGTAGTTACCCTTGCCTTTCCTCCCTTGTGACCCTTGCTAAAACCTCCCTGCCCTCAAATATTTCGCATCATCCCCTTCCCCCCCAAAGCCTTTCTGTGTAAATCCCCCGCCACCCAGGAAAACCCGCCAGGCGTTTTCCTGCCCCACCCCACGAATTAGCGATCCCAAAGCTTATCCCCTAACAAATCCGCAATCATAATCCTGAGATCCAATAAGTAGAGCTCGTTACCCATGAAAGTCAAATGAACACCATCCTGCCGAAACAACTCGACCGCCGATACAACCAAATTCTCATGCAACAAAAAGGAAAACCCTTTTTCTTGACAAATTTTCTCATCTCCCTATTCACCTTTCTCCTTTGTTTCTCTGTGCCTGAAAAAGAATACGCTCCTCTCCACACCCTCCGAGGAACCACACCAGTCCAAACTATGTGCGTACCTGCCCAACGCTCCTTAATCCATATCAGATCCACAAGAACAGCGAAAAAACATGCATGAAAAAAAAAAAACTCCATTACCAAATTGAGAAAGAAGCAAAAGAAAAGCAATAGGCAGTAAAGAAATTAGGGACAGAAGGAAACAAGAATTACCAAAACCACAGCCACGTACTTAACCCATTGAAAAACTAACCACCCCAATAAAAACGACCTTAATTAAGACTAACGAACGTAGCGCTTAAAACATTGTGATTTCCACCTCCCCAAACCCATAATAAAACCATCAGATTTACCCAAAGCTTTGGCTTCTGTGGCAGCTCCAATCCGAAATGAATGTGTACCATAGCACCGCGGATCTAAGCCCAACAAAACCAATGACCTCAAAACAACCAGCAATTGATTAGCCGTTAAACTTGAACCATCCTCATGAATGAACACCAACCTTGATGACTTTGGCAAAAAACATACAAAAGACCATCACAACCTAACAGGACAGATGGAAGACCCATTACCCCATAAAACTACTTCCTGTCCCCTCCCCAATTGATCAGTCTTAGATGCGCGCAGCCACACGACAACAGCCCCTTGTCTTACCTGCACATCGGACTGTAAAATACTTTCATGTCCTTTCAGCCCCAAAAGCTCTGACACCCGTAATGCTCTGTGAAAAAGCCAAGACATACAGAGCGATAACAATTTAACCTCCCAATGAGAAAAACAAACCTCACTAAAACCCCCAGCAAACCCTGCATAATATGCAATGTAATAGGCCGCCTATGATCCCTCCTCGCCCCCCCTTCCCTGGCCCAACCCGAAATCAATCTTCTACAAAGCTCGCCCTCAACACGATCATACCACCAAAAATACTTCCCATAAAAAGAAATACCAGACAACTTACCTGATTTAGTAACCGCTGACAAGCCCAACTCAATTTGTTGCATTATAAAATGGATTGCATCCTCCCTCCGTATCTCACAAGCCTCAATGCCCCTCTCCCGTTTTACCGCACCTGACTTTAAAAACTCCAAACAGGCCTGCTCATAACTCCTCCGAGTGGATGGAGATATGGGCTGCTGAACCAGCTCCAGCATCCTCACTCTCCTAATTCCCATAACTCCCTGGGAACCGCCGTCTTCAGCACATCCGCTCCCGGTGCCAGCCCACGGAATCTCTGCCACTGGAAACGAGACAACGCATTAGCTACATCATTATTAACACCCGGAACATATTTCGCCTTGAATATCACATTAAATTGCAAACGTTTTAGCAAAAAGACTCTCAGAAGCCTAAGAACCTTTTCATCCCTTGCCCTCTGTGAATTGACTAAATTAACCACTGACTGATTGTCCACATTGAACAACACATTCCTGTTCGCAAAGGTAGAACCCCACACCGATAGAGCAACAACTAAAGGAACAAATTCCAAAAAGGCAATGCTATGCTTAGCCTTCTTCCAGCTCAAAGGCCAACTCTCCGCAGCCCAATGACCGTCCCAAAATAGCCCAAAACCATGGGCTCCAGATGCATCCGAAAAAACTTGAATCTGCCAAATCCAATCAACATCATCAACCAACATGGTAACACTGTTAAACTGCTGCAAAAAACCAATCCACATCCTCAAATCCTCTCTGACACTCGCCCGAATCCGAATATGATGGTGAGGCAGTACTGCCCATTTCATCGCAAATCCTAAACGCCTACAAAAAGCTCTGCCAACCCGAATAACATTACAAGCAAAATTCAAATGACCCAGGATACTCTGAGCCTGACGGAGCTCCAATTTTGGCTTCCTTACCGCTTCCTCCAACAAAGATATCAACAGCTGAACTTTCTCTTGTGGCAACCTCACTTCCATCTTAACCGAGTCAAATTCGATTCCCAGAAAACTCAGGCAAGTTGAAGGCCCTTTGGTCTTTTCCTGAGCTAAAGGAACACCAAACTGAGCCATAGCCCTCTCAAAAACTGCCAGCACCTGGCCGCATTCACCAGACTGAGGTCTGCCCACAGATAAGAAATCATCCAGGTAATGAGTAACAAACTTCGCCCGCACTGACCTTGCATGAACCATTGCAAAAATGTGCTAAACATTTCAAAAAGAGAACAAGATACCGAGCAACCCATTGGTAACATCCTGTCAACATAAAAGGCATCCTCAAACTGCATACCCAACAATGAAAAATCCTCTGGGTGCACAGGCAAAGTCGAAAAGCCGACTGACTATCTGATTTTGCCATTTCAGCACCATGCCCGCATCTTCTCACCAAAGAAATTGCATAATCCACCGATGCATAGTGAACCACTGCATCTTCCTGAGCGATAAAATCATTTACCGACAGGCTCCGGCAGGCCAGGACAAATGATGAATGAGGCGAAATTCCTCTTTCTGCTTCTTAGGTACCACGCCAAGAGATGAAATCGTTAGATTAGGTAATGGCCAACTGTGAAAGGGACCTACAATCCTACCTAAACCCATTTCCTTCTGTAGTTTTGCCCTCACCACATCCGGGAACTGCTTTGCTGACTTCAAATTATTAGCCCATCTCCTCACTCTCGGACCTTGGTAACAAAGTTTAAAGCCTTCCTGAAAACCTCTTAACAAAGTCTTTGCTTCTTCCAAATGCGGATAAAATTGCCACCAATAGCCTACCACCTCTAAATTAATAGGAGTAGGGCCCTTTACCTGCCAACTGTTGCCCGTGAGCCCTGCCTCTATCCGTGCCTCTGCCTTGCATCCCTTGTCCTGCCCAATTAAATCCGCCAAAACATTGGTATGCCGGGTGCCTGCCTCCACAATTGGCACAATCGTCTCTAAATTTGCACTGTTGCCTAGTACAAATTTGCCTTCTGGGCCGCCGCAGCCTGCACACCCAAAACCGGAACTTCGTCTTCATAATCCAACTCCTCTTCCTCAGTGACTAGACCCGAAATAGCGCTCCGGCTAGCAGGAATCGTCTGAGTGATGCGCAAAATAGGATCCGAAGATCCCCTTTCTTGAGATGGTGTCTCCTTCGAAGTCGGGCGAACCGCTCCGGATTGCGCCCTCTCTTCAAACCGATGTACCGGAGGCACCCTGACCTCCACCGGTACCCGAAAACCACCTGGCCGCCCGAGCCGCTGATCTGACGAGGCCAACCCGTGTCGCTCATGAACATGGGCAGCTTCACACCCAGAATGGAACGCCCTTGAATCTTGCTGCCAAAAATCTAACCGCAACTGCGCAGAACCTGCACTACCATCCTCCCTGGTCACCCCTGAAATAGTACCCCGCAGCACAGAACCCTGTTCTTCCACAAACTCAATCTGCTCCCCTGCTCTAAAAACTGACTGATTGGCCATCTCCCACTCCTGCACTCTACGCACCATGGGACTAACCACCCGGAGCACCCACTGTAAAGATCTACTACCACTTGCACTAATACCTGCCTCAGACCACTGAATGATACCCTTCCCCCCCTGCCCTCAACCTCCTCAATCTCACCTTCCTCCTCTGAGTCCAAAATGACAATTTCCTGATCCAAAAAATTCTCCCCTCCCCCTTGCCCAACAACGAAATTAGCACCATTTTCCCCCACGGAGCCTGAAACTATGTCTCCCGAGGGCTAAAGCGAGTGGGGCTTGTCTACATGCTTTTCTGTGCGCGCGCACACATTTAAACGCGCGCTCGCTATTCCCACACGCCACCATCTGGCTCCCAGAGCTCACCGCATGCATGTCGTTGGGCACGCGTGCCCGAACCCCACTTGCCACCTTACGGCGACCCAATCGCGCAGCAAGTTCAGCAGAGGATCCTCTACCAGCTGCAGCCACACGCTGCCTTAAAGACGACCCAGACCTCCTCAACAAACACGCGCAACCTCCGCACACACCACTCGCACCAGGTAATTGTACTGGTATTTCCTCAATTAAATCCAGACGCTCCGGCGAAACCGAAACCTTCCTACCTGTCACACTCTTTGTTTTAAACTTTTTGAATTTTTGGGGGCTATCGGGTGACGTGCATGCCAACACGCCTGCAGACACACGCTCTGCTGACGACCTCTTTGGTCGCTTCAGCCCCACCCACGCTTGCTCAAGAACGCCCTCTTTTATCAAGTCCTCCATTCCAGCCTCCTGTAATACACGCAAAGCCTGCACCACACTATTTGACTCCATGACAACAGCCTAAACAACTTAACTCCTCTAATTAGATTAGATAAACTCCTGAGCTAAAAAATGCCCAAAAAACAGAACTGCCTCCTGGGTGTGAACAACGGCCAAAGAGGCCGCCCACACCCAGCCCACCCACTATATACCCACCCCAAAGACCCACCCCATCCTGTCCAATTACCCAATGGCTATCCCGAACCCCCCGTGGCCCGTTCCAACCGCCCGATAAGCCCAGGGGGAGACCGGGTTAAAAACCTCGGCTCCCCGCAAACCCCCATTCTGCTGTAGTGGCCCTCATGGGTGCCATCCACTATAGTTAAAAGTCAATTTCTAGTGGTGCTGGTCTCTGCTCATTCACCCCAACCCCTATTCTAGAGGGTACGCCATGTGGGCCAGGCCACCCAAGGAAGAGCCCTGGGCCACTCAAGGCAATTCAGAATTGGAAAACCACTATTTCTTTTTTTTCCACAATGTTTCACAGGCTCCGTCTAATCGTTTAGTTTCAACGATTAACACCGTTAATGTCAGATATGGGGACAGTTTGGACATAAAGTTTGAAGTCAGCAGAGATGGTAACGGCTATCATGCACAAATGAACGGGTCTCTGGAACATTTTCACTATAATTAAAAAAACAGCAGGTTCTCAATGAGAGCTATTTTGGAGTGTTATGACAGAAGTGCTCTTCAAATGATTTTGCCTTGCCTAGAAAAGTAAATACAAATTTTTATTTTCTTTTGGTGGAGAGGCCATTCCTAGCTTGCAGCACTATTCGAAAAATAATGTAATGGAAAAGTCAACTAAAGAAATGTTGCACATTATCATTGGGCTAAGGAGAGAATATACTATGCATCATAACATAAATTCAGATACCATTCATGTGTATGTAGATGATTAGTTGTGATGGAATGATGCTTTGTGCAGGGACCCATGTGTACCCCCAGGACACCTGATATCAGCGGGGTTTTCTCAGGATTTCATCCTTCTGAGGCTGAGAAAATATGTGTCACTTGGTTAGCTAATAGTAACACCTGTTGCTTACAGTGCTACACTTGGCAAGTTATGCAGTAGCAGGTTCTACATATAAAACAAGTGATTATATAATTATTTTAAGATAAAGTTACATCGTAGCAGGTTAGAGCACATAAGAAACATAGGCCCTCATTTTGAGACTGGCGGTAAAAACCACCAACCGCCACAGTGACGGCCGCCAAAAGACCGTTGTCGTGGCTACCAGCCGTCTACCGTATTATGACCCCAGCCGGATTTCCACTAGAAGAATGACGGAAATCCGGCTGTGGCCATGACTGGAGTATGGCGGTAAGGTGGCGCTGCTGCCACCAGCAGCGCCATGCCAGTAGACTGCCACCAGTAATATTATGACCCATAATACAGCCTGGCAGTGTTCTGCTGGCGGACGCTACTGGTGGCAGCAGTGCCCTGTCCTGTCTCCTGCCGGAGGACCACCTGAACACAGGTAAGTCGGGTCTCTGACAGGGGAGGGGAGTCGGGGGTGTTGTATGTGTGTGTGGGGGTGTGTGTGAATGTTTGTGTGTGCATGGATGCAGGTGTGTGTTACGTGTTGAATGCATGTGTGCATGTATGCAGGTGTGAGTGCTTGTATGTTGTGTAATGCGAATGCATGTCTGTGTGTATTTATGAAAGTGTGTGCGGATGTGTGTGTGAATGGATGTATGTATGCATGGATGCATGTGGGAATGGGTGTCTGTATGCATGTGTGTGTGTGTGTGTGTGAAGGGGGTGTGAATGTAGGGGGGTGGGGGGGCTTTGGAGAGGTAGAGTGGGGGGGCTAACTGGAGGGGGAGGGAGGAGGACCCCTATCAGTGACAGGGAAGGAATTCCCTGTCACTGATAGTGCCTACCGCCATGGTTTTTGTGGTGGTAAGAAAGCCACGAAAACCATGGCGGTAGGCGGGGTAATAATCCCGCAGGTGGAACAGTGACGGCCGCTGGACTGGAGATGGATATCTCCAGTCCGGCAGCTGTTACCACCGTGGCGGTCTGAGTGGTACATTGGCGGGTTGGCTTCAGCCAACCAGCCAATATCATAATATTGTGGTAAGTACCACCAGCCTGTTGGTAGTACTTACTGCCATATTATCGCCGACCCCCAGGGTCGTAATGACCCATATAATCTAAAAAGGACTGAAACACATCAGTTGAGGTTCTTGTTAAAAAGTAAACACATTATAATACTGTACAAAATACCTTATTTTAAAAAAAAAACACCTTAACTTCAGTAGAGTTAAGATAAATGTCTTTCGCACAAAGTGTGCATCCAGTGTACTTGAGCTACTGCTGAAACGTGTATTACATAAGTGGCTAAACAGCTATGCAGTGCACAGATTGTTGGTATTTAGGGCCAGATTGAAGAAAAGTGGGCTGCTTTATATGTAGTGCCACTTTTCTTGTGGGCCCTTGCCCCCCCCACCGCCACCATGTGTGTGCCATATTTAAAATACGGCACACCATGGCACAGTGTAGGGGGCAATAGCATCAGATTTTCTGATGCTATTGATGTACTGTTCAGGGTTAGTGCCAAAAGTTTGTACATAGGGGCCCATTGAAAACACTGGCATGCATTTAATACCTGCTCTGAATAGGCATTAAAAATGACGAAATAAATGACGCAAATCAATCTTTTAGGTTTGGGAACCCCCCCTTGCCCCCCCTTCCCTTGTGCCATTTTGCCTGGCACAGGCAAAATGTGGCACAAGGGGTTACAAAGTGGCACATTCCATGCATTGCACCACTTTGTAAATATAGTCTGGCTATTTTGGCCTCGTTGGGCCACATTAGCATAAAAAAATTACGCTAATGTGGCGCAACAAGGCACTGGGGGCTATTAAACCTGTCCTTAGTTTTTAGCATGTACATGTCCATGTTTGTTTGGTATAGGACATCACAATATTTTTTACTGAATGACTAAAGCTTGTTACCATTTGATTAAATACATGAATATAAACCACAAAACAAAAATCACCAAAATACATTTTATTTCTCTTCATCCTATAAATTATGAAATCTTTGATCCAGGGTTACTGAACTTTGCTTAAGTAACCACATGTACACCCTAAGATGCTATCTGAAATTTGGTAATCTTTATTCAAATATTTTGAAAAGTTATCCGAAAATTTAGTTTGAAATTTAATTCCCCTTATATTCACTGAAAAAGACACAGTTAAAAACTGAGGGCCTGATTAAGATGTCGACGGAGGGGAATACAAACATGACGGCTATCCATTCAGATCCCATCCTACAAGATATCCATCACCTTTGTGACTGAGTATTCTCTCCGCCGACATCTCAATCAGGTCCTGAGTTATTGTTCCATCTTAAAGGCAGAAAATAACTGATATTCACTAGTTATGGTGAAGAGGAGATCTTTTTCGGAGTGATAGACACTTATGCCAAGGTAGCAAAATGTCATGCCTTCTCAGCTTATTGGACTCCCTCCTAAATCTAGATGGGCATTTAGGACATTAAGGGACAGAGGGAAGACAATGGACTTCCACCAGTTGATACGGATGTTTGATGGAGTTGAAAAGCCTGCAAGAAGTAGTGCTATTTTGAGGACAGACACTTGTTAGTCTTTTTAGTATAGAACGAGCTCATCTATGCATAGGGATAATAACTGAACCTAAGAGAGGGATCTCCATGACAAATCCAAAGCAAGGGCCCTAGGTGCAAAATGCTTCATAAATGAGGCAAAAGGAGAGGGGATAGGTGACAGCCCTGACGAATACCACGGCTATCCTTTAAGGAGGAAGTGAGTGATTTCTGGACAAGAAACCAAGAAGTGGAGCTAGAGTATAATTTCTGAATTAGCAGGATAAAGTGGGACTCAAACCCAAAATGTCTGAGAATCTCAAATATTCCCAGCAGACTGTGTGAATGCTTTTTTGAGATCAAGACAGAGGACTACAGATCAGGAGAAGGAGAGGGGGGTTGACTCTAGTATCCTCTAAAGCCTTGTAAGGTTCAAAGAAGTCCTTCTGTCGCGTAGGTTCTCATTATTTTAATGAGACTACTGGATTTTGAGCTGCAGAATCGCCCGCGGTGTGGGAGATTAGGTCTAACCCACTGTGGGTGACATCTGTCGCTCCAATCTGTGTTTTGCTCTGACTAACTAGCAGTGCCTCATCTCTGCCCAAGGATAGGGATGACTGGGCAGCCGAGCGCATGACATACTTGGTTTCTCAGGGAAGCCGTGGTCACTCAGGTCTCATCCATTTCTTGTAGTTACATTTAGTCTCATATATAAATGACAAACAGAGGCAGTACATGTTTCAATAATGAGTTTTATACAATGACTGCATCTTAGATAGCATAGCGTGAGCTGCAATACCCAGGATGACACAACATGACAGTATTAAAATTGTGCTGAGAAGAGTGAAGCATAAAAATAACGCTATCATATTGTCACTGTTGTCAATAGACTAACTCCTACCTAGACTATGATAGAGCACAGCATGTTAAGCTCTAATTCTGCCCTTCAGGTTCCCCTGGGAAGACATCAGTCATCATACCTGAGCAAAGGCCCGCGGTCTGCGTTAGCATCTGTAGCAAAGCATTCGGCAATCAGCATACAGGCGTGGTTTTCTGGCTGGAATCTCCCTCTAACGTGTAAGGGACAAGGAAGTGTTTTTATAACAAAACAGCTGATGTTCTGGGAAAATGTCCCTACGGAAGGATGTGTGTTTTCTACGAATGTTGGAGACTAAACTTCTACCACGTTCACCGGCAATGTACCGTGCTGTAGCCTTGGAAGAAGCACAGAGTGATCAAGAATGTCTTGTTTGAGAACAGAGTGCTGGCCTAGACTAAAACAGTTAGATAAACAGAAAATAAAACAAGACCGTAAAAGTGGCTATTGTAACAATAATAAAATGAAGCCGAATAAAATATATCTAGGTTAAGGTGCACAGTGGCTTGGCCTAGTGTGTTAAAATAACTTGCATGGAGCTATGGCTAAAATGGCTACACAACACTTCTGTGGGGAATTAATCCATTCTGATCAGGATGATGTGGCAGGAGATGGAGGACACCCTAAGCAAGGAATTCACTCAGAATCATGTAGTCTGCGTTCAGTTTGACTATGGGTCTGAAGGATTAGTGGCATTAGAGGGATGCCCTTGTTTAAGAGGGGGTACCAAGAGGGCATCCTGGGATTGTGGAAGGTAGCCTTCCTCAAATTATGTCACAGAGTTCAGTTAGTTTGGGAGCGAGAAGTTCTGAAAATGTTTGATAGAAGTCCAAGGAGTAAATTTTCCATACCCTGCATTTGATCTGCCAGGAGACCATGGATTGCAATCTTAATAGCTTGGGAAGACAGGAAAATGTTCAATTCCTTTTGGTCCCACCAGATAATTCAGTGGAGTGGGAGATCGACAAGGAAGGCTGCAATTTGGGGTGAGATGTTGTCAGCTGTCTCAGTGTATAGGGTCTCACAATAGCAACAGAAAGCAAGTAGGATGCCCTGTTGGGTGCGTATCAAGGAGGCAGATGGATCCCAAAGTTCAGTGTGTGAATCTAGGAGGAGTCACGAGTAGTGGGATAAGCGAGGAGCCTTCCAGCTTTGCCTCTGTGTGATTACAATTAGTTTGTGCTTATTTTGTTTCAAAATGTGAAAATTGGACATTTGCAACTAGATCACCAAAACGATATGTTGTATTTTTTGGGCACTCACATTCATCTTCATGGCCCATCCATGCTTTTTCATGGCCCCCTAGATCGAAAATCCCAGAGGCGGACCAAGTTCACGAATTAAATTCTTTCTTATAATTTAGCCATAGTATACTCTAAAGTTAGTCTGTGCTGTCCTGATAATACCTTTCTATTTAAACAGTGATATACACCGTTTTGGGAACTTCCTTAAATATGCATAATTGTAAAGGAAGAAGCAGAAGTCCATGTCTTTACGTTAATAGGAACCTATTGAAGTCTAACCAATTTGATTTAATCCTCTTTGGTTCACTCTTTGCATCGTGTTGCCCTTTGGAACAATCTGAAAACACCCATAACCACACTTGCTGAGGGCTTGCCTTTCATGCTCATTAGCAAATGTGCCCTCAACAGGTTCACTATGCTTGTGTAAGACAATTTCTTATCCTTACATCCACACTTCCCTTCACTTCTAAATTTCACAATTTGTTGCTCTAGATTTTATAGTGACCAAAGGGTTCCATATTGTACCTGATACAGTTAACTTGGTCTAATGACTATCTGATGATGACATCCACAGAGGTAGGAGTGAATAGCTTACCTGATGCCTATCTAGTTTATTTAAAAGATGAGCTGCGCTTTGGAAAAACACCTTAAACCATGCAGAGGAGAGTAAATGTCTTTGCATCCACTTAATTTTTAAGCCAACTGGATGTTCCACATTTTGCAGAAGTACATCACTACCAAAATGTGGTATTTTGTGGTGGTCTACTCATGCAGTGTGTGAATGTCTGCAAGAGTAGGTCATTACCAGGCAAGGCCAGACTGGGAACTGAAAGTAGTCCTGGCAAATGTTTTCAGACCAGCCCTCGTAAGGTGCATAGTAAGTGATGGCAGCGAGTGAGTCTGACAACTACAATGGTCAATATGCATTTGTATTAGCCTTTAAAGCATAGTAAATTATACACTTAAAATGCACAAGGATAAGACAATCTTTGTTGGGTCTCTTCAATGATTTCCTCACCATCACCATCCAACAGTCTCTCATTTCTCTATAGCCCCTTTCTCACATGCACTTCATTTGTTTTAGAGCAGCTATCATACTAGTGTATGGTGTTGGAGCGCTTTATATCATGTACACGTAGGGAGACAATGAATTATACACATGTAAATCAGTGTATAGAAAATATTACTTAAGAGAAAGGGGGCTACAAGGTATTGGATTCACGTCATCCATACAGGTGGGCATTTTGTAAGGGTGCTTGGTCTGGAGAAGCACAAACTCAGGATTCAGATCATAACACATCAGTTAGAGTTGGCTTTACTAATACGAATTAATTTCTTCCCAAACAAACCATTTTTACCAACATTAGGATAATGAAAGACTGGGAAAAAATACAGGGCCTGATTTAGATTTCGGCAGGCTGGTTATTCCATGACAACGTTGATGGATAGCCCATCCGCCAAAATATAAATCCCATCATATCCTATGGGATTCATATTTTGGTGGCTGGGTTATCCATCGCCGTTCTAACGGAGTAACCTGTTGATCGAAATCTAAAACTGGACCATAACTTTTCAAACTGTACTGTGCAGTTTGAATGCAGCTCTTTGATGGCAGTTAATATGTCATTGTACTAGGTACGATTGTAATTTATGAACTGCACAGTAACAAAAGAATCTTTGTGACAAAAGCATAACCCTACTGAGTTATGTCCATAAAATACCACTCTGTAATCTGTATGGATCACGTTCTTTGCAGCAGGCATATTATGCCTGTGCGCTACCTTAGATGAGTCAAAACTGTCACTAGACAAAATTCTGCTCTCTTTCCTGCTGGTATATTAATCACAAGAGTTATCTTGACACTTTTATTGTTACCTGAAAACTGCTCGATATACAAGGAACTCTACAGCGGGTTCTTTTAACAAAACTGGCCCCCACTCTTACGTCCTTCTGGGGAAACACCCGATGCCCTGGTATGACCAGTTCGGCCTTGCTACCAAACCCAGCCTATGTGATATTTTGAGGTGTCCTTCTTATGCAGTTTGTGAACTTGCTGTTACACACTCTGATTCCTTGTGTAAAAATATTTTCACCTATATGTAAACTCTAATTTGAATAGGTCAGGACAAGGAACAAGTGCATCTCACTTTAAAGCTTGAACAAAGGTGTGTCTTTGATATGGTTTAATTTTGATTGACACCCCTAAGTAAGATCCAAACCAAGAAATTGGCTCTTTCTTTGGTTCTTAACTCTACTGGTTGATTCATCTGTAATCACAGTCTAAGCATCAATCAGCAGCCTGTGTGACTCTTCAGATCCCACCCAGTCAATTGTCTTCAGACGAGCCTGCAAGTTGGGCTCCAGACTGGTCCTGTGTCTGTACATCCTCTGCTACTGCATTCTGAATACACAGTGTCAGGAAATGCTATCTGCTTTTTGGTATTTCTTTGTGGTGATAATTCCGGTAATTCTGAGTCGATCTATGCACCTGGTGGTCAGTTACTGCCTTTTTTCTGATGCAAAGCTTATGGATCACTACTCATTCATGTGTTAGATTACATAACCACAGTGGCTATTTCTCAGGCAATCTATCAATCAGTGAGTCTTGTAGAGAATGGCTTGTCACCCAGGGGGGTCTCTAGGCGCTAGTGGGGGCTGCAAGTGTTGGTCGGCAGGTGATGGTGATTGAAGAGCCACGTCTTGAACTGCTTTCTGAAGCCCTTCAGGGAGAGGGACGTGTGCAGCTGGAGGGGGAGGTAATTCCAGGATCGATCTGGCGGCGAGGCAGGAGAAGGAGCGCCCTTCACGGAGGTCACGCAGATATGGGGCATGTGTGCTAGGGCGAGGGTGGAGGATCGGAGCGCTCTAGTAGGTTGATGGAATGTCAGGTGGCTGTTACTGTAGGCTGGACCAGCTTTGTAGGCGTGAGCAAAAAGCTTGATGAGGCATCTTTCATGGACGGGGAGCCAGTGAAGGTCCTTGAGATGAGGGCTGATGCTGGTTCATCTGGGGAGGTTGAGGACTAGACTTGCTGCTGAATTCTGGATGTTTTGGAGTCGGTTAAGGATCTGTCTGGTGGTTCCGGTGTAGAGTGAATTGTCGTAGTCAAGATGGCTGGTTGAGGTTGGGATCTACTGGATGATTTTACGGAGCATGCAGAAAATGTGGAAACAGGCCATGGAGATGGCATTGATCTGCTGTTTCATGGTTAATTCTGTGTCCAGGATGATTCCGAGGTTGTGTGCGTGGCTTGCCTGGGGGTAGGGGGGCTAAGTGCTGGGGGCCACAAGGTGTTGTTCCAGGGGGAGGGTATGTTAATAAAGATGAGTACCTCTGTTTTGTCTGAGTTGAGCCTAAGGCTGTTGGTCCTCATCTAGGTGGCAATGTCGGTCATCATGCTTTGGAAGTTGGCCTTGGTGGTGACGGCATCATCTGTGAGGGACAGGACAAGCTGAGTGTCATTGGGACAGGAGATGATGTTGTGTCCGTCGGTGCAAGTGATGTCTGCAAGTGGCATCATGTAAGTGTTGAAGAGAGTGGGGCTCAAGGAAGAGTCTTGGGAGACTCCACAGGTGATGTCTTTGGGTGCGTAGATCCTTTGCGTACGTCCAGAGAGGAAGGAGGAGATCCAATTGAATGTGTTGCCTTGGATGCTAATGTGGTAGAGTCTGGTGAAGAGAGTGTGATGGGAGACGGTGTCGAAGGTTGCAAATAGGTAAAGGAGGACCATGGCCACTGTTCCTCCTAGGTCGAGGAGGCATCAGATGTCGTCTGTTTCTGCAATCAGTCCGGTCTCAGTGCTGTGACTCGGACCGAAGCCAGATTGGGAAGTGTTAAGCAGGTTGTTTCCTTCGAGATAGTCTGGGGGCTTGCTGTTGATGGCTTTTTCTAAAACTTTGACAGGGAAGTGGAGGAATGAGATGGGGTGGTAGTTTTTGGTTCGTTGGGGTTTGCTGTGGGTTCTTCAGGAGGGGCTTAACTTCGGCATGCTTCCAGGCATTGGGGACAGTGCCTGTGATGATGGAGGTGTTGAGAATGTCTGTGAGGGAGCTTGTGATTGCTTCTTTTTCTAGGTTGTAGACAGATGCCAAATCACAAGTTGCAGGTAGAGACTGACTGAAGAGGTGTTAGAACTGTCAGTCGTAGAGTGGTCTTCCCCCAAACCTTGTGCCTCCTTACCTCCAAATTTTGCTGATATTCATTTGCGTTGGCCTTAACTCTCCGTACACTTTACCACTGCTAACCAGTGCTAAATTACTTGTGCTCATTTCTCTAAACCTGGTTTGATTGGCATTTACCTAATTGGCATATTTAATTTACTTATAAGTCCCTTGTAGAATGGCATTCCATACACCCAAAGCCTGTAAATTAAATTCTATCAGTGGGCCTCCAGCACTTTCTGTGCCACCCACTTAAATAGCACTCTAACACGTGTCAGGCCTGCTATTGTAGTCGGAATGCAGTGTTTCACTGTCATGACGACTTGGCATTTAAAGCCCCTTGCCAGGCCCTAAACTCTCCTTTTCTTACCAATGTCACCCCTAGGGTATGCCATACATAGCCCATAGGGCAGGGTGTTTTGTAATCGAAAGGTTGGACACGTACTTTTAAGTTTCACATTTCCTGGTGGTGAAAAACTTCTAAATTAGTTTTACCTCTCCCGTAATATAACATTGGGGGTTACCTATTGTATTTAATGAGCTCTAATTCCTAATTGGGAACAGGTAGATATATTGTGTTTGGCACTTATGAAATTGTAATGATAAAACCTTGGTAAAGTAAAGTCAGATTTTTCATTACAGTTTTGAAAATGCTACTTTTAGAAAGTTGCCATTTTCCTGCCCTCAGCCATTTGTGCCTGAAGCCTGTCTTGGGTTATATTACTGGGTGTAGCTGACAGACTTTGCAAATTTCTCCCAGGCAGTCACATAACAGACGGGTAGTGTGTGCCTCATTGGGCCATCTGCAGGCATGATGGGGGAGTGGAGCTGAGCACAGCTCCATTACTCATGAATTGCCTGTGCTCTGCCTTCACACAAAGTGCCTAACAACCCTGTATTGTCACTGCAGCCAGCTTGGAGCTGGGCTGGGGAGTTAGGACCTCTAATGGACCTACAGTAGGACTCTCAGAGACTGCCTGTTGCTGTGACCCGTTGTGCATTCTGCTAAATTGCTGCTGTACCTGGTAGGACTGCTTTTCTGTCTGGAGTCTGCTTTGAATGCCAAGTGGTCAACCCTGCACTTGAGACCTGCATCTCCACATGCACCCAGGATTACCAGAAGGCAAATCCAAGGAGTAGTTTGCTGGCCTCCAGTTTAGGGCCATAGCGACATGATAGGCTCCCGCCATCTTGAACTTGCCTCTGTATCAAGCCTGAGTGAGTCCTGAACCCCCAAGTAGTGTCCCACCAGTCCCGGACACTTGGGTGTCGTGCTAAAAGTGCCCAGATGGCCAATTTCCAAAACTGAGGACTTAGACAAAATTTGGGCAAAAAGTACTCTGAGAATCAGGAGGAGACCGGAACCAACTTGCTCGCCTATCCACCCGAGGTGCATTGCAAGTTGGATTGACTTTGCGGCTTCTGCTGCTAAGTTCTTCTTCACAGGAGCATATCCCTTTCAGTGGTCTTTCCCCAAAGAAATATCCAACCTCATTGAACTGTCTTCAGCTACAGCCTTCTGCTTCATTCCGCTGTATTTTTTGCCTTCCATTTCAGCGACTAAGACTGAGGCGCTCATGATGAACATGGCGGCAATCACGGCCAACCGCCATGGCGACAGAAAACAGTAGTCCACCAGTGGCGGTGAACAGCACACCGCCGTATAATGATGCCAAAAACTGAAACCTCCAAACATCCTGCAACCTCCAGCCACCGCCAGGGCCCATGATGGCGGAAACACTGAACACTCCACCCCGCCACCATCATGCAGATAAATCCTCTGCCCACCAAATAATGATGCACAAATCACCACGGTGGATAGTGGATGTTGAACGACCATTGGCGGTATGGACCGCCACGGCCAGCAATGGGACCCAACAACTAAAAATGCACACATTCGCAAGTTTGAAACCCATACACCTGGCACACATCCACAACACTATAAAACACACACATACACACCCCAACAATCCGTTGCAAAGCCACCTGCATGAATTAGACTGACAACAAGTTTACACTGAACACAGCATAACAAAAGTTACACACACACAAAAGCACCCTCACCAATACACCCATAACACACACCATGACACCCCCTAAGCACCCACGCTTCGCAAATAGGGAGCTCAGGACCATGGTGGACGAAATACTGAAGGTCGAGCCACAACTTTTCGGGGCACAGGTGCAGCAGACAACCATCGCCAGGAAGATGGAGTTACGGCAGACGACTGTCAACAAGGTCAACGCAGTGGGAAACCATCCACGCACAAGGGACGACATCCGCAAGAGATGGAACTACCGGCGTGGGAAGGTAAGGTCTATGGCATCCAGGCACAACATTGCAGTACAGAAGACTGGTGCAGGACCCCCACCTACACCCACGACTATACCGACTGGGAAGAGAAGGTACTGGCTATCCTGCACCTGTAGGGCCTCATCGGACTCACTGGAGGACTGGACTCAGGTAAGTCATCTACAATTACTTTATATCCACCACACCTGTAATGCATGTACCACCCCACCCCTTCCAACACCACCAGGAGCACATTCCCAACCAGGCCACAACATCCACATCCAGTCACCCTGCATTCCCACAAACCCACTAACAGGCCCACATCCCTCCCCCTGTGCACAGTCACCTACCCCTGCAAGGATCCACATTGGCACTACTGCACCCACAATGCACCTCTACATCTCACGCAAAATGCAAGAATAATTCCACAAAAGGTCCCTGCATGGCTCGATAGGGCAATAAAAGCACAAAATAGGGTAGAGCAGTGCATCTATCTTCGAATTAGTACATGTAACATACATGTCCATTCCCCCCGCAGGCACCACCACCCATGCCACCTGGACAGAAAGGCCAACGAGTGCCAGTGCCCCACATGGAGACAGAGGCCCCACTTAGGAGACTGGAGAGGGATGCATGGACAGAGATGAATACCCTGGCCCATCACACAGTCCTAGACTGTCACCTTCCAGCAACCCCACCCAGGATACCACTGACACCCCTACCACTGAGCCACTATCATCAGCTCTGGCCAAACGACCCTACACCAGTGTCTCCAGGCCACAGACTGGTGGACCACATGTACAGAGGACAGAGTCTCCACCCACCAACAGGAAGGACGATGATGGCCCCAGTGCAAGTGGGACTGCCATACCTGTGCAGGGGACACAGGCACAGGGGGCAAGAGCAGGGGGAGGGCATCAGTGGCCTAGGGGGAGGCCAAAGGATGGATGCTGCCGCCCAGGAGGTGATCTCTGAGGTCCTGGGAGCATACCACCATACCCGAGACAGGATGGGCCTGATCCTGGCCACCCTGGAGCAGAATCAAAGGCTGCAGATATCCCAACACCAAGAGGCCATGGAGCAATGGAAACAACTCAATGCCACCACGGCCACCATCACAAGCAGCACCACAACCTTAGCCAGCCTGAGACCCCCACACATCTGCAAGCCCCTACCACTGGCCAGGACACTGACCTGCCATCTATATCTGCAGCAGCTACTGGACTGGTGGCACTGCCAGAGGACACACAGGAGACCAGCACCCCTACCTCTGCAGCCCAGCACCAGTCACTCAAACGTGCCCTCAGACCCAGATATGGCACTGGAACACCTGCCAAGACCAAGACCCCAGCTAAGACGTGACTCTGCCCTGAACTGTCTCCCAAGTGTGCCACTGTGCTACCATGTTGACCCACCAATACAAACAAACCAGCTAGCAAGGGACAAATGGACCAATACCCACTGCCACTAACAGCTGAGCCCATATACCTGGTATGGATATTCACCATGAGCCCACTCCCTATCACTGTACAGCACACTTACTAATATTTGACACTTAATAAAATACATCTACACCAAATCCCATGTCCTCTGTCATTATGAGTATACAATTGCGAGTGTGTATGCATTAGCCAGTCAATTCCATGTTCATACCTTTATTGCAGGAATGGTACCCCACGCACAACAGTGTCTGAAGTAAGTCAAAATGTACACTATTTCTGTTTCCCTGGCACATGCCACTTCAGTCTTCAGTTAACAGTGACAATGACTACAGACACCACATCCCCACGCAAATGAGTCAGACTAACAATATGCAGTGAAGACAACAGCATCAGTAAAGAGTACCTCATAGTCACTGGAAGTATAGGTGGATCAGCTGGTTCCTGGAGTTGACATCTTTCCCCTCTTCATCCTCACCATTACTCTCATCCCCTCTCTGAGGTTGCAGGTCAGGTTGGACAGCACCCTCCTCCTCTAGAAGGGGCATAGCTTTCCTCACAGCCAACTTGTGCCGCATGCAGCGGGCCACCACTATTCTACACACCTTCTCAGGGCCATAGCACATGGATTCCCAGAGAGATGGAAGCAACAAAATCTAGCCTTCACGAGACCTATAGTGCACTCAATCACCCTCGAGGCATGTCCATAGGCCTCATTATAACTCCTCTCAGCATCTGTCCTGGGATTCCTCACAGGTGTCAGGAGCCATTGCAAGTTGGGGTACCCAGAATCACCTGCAAATGTGGACGAAAGAGCACTTTAACATACTGCTATTACCTGCATACAGGATGGTTGTCAGCTATGTACATATCCAGTGTCATACACACTCACTTACAAGCCATCCTCTGTCACCTTGTAGTTGTCCCATCAAGTGTGGTAGACTGCTGTTCCTCAGGACAAAGGAATCATGGACTGCTCCTGGAAACCTGACATTTACATGTGATATATACTGGTCAGCAGTACACACCAATTGTATGTTCATTGAGTGGAACCTGCCCATTCACTCTTGGGGGTATAAGAGCTATGTGGGTTCCATCAATGGCACCTAACACATAAGGTAGCAAAGGCATAAAATCCAGACTTGATGGCAGGGAGTTCAGCCCTTTGGGGAAACTGGACATATATCTGCATCTGTTGGATGAATGCATCCAGGAATTTGGACAGGATGAGGCAAAACATTGGCTGTGAGAACCCTGCACCAATGCCCACTGTTACCTGAAATGAGCCCGCAGCCAAAAAATGGAGCACAGATAGCACTTGCACTTCAGTAGGGATGGCATTCTGATTCCGATTAGCCGGTCTAAATACAGGATCCAGTAAGGCACATAGGTCATGGATTGTTGGCGGTCGTCTTGCTTGGATGTGTGTGATGGTGGTGGATGCTTGTATGCATGTGGGTACGATTTGTAACTGCACAGGCGAAAACTGTGTGGCATGTACTGTTTGTGAGTTGTAAACATGATTCTGTGAAATTTACGTCCCATAGGAGACTACATGTCATCTGTCTAAGATGCCCACATCCTGACGTATTTTTTTTTCTGCTCTGTGTGTCCCATGCAGGTCAGCGCCCATCAGAAGAGAGGACTTTGTCCAGCCATCGCCAGGGAAGTGCGGACCCTGGTGGTCTAAAACCGTCAGAGCACCCACTGCAGGAAGCGGTGGGAGGACCTGAGGCACTGGGCCAGGAAGGCCTGCGAGGCCCAGCTGGGGAAGGCCTCCCTATGAGGAAGGGGTGCCTGTGGGAGCCTGATACCCCTAATGGCTCTCATTCTGGTGGTGGCCTATCCAGATTTGGATGGGCGCTTGAAGGCAGCACAGCAGCCAATAAGGGCTGAGTACCAACACTGTTTAATACTACTTTGATGGATGTTTTGGGTGCTGTGGTATGTATGCTGTCTAGTGCCAGGCACTCTGACAGGTATGTTCCTGGAGTCCAGCCCCCTCAGACACAAAAATGGTGTGGGGCAGGTGTTGATGGTCCAAATAGGCCCGTGGGGTTTCACCTTCCTGTACTGTTGGATGCTTTGTGGGCCCATGAACTAGTGGGTGCATTGGCTGGCCATGGTCCCCCATGTGTGTAGTCCACACAGTTCCTCAGGTCTGTGATTCATGTAGGTAATGTGGTGTATTCTGGGGTAGTGGCCACTAGTCAGGGGCATAGGCATGACTATTGTGCAGGTGCTGCGTAGGTGTGTGAGCTGAATGTGAGTGTGTGTGAACCAGATATATACATTCATTCTGGTATTTACAGATTTCTCTCATGTTATGTCTCCCCACCTCTGTGCTCTTGGGTCCTTTGTGTACATCAGCATCATCTGGTGAGGGAGGAGTGGTACCAGCGAGTGGGGATGCAGCAGCCCACGGTTCCAAGGAGGTAGAGTCGGAGGAGACCAAGGGCACCAGTGGGTTGGAGGGCGAGGAGGGCACCATTGGGGAGGCAACTACCACTGGCGGTAGTGACTCTGATACCTCCTCCGATGGGAGCTCCCTGGTGGTGGTGGACCCTAGTGGGCCCACCCATTCTTTGTCATATTCCGCAATCCCCCATGCCTTCTCCGCCCTCCCAGTTGCTCCCCACCCAGTTGCCCATGCCCGCTCACCCAGGTGGGTGGGCATCTCCTTCACCCCAGGCATCACATCCCTTGCCCCAGTCAGCCCTGCTCATGGAGAAGGCTATTGACCTCCTGAGAACCATCTCTGTGGGGCAGACAACCATTGTGAATGCCATCCAGGGGCTAGCATCCCAGATGCAGCAATACAATGAATACCTGGAAGGCATTCACGGTGCCATGTCTGGCCTACAGAGATCTTTTCAGGCTGTGGCCTCCACTTTGACGGCAGCCAGTGTCCCTGGTCTTTCCGTTCCCCCCTCCAACCACCTCTACCACTTCCAGCACCCCACTCCCTTCACCCATCCCAAGCACACGTTCAGACAGCCATGCACACACCTCAACACACAAGAAGCACACAGAGAAACACAAGCACCACACTTCCCACCACAGGCATACACACTCCCAACATACAAAAGCACACACAACAACATCCACTTCCCCCAGTGTGTCATCCGCCCCGCCACCCTGTCTGTTACCTCAACATGCACACCCACAAGCACTGCACCCTCAGTCACTACTGCTGCCCCCATTCTTGCAGTTACCACAACATCTGACATCCAGTCACCTACCCCAGACACCAACACCTGCACTGACCACAACTACATTGACTGACACATGCAGCACACTCACCAGACCTGCAGACACCCAGACAACATCCATGTACACTGGCAGCTTGTCTTGTCCAACCCCCTCCTCCCAAAACACTTAAATGTTCACAGACACCCACACAACACACATCCACCACATATCAGCATACTGTACAGGCATCTGCATCCACGTCTAGCACAACTACACCTGGTACAAGCAGTCGCTCTACTTCCACTTCCACATCTTCCTCCAAATCCACCCCAACTGCCCCTAAGAAACCTTTCCTCTCCTGTGTTGACCTGTTTGGATGTTTAAACCCACTGGCCCACCCCATCTCATCCCTAAATGTACTCAACTCCGTGCCCAGTCCACTGCTTTCTCATCCAAGTTCGCCGCAGTCTGGCCTTCCCATTCCTGTGCCCCTTCCCAAGGGAGGAAGAAGCCCCGGGTTGCCCCAGGTCCCTCTGCCACCCCCCGGTCCAAGCCCACTCCCCAACCTTCCAAGGCAAGCCCAAACCCCCTCCACCTCCCAAACGTAAGCCCAAACCACCCCCTTCCAGGCGTAAGTCCCCACCCCCATCACCCCTGGCCCCTGTTCTCCGAGGTGCCTGGCTGCCCCATTGATGTCCCTTTACAGTGGAGTACCCTGTGCACATGTGGGAGCCAAGTCCGGGCTATTTGGGCCCTTCAGGATATTCTGTATGGACTGGCCAATAGCCTTATTCAAATGTTCCTTTTTTGGGAGTTTTATTAAAGTTTGAGTGTCCAGTGGTACTGTTGGCACAATATGATGACGGTGTTCATCGTTTCATTGTGGGGGGGTGGTGTGCACATGTGTGTACTTTGGTGCAGGTCTTTTTTGCCTTGTGTCAGGTAAGTACCTCTTGTTCTGGTGTGTATGTTGTGGGATGGTGTGAGGGGTTGGGAGTGCGCTGCGGGGTGTGTGGGGTGGGTGTGTAACTGTGACCTTTCTTCCCATGTGTACTAGGTTGCAGTACTTACCATCATCGTCTTCGTCAGCGATTACAGTCGTGAAGGTATATGGCAAGGAGCAGCACTGGCATTATTTGCAACTCTCTCTCCATGTCTACTTTGGCGTGTTGTGTGTACCTCCAGTGAGTGTTTCCTTTTATTTAGTTTGTTTCTGCCACGCCTGCCCCAGAACTGACGGTGGGCTCGTGCTTCGTTATTTGGTGGGAGGGTAGGACTTTTCTGTCGGCCTGTGTGCGGCCTCCTCCGTCCTCATCACCACTCCAATGTTGACGGTGTGTGGCTTGCACGCTACTTGGTTCTCATGTGCTTCCTTATTTGGCGGTCCGGACTGCCAGCCTGTTGGCAGTGGTTACCGCCACCACCGGTGGTGCGGTGATTCCCGCAATGTTCATAACGACCACCTGAATGCAGAACTCCTTACCATGAGTTTGACCCAAGGCAATCCGACGATGATGCTCCTACTCAGAGACCTCTTGCAGCCTTGCTCCACAAGAACTATATTTTCTCAGACATTTTTCTTCACACCATTTATAAGTTTATTAGCCCACTAAACCGGGGATTGAAGAATTAGTAAAATTAGATAGATGTGCATAAGGCCAACCCTAGGCTCTCACTGTGCAAGAGAGCAACTAGCTGAAGTGCGCTGTGGTGGGCAGAAGCTAAATGTGAATGACAGTTGAGCAGACCAAAGGATAAGAGAGCCAACCAAAGCTGTTATTTATATACATACAATTTGTTTACATGTTATGAGGTTGGCATGATAGGAGTGCAAGGCTATAGTCTCTCAAGTGGATGGCTTCTCCACTGGTTCTAGAGGGGGCCTTCTGCCCAGTGTGCTTCATCCTGGCAAGGATAGGGTGAGTGGATGGCTTCTTCCGCTGGTTCTGGAGGGGGGCCTGGTGCCCAGTGTGCTTCATCCTGGCAAGAATGGGGTGAGTGGATAGCTTCTTCCACTGATTCTGGATGGGGCCTTGTGCCCCGTGTGCTTCATCCTGGCAAGGATGGGGTGAGTGGATGGCTTCTTCCTCTGGTTCTGGAGGGGGCCTGGTGCTCAGTGTGCTTCATCCTGGCAAAGATGGGGTGAGTGGATGGCTTATTCCACTGGTGTGCTTCATCCTGGAAAGGATGGGGTGAGTGGATGGCTTCTTCCACTGGTTCTGGAGGGGGCCTGGTGCCCTGTGATGCAGCACTTGGGGAGTGCAAGGTCACAGTCTCTCACCTGGGTGTCACACCCACAGAATTTGCAGGGTCCAGGACGCACTACAGTCAATGGAGGCAGGACTACACACTGCCCGCCGGCAGTGACGGCTGCTCAGTGGTGGCAGTGCTGGTGTCGGTGCTGGCAGTGGTGGGGGGAGGCTCCAGCCCTTCCCCTGCAGCCTCGGACGGCTGCCCACTGGGGCTGTTGCTGCTGGTAGTGCTGCTGGTGGGGGTGCTGGCAGTGGTGGTTGGAGGCTCCAGCCCATCCCCTGCAGCCTCGGATGGCTGCCCACTGGGGCTGCTGCTGCTGGGAGTGGTGCTGGTGGCAGTGCTGGAAGTTGTGCTGGTGTCAGTGCTGGCAGTGGTAGTGGGAGGCTCCAGCCCTTCCCCTGCAGCCTCAGACGGCTGAACCGCCATGGTTGGTGTTGGTGGCTTCAGAATCAGTTCCAGCACCAGGCCTCCTGTCCTTCCTGCCTGTAGGGGCAGGCCCCTTGCCCTTGCCCTTGGCAGCTGGTGGTGCCTCCTTGCCCTTGGCGTCTGGTGGTGCCTCCTTGCCTTTCCCCTCGAAAGCTGGTGGTGCCTCCTTGCCCTTGGCAGCTGGTGGTGCCTCCTTGCCCTTGCCCTTGGCAGCTGGTAGTGCCTTTCCTTTCCCCTTGGCAGCTGGTGCAGGCATTCTGTCAGTGCTGATGGCTGGTTCCCTGGAGCCTCTCACACCTGCAGTAGCTGCCGACACAACTGTGGCTGTGGACTGGGTGGCTAAGGTGCTCGGGTGTGTTCTGACAACCCTGGCCCGACATGAAGGACAAGGGGGGAGGAGTAGGGAAAAGGTCAACGGCAGAGAGGAAAAGCTTCTTAGGGACACTGGGACGGGAACAGGGTGAATGTTTGGGAGTGGAGGAAGAGGTGGTGGTTGTAGGAGGTGTCAGTCTGCTGTGTTTGGGTGCAGGTGCATGGGCTGCATGCTGGTGTGAGGTGAATGGCTGTTGGGTGTCTGAGTGCTTGTGTTTGTGTACTGTAGGAGGAGGGGGCACAGACACAGTGGGAGAGGACACAGGGGACGTGTGCATGGATGTGGGGGTGGTGACTGCCAGTGAGGGGTGTGTAGTGATAGGTGTGATGGTGATGGGGGTACTGGATGAGGATGTAGTGCATGCAAGTGTGAGTGGAGACCACTACGGGGAGGGTGGTGGATGATGAGGAGGAGGGGGACACAGTGGAGGCAGTGGATGTTGGTGTGTCTGCATCTGGATGGTGTTTGTGTGAGGGCATGTGGGATGATGTGTGGTGCTTGTGTTTGCCTGAGCCACTCCTGTGTGTTGTCTTGGGTGCATGCTGGTCTGAATGTGTGCTTGGGATAGGTTGGGGTTGAGGGGAATGGGACTGAGTAGAGGACGTTGGAGGGGGAAGGCTAGAGACAGGGACATTGGCTGCCATCAGGGAGGAGGCCAAAGCCTGGATTGATCTCTGTTGGGCTGCACTGCCAGAGTGAATGCCCTCCAGGAATGCACTTGTTTGTTGCAAATGGCCTGCCAGCCCCTGGATGGCATTCACAATGGTTGACTGCCCAACAGAGATGGATCGCAGGAGGTCAATAGCCTTCTCACTCAGGGCAGCAGGCTGACTGTGGCAGGGCCTGAGGTGCCTGGGGCGAAGGAGATGCCCACCCTCCTGGGTGAGCGGGCACGGGAAACTTGCTGAGTGGCTGCTGCGAGGGCGTGATGGTACGGGGTGACGTCTGTACTTGTAGTTAGAGTGGGCACAGAGGTGTCCGCCACCAGCAAGGAGCTTTCATCGGAGGAGGTATCACTGTCAGAACTGTCCCCTCCTGTCTCTGCCGTGGTGCTCCCCTCGCTTTCCGTCCCACTGGTGCCCTCACCGTCGGTGGATTCGGCCTCATGGGCCATGTGGGATGCAGCTCCCTCTTTCTCCAGTGCCACTGCCCCTCCGCCAGATGATGCTAATGCAGATAAGGACAGGGTGACGAAACAAAAAGGGGGTGGGGGAGAGACAAAGGATACACTTGATCAATGGCTGCCCCAACAACACTGTTGGCGTACACAGCACCCTTACACAGGGAACAGGCCTACTCAATATGCAATGCACTACCAGTCACAATGCTAGTCACCAGCCCAAGTACAGGAATACCTAATGCCAATAGCAGCATACGTGACACCCACAGACCCCTGCCCAGTAGTGGATGCCTACTAGCTTTGTAGGAGGTGGTGTTCATCAGCCCCTGCCGAATATGGGACCCACCCTGCAATGTCTGCCTGGCCTAGGGGCACCCACAGGCCCACATTCCCCACCGATAGACCACCCCACCACGCGCAAGTAGTAGATTTGGAAACTGTACTCACCCCCATGTGGCTGCTGTGATGGCCTCAAGCGACCATCCAGCTCTGGATAGGCCACCACCAGTATGCAGAACATCAGGGGGGTCAGGATTCGACGGGCACCCCTTCCTCGTTGGGAGGCCATCCCCAGTTGGGCCTCTGCCGTCTTCCGTGCCCAGCGTCTCAGGTCCTCCCAACGTTTGCGACAGTGAGTGATCCATCTGCCGTAGACCCCAGGGTCCGCACGTCCTTGGCGATGGCACGCCATATACCCTTTTTCTGATGGGCGCTGACCTGCAGAAAAATACACATAGAAAAACGTATCAGCCATACTGTCCGGCACTTACACTCATGGCCCACCATAGCCCTCCCATCCCCTTATGCACAAACATTGCCCACCATACATGCAGCACGCTGCCCAGGACCCTTCTACCAACCCCCCTTACACGAGGCCCTCACACACAGCATTACATTCATTCATACCCATGCATCGTGCTCACAGTGTACTCACCTGTTGGTCTGGAGGCCCATACAGCATTCGGTACTAGGGTAGGACCCCATTCCCCAGTCTCTCCAACTCCTCAGCGGTGAAGGCAGGGGCCCTTTCCCCAGTGACTAGAGCTATGGTCGGTTCCAGACACAGGTCACAGCAGCACTTGCAGTGTAGGTCCTCTCCTGTTGAATGTCAGGTAGCAAGTGAGAGAACAGATAGAAAATGGCGGTCACGTCCACAGTGGTGCGTACCGTCACCATCAGAGTAGTTCACCATTGGCCAATGTACCCCATAGGGCTCAATGACAACCAATGAGGAGTTGCACGGCGGTACTCAACCGTCTCGCGCAACAGCGCACAACGTCAGAGGCATTACCTCATTTCCACATGTCCATCCACACAGAACAGGCAGGCATCATTTCAGGGGGGGGGTAGGCCATGGCACCTAACTGTGTCACAGTACACATAGCCACCATTTGGGCATACGCAAAAACATACTGTTACTGTCGGAATATGAAATACAGTGTACAGTTTGGAAATGTGGAATACTGACCAGCTGCTCACTCTTTTACCTCCTAGAGTACAACCGCTGCAGATGAATAGGAGGTGGAGACATCCCCCCGTGTACAGACCCCTGGTGGACTTGGCAACAATGGAGGACAGGCACATTATCCTCACCTATAGGCTGGCCAGGGCCACAATCACAGAGCTGTGTACCCAATTGGAGCCAGCCTGATATCTGATATCCGTCACCCCACTGGGATCACCCTGTTGTGCAAGTCCTAGCTGTGC
Source organism: Pleurodeles waltl (assembly GCF_031143425.1). Classification (NCBI taxonomy): domain Eukaryota; kingdom Metazoa; phylum Chordata; class Amphibia; order Caudata; family Salamandridae; genus Pleurodeles; species Pleurodeles waltl. Next base: position 970,182,678 of record NC_090437.1, read on the forward strand.
TCCATTACTTGGCAAATGGTTCTTTCCAAGTGACGGTGGGCTTGGCAGCAGGAATGGCTTAGCCAATGTTCTCAATAGTGCTGACCAGAGTGTTGTCTGCCCTGATTAAACACATGCGCAGCTACATCGTTTTCCCCCAGGTGGAGGATTTGGCCACAGTGAAAGCTGATTTCTATGCAATGGGATATATCCCCAACATTATCGGGGCCATTGATGGTACACATATTGCATTTGTTCCTCCACAGGAGAAATTAACAGGTGTCCAGAAATCAAAAGAGCTTTCACTCCATGAATGTGCAGATAGTGTGCCTGTCGGACCAGTACATTACCCATGTCAATGCTAAATATCCTGGGTCTATGCATGATGCCTTTATCCTGGGGAATTGCAGCATCCCATATGTGATGGCTCAACTCCAGAGGCACCGGGTGTGGCTAATAGGTGAGCCCATGGTTCCAACCCAGTACATGTTGGTGTATGGGTATGGTGGTGGCCCTAAGGGTTAGTGTTTGGCTAACAGGTATCCATCGATATTTGCAGGTGACTCTGGTTACCCCAACCTCTCATGGCTACAGACCCTAGTGAGGAATCCCAGGACAAGGGCAGAGGAACATTACAATGAGGCACATGGGTCGAAGAAGAAGAAGAATCGAGAGTACATTCGGCCTCCTGAAGGCCAGATTTCATTACCTCCATCTAACAGTTTGTTCCCTGTGCTACTCACCCAAGAAGGTGTGCAAGATCATCGTGACATGCTGTATGTTGCATAACCTTGCCTTGAGACGCCAGATGCCTTTTCTGCAGGAGGATGAGGCTGGAGATGGGCGTGTGGCAGCAGTGGACCCTGTGGACAGTGATGAGGAGGAGGCAGAGGATGAGGACAACAGAACATCAATCATACGACAGTACTTCCAGTGACACACAGGTAAGACACTGTAACTTCACCTTCCATTGACAGTTATGTGTTGGACATTGTACATAGCAGGCTGATTTTTCCACTACTATGACCACTTACTGTACCCTTTGGCATCTCTATTTTCAGATATCTGTGCCCCACTCTGGCTCCTGGTGTGTTGACTGCTGCCAAATACAAGTCATACCTATGTATACTTTACCGTACAGTTGAACTGCAATGTTTACAGCTTGTTCAACAAATACACATTTCAATCAATTGACAGATTCCATACTTTTATTTGTTCCAAAGGTATTTATTTAGGTGCCAATAAGTAGAGGGGGTATTACAATGGGCTGGGTTGCTGATGGAGAAAAGTTAAGGGTAGAGTCCAGTCTATTGGTATCACAGGTGTATTGTCCATGGGGGCATAGAAAGTGGAGCAATTGCAGTTCAAGGTGGGCAGGGTGACTGAGTGGGACACAAGGGTGACATTCAGGAGTGTCTTATTTCCTGGAGGGGGTCTTGGCAATGTTCTCTGGCTTCTGCCTGGATTGCAGGGACTGTTTGGGGGGTGGTTCTCCTTCTGCAGGGGGAGAGGTGCTGGTGGCCTGTTGTTCCTGTGGCGAGTCCTCCTGTCCACTAGCGGCAGCGGAGGTGAAAGGCTGTTCATCGTTTTGGCTAGTGTCAGGGGCTCGTTGGTGTTCCACTGTCTCCCTCATGGTGTTTGCCATGTCTGCCAGCACCCCTGCAATGGTGACCAGAGTGGTGTGGATGTCCTTCAAGTCCTCCCTGATCCCCAGGTATTGTTCCTCGTGCAGCAGCTGGGTATCCTGCAACTTGTCCAGCATCTGGCCCATCGTCTCCTGGGAATGGTGGTATGCTCCCAGGATGTTGGTGAGTGCCTCCTGGAGAGTCGGTTCCCTGGGCCTGTCCTCCCACTGTCGCACAGCAGTCCTCCCACCTTCCCTGTTGTCCTGTGCCTCTGTCCCCTGAACTGTGTGCCCACTGGCACTGACCCCAGGTCCCTAATCGCCCTGTGTTTGTGGGGTGGGCTGGGGTCCCTGTAGTGGTGGACACTCTGCTGATTGACGTATCCTGGACACAGTGGTATGGGCCTGCTGGGTGGGTGCTGTGGTGGTGTTTCCTGAGGGGGGAGGCTCTGTGGTGATATGAGACTGTGCCTGGGTTACCGCCCGTCCGGAGGTCCCTGATGGGTCAGGTTGATCATCCAGATCCAGGTGCCCAGAGCTGCTGTCATCACTGTGGGCCTCTTCTGGGGGGGACAGGATGTTTCTGGCACCTCCTCTCCGGTGACGTTGGATGGGGGACCTGTGGGGATGTAAATGCAGTGTTATTGTTTCTGTGTGCGCCATCTTGTGCATGGGTGTGTTGCCCTCTATGGTTGTTAATGCCCTGGCAGCTTAGCCTTGAATGAGTAGTGATTTGGTGGGCCAGGTGATTGTCTCTAGTGTGCATGCTTTAGTGATGTGTGTCCATGCAGGTCTGTGATGGGGGTCCACGCATTGGTGTTATGTGCAGGGCTTGGCATTGGGATGAGTGGGTTGTGATGGTGGGGTGTATGTGAGATGGTGGGGTGATGGGGTGAGGTCAGGGGTGGTGGTATATGATGGCATGCAGGTAGGGGGTGATAATAATAGAGAGTTGATTGACCAGAGTCCAGCCCTCCTGCTACTCCTGCCAGGCCCTCGGGATGCATGATTGCCAAGACTTGCTCCTCCCATGTTGTTAATTGTGGGGGAGAAGGTGGGGGTCCATCGCCAGTCCTCTGTACTGCTAACTGGTGTATTGCTGCCATGGAACGCACCTTCCCCCGTAGGTCGTTCCACCTCTTCCTGATGTTATCCCTTGTTCTTCGGTGCTTTCCCACGGCGTTGACCCTATCCACGATTCTCCGCCATAGCTCCATCTTCCTAGCAATGGACGTCTGCTGCACCTGTGATCCGAATAGCTGTGGCTCTACCTGGATGATTTCCTCCACCATGACCCTTAGCTCCTCCTCTGAGAACCTGGGGTGTCTTTGTGGTGCCATGGGTGTAGTGTGTGTGGTGTGTGAGGGTGTGTGGGGTGATGTGTTGGGGTGTGTGCTGTAAGGTGCGTGGATGGTGTATGGATGATGGTGTGGCTCTAGTTCTGTGGGTGCTCTTGGTCTGTCTCTCTCAGTTGGCAATATTTTCTCATCGTAAGGGGTTGTGGGTATTGTGTGTGTGTGTTTTATAGTGTTGTGGCTGTGTGGGTGTGGTGTGTGTATGTGTGTCAGGTGTGTGTAGTTTGAATTGTCCAATGTGGTGTTGTTTTGTTTGTGTGTATTTTGAGTGCAGTGGTATGTACCGCCAATGGTTTGCCGTGGTTGAATGTCCACTGCGGTGAATCGTGGGTCATAATACTGTGGGTGTAGTTCTGTTGGCGTAACGGTGTGGGTTTTGGTACCGCCAATTTATCACTGACCTTTGGCCTGGCAGACTTGTGTGTGTGTCTGTATAGTGATAGATTGGTATGTGTGTGTCCTAATATGGGTAGCGGTAATCCGCCGCTGCGATGGTATGTTGGAGGAGGCCGGCATGGAGGTAAGCCGGACTTACCGCCAAGGTCACAATGAGGGCCTATGACCTTTATCGGGATATTACGCCGAACTTCCAAATATGCTTTCTACAAAATGTATTGTTACCTGAAGATTAATTTAAATAGTTTACAGAAGGTTAATCTAAAAAGGGTAATCTCATAAAAATATTTTATTTGCCGCTTGCCTAACGTGTCCGGCACAAACGGACCATTTGACAAATATAGTGTACCTCGCTGCCAAATACGTTACCATAAAACTAGAAAAAAACAGAAATTTTAATGTCAAGGGTTAGGCTTCCAAATTAAGAACCAATGTAAAAATTATAGCCTTATGTTCGACTTGGAATTTTAGTTAAGCAAACGCCTCAACTTTTTTCAGCAACATACTCCTATAATTAAATAATTAAAGTCTATTTTCGTTGTGATGCTAACTCACGTGCTTAAGGCAGTATAATTAACAGCGACCTCACCTATTCTCCTTGATGCTGTAAGATGTTTTTACCTGCTAGCGAACATTAGTCCATGAATTCTTATTACAGGTTATAGGTTAATGAGCCCGCTTTTCAGGTAGGCTTCATAAAAGTATGAGGCATACCTCAATAAAGATCAAGGCATTTTTCTTCTCAATTGCTGAGCACACTTTATAGATGAATTACCAAAGATACGTACAGTAGACCTTGAAGGATATTTCTTTCGTTTGCATTTATTTATGTGCCCTTATCTTGGGGACTTCACAAAACGGGTAAGCCCTGATTACGAAGTTCTTCGTTTGGTAGGTGCTTTTCATTGCACCCATAAAAGTGAAGCCCTGGGATACGGAATGAACAGTGTGTTTTAAAGTGCACCTATTTCACGTTTTTGAGAATTAAGATAGGTTTTATTGCATACTGCCCTAAAATCTGTGTGTCACGGTGAATAACATACTCTTTTCTCTTGTTAGTTTTCGTCAGGTTTTACTTGCCGAAATATAATGAAGGTTGTGTGTATTTTATTGCACCGGCCAATTAGTTAGTGCTATAAACTGCACAGCTCATGATTTTGTCCTGCGCATGCATGTGTGTATAATTTACATGGTGAGCTTTAAGGTGCCCACGTAGCACCAAAGTGTTTTATCGAAGTCATTTTCTAAAAGGGCCATTGTCACTAGTAGTGTGTCACCCATCTCTATAACAGTTTGACATACGATGTTTTTCTGAAAAAGTTAATCAGTGAAACATTTGCAGTACGAAGGCTATATCACCTTTTTAATCATCCATATGAAATCTAGATCAAACTTACCAATGTGAGGAGTAAAATTATTCTGAGGAAAGTAACACCATCTAAATATAGTCATATCCCTCAAAGAGCCATTTTCTGAATAGCAGCTCCATTTGATGTATTTCATGAAGCATATATAAATGTAACAATCTCCTACTATCTAAATTACTTCATTAGACCTAGGAAGAAATTCAACAATCAGAAAAAAAATACCTGGGGTGTCAACTTTAAAAGAATGTTAGATATTCATCTAGTCTGGGGTGCTCAACATACCTCAGTAAAACAGTTTGCATTCTACTCGACTCTTGTTCGTTTACAGACTACTAGCTGTTGAGCAACCATTTAGTCCACTTAGGGGCTGGCATATCTCTTCTCTACAGAGCAATCTCTGACCACTCCCCGATCATCCTAATACTAAAAAAGCACCCCCAACTCATCCCCACATGACAGACCTGGCAATTCTGCTCAGAAGTGCTACAGGACACCCTCTTTAGTGCAGAGTTCCACAAACCTGTAATCTAATACTTCCAAATAAATGCTTCAATTGTCAATAGTGCAGCTAATTCATGGGAAGCCTTTAAGCTTAGATATGTTGGCTTGGTATCCAAATAGGAGGAAATGCTTTGAGGTTTGTGGGACTGACTCCATAGACTAAATACTAATCTAGCACAACTAAAAAGTAAACAGATAAAAACAGGTCATGTTAGATGTTATCGGAAATCAATGAATCACTTATGGACTATAGAGAACTGGTTGGCAAGAAATCTAACTTAATAGTGAAACCTCAAAGAGCAAGAAAGTTTGGTGAGGGAGAGACCAGGACACACTCTTGCCACAATCCTATGAGGAAATTCTGACCAAAAATCTATTTCATAATAAAAAACTTAAATTCCCAATACTCCTTTGGAAGTCTTGAAACAAGAAATATTACACAGGCTTCAAAAATAAAGGCACACCTACACATACGATACTGCTACATTTCCTGACAGAATAGCACTGATCTGGGTCCTATTCATGAGTTGTTAATCTTCCCCCATAACAGACAATGATATAAAGCACGCTATTAAATGCCTTGCAAGTGATAAGGTCCCAAGGATCCAATCCGTTTACAATTGAATTCTTTAAAAAGTACCATGATAAATTAGTTCCTTAGTTGTGTGGCTTGCACAAATAAGAACTCCGTTGTAGTGCTTGACTCTCTCAGGGTAGGGAAGGAGTGAAGGAAAGCAGTCTAAGGCCTACTCAGGGGAGGTGTTGTGGGCTAGTAATCACTGTTTGCTGGCACGCAATAACAATCAATAAATTATTGTTCAGTCAGTGCTCTTTCTTCAAAAAAGTAACAGTAAATGTATTACACACACACTCTATACACTGCACAGAAATTTACACATATATATACATTAGGGAGATGCAAAAAATATATATATGACTCTCATAATGACGTTTGACCCTATAAAGGGTCACACAACAAATAATATAAGTTTATTGGCTTGGTCAAAGGCTCAAGATCTGCAAACCGCATGTTAAAGATAAAAGTTTGTACATAAATGCAATCATCAATAATAATAATCATGTGTAAATGCACTTATGACTGCTAATAAAGAATATTCACTGCATCCATAATCACTGCCAACATTGTTATAGCAATAGAACATTTAAAATGAGTAAATTATGTGTCTGTGTGTGTTTTATATACTTTCCAACCATGAAAATGCAATCAGAGAAACAGCCCCTTGAGGACTGTTTTTATGATTGCATTTCATGGTTGTAAAGTTAACATGCAGAAAACATGCAACCACACACTGAGCCCCTAGAGAATGCTGTACAACATGTAATTTCTTTACAATATTCAGGCCACAATACATGCAGCCATAGAACAACACCCTCAAAGGTGCTGCACTCCCAGCTGTAGAGCAGAGCCTCCAGCCTTGGGAGTGCTTTCAAAACATTAGCAAAATCTAGAGGGGTCCTGGATCTTATGAAACCGCAAAACATTGGCTCATTAACCTAGTAAAAGCCTCTTGGGGATGAGCTGCTGCACTCCTGCAGCCCCCCACACTTTCTTTAGAATGTTGACGGTGCCCCTGCCATACTGGGGCCACCACAGGAGGGGAAAATACACAGAGAATAAAAACCACAGGGCATTATGGGGCACTCCAGCTGCAGCAAGATGAGTGGCTCTCCCTCTGCACTGGAGAGATCCACTGCTGCTTTTTCTTTGCCTCATGGGCTTGCACCACACAGCTTATCCTTCTTTTTATTTATATTTTCTTTGAGGGTGCCCAGTTCCATTTGGTCCCTCATCTCATGCCTCCACAATGTTCTGGGCAGCTGAGGGAGCCCTCCCCTCGCTTCCCCACTGGGTACCATGTGGCCCGCATCTTCACTTGCGGCCACAGAGGGGACAGCTTCTCTTTCCCTGGCCACAGCACCTCTGTTGTTATGTGGCCTCCCACTCCCCCAGACAATGGCACGGGGAAAGGGCAGGCCACCCGCTACTGGGGGGGCATGAGGACATTCAGCCCTTCCTTTTGGCATTTAAAGGTGAGGGATCGGGTCCCAGCCCTTTCCTTTGCAGTTCCTTGGGAATGGGGTCACCCGGGCCAAGGGAGAGCCTGAGGAAGGTTCCCCACATATCCACTCTCTGGAGAAAATTTAATGAAGGAAAGTGGCCAAGTCCCAGGCCCTGGACCACCATGTGATTGAGTTTAGAAACAGCATTGGAGCCCCACGCATTCCGCTCTGTGAATAGGGGCCGAAGGTCACCAATTTTCAGAATACCATAACTTGGGCCTGTTAGGCCAAGCTGGACGATCCTGGGCTCATTTTACTCTTGATCGGGAGCTCTACCTACCAGGAGCAGTTTCAGCAGACCTTCACAGGGAGCTGATTCTCCTGCCTCTCTGCACCAGCCTTACTCCTGGTGTTTGTCTATGGATGCAGAAGTCAGGGGATTTACAGAAACTGGTCCCCAGGGATGTGGGAGGGAGCCAGACTCACTGGCCCATGGGGGACCCACCGCTCCTGGAGTCAACTAGGCATACTCCTCAACCCTTGCTGGGCATCAGGGGATCCCAAGGCCCTGGAGCTAGCAGCTTTCCATGGGGGGCCCAGGGTCCAACAGCAAAGTGCAGAAAAACACAAAGCAGGGGAGAGTCTCCCCCTTGTGTAGGTGTTTTTACAGGGGAGTGTATGTTTCTGGAAGCCAGGCATCCATGGTCAATCCTAGGGTGCCATGTCACCTCTCCACCCCTGTCTCAACCCTCATGCACAGCATGTTGAGACAGTTGAAGATGGCGTCATCCAGAGGTCACTAGTTATATCTCCTCAGGGGGGGGCTCTCCTCTGCCCCTTCTTAATATCACTGTGAGGGTCTTTCTCACCAAACCTTAAAAGGAGAGCCCCCTCTTGTGTTGGCTCCAGAGGTCTTGGTTCCCTTTACTCAGTGGGCTTGGGCAGGTCCATCCCTGGAACTGTGTGATATCTGATTGATTGATGCAGATCCTTCAGCCCTCCCTTTTCCACTTCAGGAGCTGAATGAAGCATTGATAATTACTCCCTTTGTGCAGGAAGGCCTATATTTCCAGTGCTGGAGAGAAATGTAATTTACCTGGCACACCAGGGTGACAAAGGGCCGGGGCTCTAATCCTGAGTTGAGCCAGAGAAATATGACAATTCTGGATTCTCGATAAGTTGCACAGATTTCTTTTTGTTACTTGCAGATTTGATATTCTCACACAGGTTTTACACCTTTTTGATATGTCACTGGACTTTGTAGGCCAAGTGGAAGCAAAATTGCACTCTAAGGCAGTCCCCTCCAAGTGGACAGACAACACAGCAATTCACATTGACTTTACTTATTAGTGTACACTAATGTTATAAGGCCTACTCCATATTAATATCTAACCCTGTAGAGTATCTTCTGTGGCAGGTTACCTGTTCACAGCAGTCTCTCATGTGCAGGCTGCACACATGTGTACACACATGTGCATACGGGCTGAGTGCCCCTTACTAGCTGCATAACAGTGGCCTTCTCTTAAAAGGTGGATACTGGCGGGAAACATGCGCATTCCATTTGCCATGTCATTACCGTGGGTGAGACACCTGTAGAGAGACTCACCCACAGTTAAAAGTCCGAAACCAGGTGATCCGAAAAGCAAAAAATTCAGGCATGCTGAACGGGCAGAACCTAATTGCAAAACCCCCCACCTCCTCAACATGCATAAATAGGCCTTAGAGATCAGCATTCTCCCACCAACAATCCATGAGGCAATCATTACCTTCCTGCTGAACCTGAGAAAACCCCCAGAACAGTTACCATTATTCAGACTCCTCTCTTTGCTCAACATTGACAACAAAATTCTTGCAAAATTGTAATAATGCAGTACCATGAAAACTGTTGCTTAGATAGTCAGTGTCTCCCACTAGTGATTTTATTATGCCCCAATGATGTACTGATATTCATTGATAACAATACATCACATATTATTCGTCCATGGGGTGATCCAATTCAGAGGCCTATGTGGCCTTTGTATTATTTGGGACAAGTCAAAACAATAAATAAACAATAAATGAATGAATACACACAAATATACACATATATATACACATATATACATATATATATATTAATTAATCATCCAAGCAGGTCGTCCACTCACAAAAAATTGCTGTACTTAAAGTTTATTCACCATAGAACCGAAAAAATAACTAGTTTATTCACCATAGAACCGAAAAAATAACTTTGACAAATGTGTTTCAGTGCTCAGCCTTTATCACCGTCAAAGCGTCCAGCCTCCTCTTTTCCATTAAGTATAATATAAATTTCATTGGGCAGCAGTGACAGTTCATAGACAGTTCTGACGCACTCAGCAAACTGGCCATTGGTGGCCCATAATAATACCCTGGTGGTCATCTTAACATATGGAAATGTCATTATGAAATGCATTCATTAGTGGAAAATATGCCTCAATGCCAAACAAATTCAAACATGATCCACTAAATATGTATATTGCACTAAACCAAATTTTCAATATTGGCATAAAATATAATAAATAAAACTTAAAAGTACAACAATACTATATATCAACCACCACCCAAATCAGTGGTACCCTGCCGAATGCTTTGAATAAGCATCAACTCAAAATGGGAAGAATGTAAGTATCAGGCATTTACTCAGGCATCACTAAGCCCACCACTGCACATCAAAGGAGGCCTTCCAGTCAGAAATTCAATCCTCAGAGTTGCGCAAAAGCAAGCCCACACCTCAATTTGTTAAATTCAATACACATATAACCCTGATTGGATCTACCCTAAAATATTCATATGATAGAATGGCCTGTTTGAGACCTCGATCCACCTTCAGACAAAGGGTGAACCATTGTCCTGCAGACAACAGAACAATACACTAAAGAGGCTTTAAGACAACTTGGGAACAGGACTTGTTATCAATCTATTATGATGAAAGAATATTTGAGGAGCATTCAAGACTTCTATGATCTTTTGGAGAGTTGGAGGAATCAGGGAACTCTGAATTATGAAGAATACCAATTTCTCAGAGATGAGCATCCACACATTCCAACTCTATATCACCTACCTAAGATCCATAAGAATGTGGAGGTCCCACCAGGGCATATGGTTGTGTCATCCAAGGGAAGCCTCCTCTTAAAAAATGCTTCAATATTTGTTGATTGTTTTCTTGTTTTCCTTTGTCAAGGACTTACGTTCCTATATAAATGACACAGTGGATTTAATGAGAATTATTGAGTGCATCCAATGGGATAAGTCTGATTAATTTAGGCATAACAAGCTTGTACACATGTATTTCACAGGAGCAGGGTCTGAGGGCAGTGGAATTCTTATTGAAGAGCCAACCACTTCAGTATCCAGGACATAATCATATGATTTTGGAACTGATCTTTTTCTGTCTGAATCCCAACATATTTCTCTTTGCAGGACAGCTGTATCAACAATGACCGGGGATCATTGGGGCATCTGTTTGTCCCCAGCTGCTCAAATATTTTACTGGGATGGTGGGAGAAGCACATGGCCTGGGCGGAGGAAAATGATCCTTGAGTTGAGAATGTTGCCGTTTTGGTATGATATATTGATGATCTCTTTGTAGTATGGAGGGACACGTGGGAGATGGCCGAGAGGTACATTGAGAGATTGAATAACAATACCATGAATCTCCATTTCACTAGCCAGATCAGTGAGACATTGGTACCCTTTTGGAAACTATCTGTCTATGTAGAGGGTAGTCAGTTACACACAACTCTTTATTGCAAGCCAGCAGCGGACAATTTAATTCTGCACGCCAAAAAGCCAACAACCTCATTAGAAGTATACATTATGGTGAGTTGCTCAGTATTAAGTGTAATTGTTCTTCAGAAATCCAATATTAATGGGAAGAAAAAGATGCTCTGATTAGGTTTGAGGAAAGAGGTTATCGCAGGAGTTGTGGCTGATCACATGTTTTTTAGCAGATTCCACACATCTTTACAGCATTCTCAAGACTAATTAGAAGAGTTTACAGACTGATCAGGTGATAGATCCAAGCCTGCCATCCATACCGCAGGTGATCTATAGGAAAAGCACCTCTCTCAAGGATTTATTGGTCTACAGCCATTAGAGTGACATCAAGAAAGAGAAACCTAGGACCACAGGATTTTCTTCCCTACACTTGCTGCAAAGCATGTAAACAGAGCACAAAAGTCAAAGATTATGAAGTGGCAGGGAAACGGGGGAGGAAACTCATCACTAAACTGTTGCAGTTCCAACTATGTGGTGTATTGTCTTATCTGCCCAGGCGACAGGAAATATGTGGGCAGTATAGTGCATGCAGCTAAAAAGAGAATATTAGAACAGATGCATGCAATTAACAATGTTGACAATTTGTACCCAGTAGCCAGACACTTCCAAATGGATCACAACACCAATAGAAGTCTGGTACCATTCTTCTGTATAGACCAGGTCCCAAGAGATGAAAGGGGAGGAGACAGAATACATAAGTTGAAACAATTAGAACCCCAATATATCATTGAGATGCAGACTAGAACCCCTAGAGGATTGAACAGCAATGAAGAACTGTGGACACACATAGGTTAGGCCACCATTGCATGGAATACTTCCAAGCAATAAGAAACAGTTAACAGGATACATTATACATGCACATACAGGGTGTAATTATACATTTGGCATCTGTTATGACACACAAGTGTGAATGGCAAGCCCATATAGCCATTTGGATTGGCTCTGCAGAGCTTTGATTGGCTGCCAACACTTCAACCAGGAAATGTTGGCAGCCAACTTTGGACTTGGCTCCAGCTGAGTCCCAGAAAAAAAGATAAAGAAGAAGAAAAGGGGCCAGGGTAGGGACACCCTGACACCTTAGCTCTGGTGCTGGCAAGACAGCAATAAAAAAAAATTGCTGCGAATTTGCGAATCTGCAGCCAGAAAACCAAAACAAAAAGACAAGAGTGGTCTCCAGTGCTTGTTTTAGTAAAGCCGCACATGTCAAAACTAAAGGAGGGGGGGTGCAGCCCCCCCCCCAGTGCTTTCTGAAGCCCTGGGGATCACCACCTCCCCAGGGAAAAATGTTTTCATTGAAATAGAGGGGGTCCTGCGGAGCCCCCATGCCCCGGGGACTGCTACCTCTCAGGGCTGTTTTGATTATATGCAGAGGAGCTGTGCACCCCCCCGCATTCCCGGAGACCGCCATTTCCCCCGAGCAAGCATTTATTTAAATGTAGGGGGGCCGCACGCCCCCCGCTGCCCTGGTGATGCCCGGGATTGAATTTAAAGAATGAAGGGGGGCCGTTGTGGACCCCCGGCTCCATGGGCAACCACCTCCTGGGGCAAATTCAAATGTGTGGATGGGGGGCCAAACAGTCCCCCTCAAGAAGCCAATAAAGGCAATTGTGACCACTACTCCCCAGGGTCAGCTCCTACTATGTCCCGGGGTGCCCACTCCCAGGACATAGCTGTTTGCTCTGACTTGGTGGGAGCTTTGACAGCTCCCACCAAGTCAGAATAAAGACCCTGCTAACAGAAAGGAGCTGTGATTCAGCTCTCACTTGCTGCAAACTGAGGTTTCCCCTATGGCTGGGACCTGAGGGATGGGGTTCCTGGAGCAAGGTCGGCCCAGGGAGGGGGGCTGTATGGTCCCTCTTATCCCCAGCAGGCCCGTGGGTGGGGTTCCTGTGGCTAAGATTGGGCCGAGAAGGGTGGGGGCCACGTGACCCCCTCCCAAAAATAAAATGTTAAGGCTAGGCCATCATGGGTGGGTCACAATGGGATCAAGATAGGCCTGGGGGGTGCATGGCCCCTCTCCTTAAATAAAAATGTTAAGGCCAGGGGGATGGAGTCCCCAGCATCAATATTGGCCCGGGGAAGTGTGGCTCCCTCCTCCATTTAATGTAGGCCCGGCCCCGGGGAATACATTCTCCCAGGTCTCAAATTGGCAAGGGTAGGGGGACAGTGTGGTCCCCATTGAATTGTAGCTGGGGGAGGGGTCTGCACAGGCCCAGCTCCCCCACACTGTCCTTTCACCCAATGAGGTAGCACTTACTAACTAACCAGTAGAACGTGCTCCCTCTTACACCCACTCCCACACCCACATAGAGCCTCTCACACCCACTCTCACACCCAGGCAGACACTCTCACAGCCACTGTCACACCCAGCGATACACTCTCACACCCACAGAGACAGGTGCTGTGGCCAATGCACACTGCAACACGGACAAATGCTGTGCGCAGCACGGGGTTGAGTGGCTAGGGGTGCTGGCTACAGGTAACGGGTAGAGGCCAGGCCTGTTGGCCAACCCTGTGCGCAGTGGTGGTTGGATTAACTTTTAGTAATGAAAATTATTTAATGTTTAAAATAATCATGGAAATTCAATCAACAAAACAACGTTACAGGGATGTTATAGTTAGGAAATAGAATTTAAAAAACCTTAGAAATTCACTTAAAAAAACACAGGTTAGAGGTAGGTTATAGTTAGTTTTGAATTTTCCTTACACAAAATCAGAGAAATTCAGCACTTGTGGTTATTTCAAGTAGCTTGCGGCCTGTGGTAACCAGAACTCGTGCCCTTGGCATGCACTGCTAATTACCCCAGATATTACAGCACACATAACAACTTTTATAACGTCAATAAAAGTATCAATGAAACATTAAAAGTCAAATTTTTGAAGAAAAAACTGTGCATGGTGGAGGCGCGACTTAGAGTTACCTTAGGCTCTGGCTTTGTGTTAGCAAATTCAGAACCTAAGTATAACATCCCTGTAACATTTGTTTTTTAAGTGAATGTTATAAAATGTTTTATATATATATATATATATATGTGTGTGTGTGTGTGTGTTGTACCTGGCCCTTTGTGCAGGGTTATCCTTCCTCCTAATTCTTCTGACCAGTTTTGTTGGCTTTAGGACTCTGAGCACTTTACCACTGCTACCAGTGCTAAAGTGGATATGCTGTCTGTAAATTGTATTGTGATTGGTTTAATTATGATTGGCATATTTGATTTAGTAGTAAGTCCCTGTTAAATACACTAGAGGTTCCCAGGGCTTGTAAATCAAATGCTATTAGTGGGTCTTCAGCACTGGTTGTGCCACCCACATGAGTAGCCCTGTAAACATGTCTCAGACCTGCCACTGCAGTGTTTGTGTGTGCAGTCTTGCACTGCCAATTCGACTTGGCAAGTGTATCCACTTGCCAGGCCTAAACCTTCTCTTAAGGCACCCCTAAGGTAGGCTCTAAGTAGCCCCATGGTCAGGGTGTAGTGTATGTTAAAGGTGGGGCATGTTGTCGAGACGGGGCCACTCACCTGAAAAGCAGGACGTCTGCAGGGGCGATGGTATGCCCCCGAACTCCTGGAACACCTCTCGGCACTTCTTGGTGGACACAGAAACCCTGGCAGGTGTCCCAAAAGGAAAGGGAGAGTGAAAGAGAAAGAGACAAAACACTGCCACGTCTTGCTGGTCCAGCCAGGCACCCTGTATCTTCAGGGGGCAGGTTGTTGTTGACAGAGTGATAGTAGAGTTAGTGCACTCAACTTCCTTGAAACTGAATCTCTCTTTCTGATATGGGCACGGCAGCGGTAGAAGAACTCCGGGATGCTCCAGCACTTTTCTTGGATAATAATAACTGTTGGCACAATTGCTAAAACTGCTATACCAAAAACCCAAACTGAGTACCATAACAATAAGTACTGAGACACTAGGGCTGGCTTCACAGAGATTCACTGTTGCACACTACAATTAGAACTGTGGTTGCAATTATCATTCACAAGAAAGACAAACAAGGGCATTCATTATATCACGTATAGCTCAAGCAGATTTCCTGAAGCACATTTAGGAAAGTAACTACAATAATAATGTAGAATGTTCAGAAATGCATTTGACTCTTCAAGATAAGTACTCTGCCAAAATACTAGGTCTGAAATACACCCGCTGTTCTAGGAAAGCGCGGCGCTCAAAGAACAAACTCCCTGGATAATACTAGTCACTTAGCTGCAGTCTTTTTCAGAGTGCTGGAGGAATGCCTGGTGTCAGCTGGTACAGGAACGAAGAAAATAATTGCCTCAAAAGTCCTGAATACGAGTATGAAAGCAGGGGCTGGACTGCCAAATCAGATGCTGAGATCAGGAAGCAAAACAAACCCAAGCAGGGAGGCATGCTTCACTCTGCTATTTATAGCCAATCAGGAAAGCAGTTGAGTTTCCACATGTGGATGAGTCACCACACCCAATTAGAAGCACATGTCCACACCACACCCAATTAGAAGCACATGTCTACACCTGCTCACATTAGCAAACAAGCATTGATAAAACCAATTGTGTAACCCAGCACATTATGTTTACTTAGAAACATGAAGGTTTAACCAAGAACAGAGATATGATTTAACCCTAATCCTTGGGTATAATGACAAATAATACAGGAGGGACCGTGGGGGTTCCTGACAGTTCTCCCCACCAAGGACCCTCTCAAAGGGCGGGGCTTGGAAGGGTGAAGGAGATAGAATTTATTTAGTAAGACGTGGAGCATGAACTGTGGACGTGGGTTCCCAGGAGTTGTCCTCAGGCCCATAGCCTTTCAAGCCAATAAATAGTAGAGTCAAGAATTTTGGCCACTTCAAATTCCCATTGCCCGTGTACTTTTACCGGGGGAGGTGGTGGGGCATCTCGGGTATCAGGGGAATAGGGACAGAGTAACGACACATGAAACACAGGGTGTACCTTGAAATCATCTGGCAAGGTCAGTTCTACTACCACAGGATTTATGATTTTGGCAATAGGAAAGGGGCCGAGAAATTGGGGGTTTAATTTTCTGGATCTTGCAAGATGGAGATTTTTTTGATGAGAGCCACACCTGATCTCCTATCTGATAAGAGGGAGCAGGTCTCCTTCTTTTGTCTTCTTGTTTATTTACTTAAGCTTGGTAGAGTTTTAAATGGTGTTGTACTTGTTTTTGAATCTCCTGCAACTCTTCATGGTGTTTCTGTACTGATGGGACTCTTGTGGATGTTTGGGACCCAGTTATAGGTAGTATTCTTGGGTGCAGACCAAACAAACAGTAAAATGGGGATACTCCTGTAGCCATGTGGACACTGTTGTTATATACAAATTCAACAAGAAGTAAAGCCTTATCCCACTCAGTAGACCATGTGTCAATGTAACATCTCAGGATTTGCTCCAGCGATTGGTTGGCACGCTCCGTCTGTTTATCTGTTTGTGGATGATATGCAGAGGACAAGCGGACGTCCATCCCGACAGAGGAACAGAAGCTACACCAAAACTGTGATATAAATTGGGGGTCACGATCGGAAATAATTGTGGTGGGCAACCCATGAAGCCGTACTATGTGTTGGACAAACAAATCAGAGAGCTTGGAAGCCGTAGGGAGGCATTTTAATGGAACAAAATGAGCCATTTTATTTAGGTTATCTACAACCACCCATATGACAGTGTGTCCATTGGAAGCTGGGAGATCAGAAATAAAATCCATACTTATGGTATGCCATGGGGCCACCGGAATTGGCATGGGAAGTAACAATCCTGTTGCTGGAGTATATGGGGTTTTAGCCCGAACACAGGTGGAACAAGTCTGGACATAGCTTCTGACATCCTGCACAAGTGTGGGCCACCAAAACCATCTTTGGCAGAGATCTAACATCTTTTTCTCACCCGGGTTACCTGAGAGGACAGAATCATGTCTCCAATGTAACACTGTATCCCGTAATTCTTTGGTAGGGACGTGCAACTGATCAGCATGGTATAGTAAACCCTCTTTTTCATACACATCAGTTGAACAGGGAGCCTTGTGTTGGGCTACCTGTATTTTCTGAAGGAACTCTTGGGAAGTGCACACAGCCACAATTTTTTGGGGGGTATCTGACTTGTTCGAGCATAACATCAGAGGAGAAACCCATCCTAGACAACGTGTCTGCCTTTTGTTATGTAGTACCGGGCCTATAGGAGATTACGAAGTCAAATTCGTTAAAGAATAGAAGCCAGAGTAATTGACAAGGTGTCAGGGCCTTGGTCGCTTGAAAAAACTGTAAATTACAGTGATCTGTGTAAATAGTTACAGTGTGTCTAGCTCCTAGAAGGTGGTGACGCCATTCCTGGAAGGCAAGCTTGATGGCCAAAAGTTCCCTCTCTGCCACCATGTAATTTTGCTCTGCGGGTAGCAACTTCTTTAAGAAGTAAGCTACTGGATGGAAATGCCCAGACTCAGGATCTCGTTGGGACAAGATACCACCCACTGCCATTTGGGAAGCATCTGCTTCCACGAAAAATGGCTGAGCCGGGTCAGGATGATGGAGAATGGGTGCTTCAGTGAATTTGTTTTTAAGATTTTGGAAGGCTTTCTCAGCTTCTGCATCCCAGAGGAACTTAACCCCCTTTCGTAGGAGACGAGTTATGGGAGATACCACAGTAGAAAAGTGGGGTATAAATCTCAGATACAAATTTGCGAGGCCCAAAAACTGTTGCACTCCCTTGATGGATCTTGAGGCTACTCAATCCAGGATGGCCTGTACCTTGGACCTATCCATGGAAATTCCATCTGGAGTGATCACATATCCCAGGAATTCTACAGTTATAGCGTGAAAACCACATTTTTCCAGCTTGGCGAAAAGATGATGCTCACGAAGCTGTTGTAAAACCGCTCTTGCATGCCCAGGCTCAGAAAGAGCTTACACCCTACTGCATGGTGGCGTTGCCCCTGGAATCAAGTCTATACGACAATCATATGACCTATGTGGCGGCATTTGGGTGGCCTTCTGTTCACTAAAGACAACATAGAAGTCTTTATACGGTGCAGGAATGACCAGTGTGTCGTCCGGCTTGATAGCCGTACTATGTGTGGACCCACAATGCAAGGGTGTCACTAGTAATGGTTTGTCTTGGTAACAGGAGTGCCAGCAATGTTCAGAGTCTAATGTCACTGTCCTTGCTGCCCAGTCAATTTTGGGATTGTGTAACTGAAGCCAGGGTATCCCCAAAATGGTTCCAAATACTGGGGTATCTATGAGGTCATACTGAATTTGTTCTGTATGGTTGTTTGCACAAAGCATGGACAAGTGTGTTGTTTGATAAACGATAACCCCAGAGGAAAATTCTGAGCCATCCACGGCTCCGATTGGTTCAGTGATGTCTTTTTTGACAGTAGTAATATTTAGGGTTTTAGCTAAACCCAAGTCTGAAAAGTTTCCGGTAGCCCCAGAGTCAAGCAATATGGGAATGACCTTACAACCCTGAGGGGAAAACACTAATGTCACAATAAGAGTTAGATGTTGAGGTTCTGGACTGGTGGTATTAGCCAGAAGATGTGAGACCATATTGAAAGAACCGCTTGATAAAATGGTCTCAGAAGTTATCGAGCCAGTTAGTTTTCCGCCTGGTTATGAAGAGAGAATTCAGGCCCTGCTACCGCTCCAATGGCTTTCTTTCGAGCAGTAGGCTTGTTAGGACATTCCCGAGCAAAATGCCTCACCTTACAGCAGTATAAACTCAGTTTAAATGTTCTCCTACATTCTTTCTCTTCCTTAGATAGTGGGCCCGCACACTGCCAATTTGCATGGTCCCAGGTGTATCAGAGTGGGAATGGCGGATTCCTTTTTCTCAGTTTTGAGCACCACTAAGCGTGTGTTACCCTGGAATTTTTCTCCCTTACGTTATCTCAAGCGGTGATCCAATCGTACCACCAGGTCAATGAACTCGGAACACTCCGTAGGAGGTTCCACAATTTGGGCTAGAACAGCCTTGAGATCGTCCCAAAGGCCACAATAGAAGAAGGAGGGCCTCTTCTCCTCGGGCCACTCAGTCTCTGCCACCAACCGATTGAAAGAGGTGATATAGGACAGTAGATCCTTGTTTCCCTGGCACAAATTCAGCAACTCATTGTCACTGGCATGCACAAAGAGGTGTTTGGCGAACAGTTTCCGCAAGGCTTCCTTGAACCGGTTGAAATCATACAGTATAGGGTCATTGCGCTCCACCAGCGGAATAGACCAATTAGCTGCATTGCCTCACAAATAAGAGGTAGTAAAAGCTACCTTTGCAGCATCGTTGGGGAATGCAGCTGCCTGACACAAAAACTGTAGCTGGCACTGGTTAAAAAAAATGTTGAACTTGGCATTATCTCCAAAAAACCTTTCTGGAGGACCTAAGGGCACAGGGCTTGGTGTTGTGACCATTACCTGCATGGGTTGTGTGGTGGAAGTCCTTGGGCCTGAATCAGGTCTAGGAACATGATTAGGCGGGTCAAACCGAGGAGCCTGTAGTACTGGAGATCTTTGTTTTCGTTTGACTCCTCCCCAGGGGGTGTCTTGTGGTTTATACCGCTGTAGTTCAGTGTGCAACTCCAGATTCTCTTGCTTTAAGGAAAGAACTTCCTTCTGTAATCCCGCTAGGGCCCTAGTTAAATCTAATAAAGATGGAGCATCCTGATCAGCTGGTAAAGCCTGTGCTAAACCTTTGAAAGTACCCATTGAGGAATCCATTGCCCAGGCAGCCCTGTATGTTGTGGCTTGGCTTTATGTCGAGATGGACCACTCACCTGAAAAGCAGGACGTCTGCAGGGGCGATGGTATGCCCCCGACCTCCTGTAACACCTCTCTGCACTTCCTGGTGGACACAGAAACCCCGGCAGGTGTCCCAAAAGGAAAGGGGGAGTGAAAGAGAAAGAGACAAAACACTGCCACGTCTTGCCGGTCCAGCCAGGCACCCTGTATCTTCGGGGGGCAGGTCGTTGTTGACCGAGTTATAGTAGAGTTAGTGCACTCAACTTCCTTGAAACTGAATCTCTCTTTCTGATATGGGCACGGGAGCGGTAAAAGAACACCGGGATGCTCCAGCACTTTTCTTGGATAATAATAACTGTTGGCACACTGCATTACCAAAAACCCAAACTGAGTACCATAACATTAAGTACTGTGACACTACGGCTGGCTTCACAGAGATTCAATGTTGCACACTAGAATTAGAACTGTGGTTGCACTTATCATGCACAAGAAAGACAAACAAGGGCATTAATTATATCACATATAACTTTCCTGCATGCATAAGGTTAAACTAAAAAGAACAAAAACAATCCAAGAAATACAAATGTCCACTCTGGGTTTACACAGTTAGGGTGACACGGTTTGGTTTGGTTTCACTGTGTGTGTGAAAAACCCTTCAAAAGCAAATTCCTCAAATGTGAAACACAGGCATGAGTGGCACAATTGAAATCCAAGAGTTATGCTATTAGAGAAAGAAAAGTCACGTAAATGCTCTTTTTAAATTGCACTGTCACTTTTTGTAGTACTTGAGCTCAAGCAGATTTCCTGAAGCACATTTAGGAAAGTAACTATAGTAATAATGTAGAAAGTTCAGAAATGCATTTGTCTCTTCAAGATAAGCACTCTGCCAAAATACGAAAGCGCGGCGCTCAAAGGACAAACTCCCTGGAGAATGCTAGTCACTTGGCTACAGTCTTTTCCGGAGTGCTGGAGGAATGCCTGGTGTCAGCTGGTACAGGAACGAAGAAATGAATTGCCTCAAAGGTCCTGAATACGAGTATGACAGCAGGGGCTGGACTGCCAAATCAGATGCTGAGATCAGGAAGTAAAACAAAGCCAAACAGGGAGGCATGCTTCACTCTGCTATTTATAGCTAATCAGGAAAGCAGTTGAGTTTCCACATGTGGATGAGTCACCACACCCAATTAGAAGCACATGTCTACACCTGCTCACATTAGCAAACAAGTATTGGTAAAACACGCATTGATAAAACCAATTGTGTAACACAGCACATTATGTTTACTTAGAAACATGAAGGTTTAACCAAAAACAGAGATATTATTTAACCCTAATCCCAGGGGATGCTGACAGATAACACAGGAGGCACCTTGGGGATTCCTGACACATGTACTGATGTGTTTTACATGTCCTAACAGTGAAATACTGCTAAATTTGGTTTTCCCTGTTGCATGGCCTATCTCTCTCATAGGTTAACATGGGGACTGGCTTTAAATAGTCTTAAAATGTGGATGCCCTTTGATAGCATATCTAAATATGAAGTTTGGTGTCTCTGAGCTCACGATTTAAAAATACATCTTTTAGTAAAGTTTCTATTTAGATTGTTCGAAAATGCCACTTTTAGAAAGTGAACATTTTCTTGCTTTAACCATTCTGTGACTCTGCCTGTTTGTGGATTCCCTGCCTGGGTCAGTTTGACAGTTGGGCTGTTTGTGAATCCCCTCTAGACAGTAAGACAAAGTATGCTGTGGTGTAGCCTGCATATCCTGATGAGCCATCTGTGCATGGTGGAGCGAGGAGTGGAAACTTACACCTGAATGGGCTGTGCCGCCCTCTCACAATGCAGTCTCCAACCCTCTGGTGTGTATCTGGGGCCTGGCCTGGGCAAGGCAGGATCCTGTAAACTACAGAGACTTTCCTTTGAAGTTTGCCTACAAAGGCATGTAGTGGACACAAAACACCAGACTTTAGATTTCTTCAAGATCACTTCTGGAACCAAGAGGAACCTCTGCCAAGGAGAAGAGCTGAAGAGCTGAGGAGAAGTTCTGACCCGGCCTGTGACTGTGGTTTGTTTGGCTGCCCTGCAGTTGCTGCTTCTGCCTGTGAAAGGGGACAAAGACCGGTACTTTGTTGTGCATTCCTGCTTGAAGAAGACTCTCCAAGGGCTTTGAGTAGAGCTTGCCTCCTGGTTTGAAGCCTCAAGGACAGCAAAATCCTCACCATCCAGTTTTGAGACTTCATACTGTGGATTCTAGCTTGCCAGAGAGTGCCATTCCAGTTCCTGGGCCCCTTGAGGTGAATTCCTGAAGAAAACCTGTCTAATGATGCTGGACGATGCCGTGCAACTTTGCTTAGGATGCTGCTGCACAGAAACCCAAACCCCACCTGCCCCGAAGCCGTGGACCTCACAGAAGCGCAACAACTCTGCAGGCCTCGCTTTGCCGCAGCCGTTGAACCTGCACGACCTCGCTGAGATTGGAGTGTCGTAAGACCGACATTAGTGACACCCGACGCCATTGCAGCGCCTGCGACCCTGTGACATCATCACAACCGTGTGAGGTCACCCTGCAGCAATGTGACTTTGCCGAACACCTCACAACCGATGCCGCCTCACCTCCACCGCTCTGCAGTAAGGACCCGATGCCGCTGCACGACACCCCTGCTCCTCTACCCCATAGCACGGAAACTGACACCGCATTGGATCCAGCAACGCTTCGCTCCCCGACTCCGTGCACTGACCTGTTTTCTACTTGTTTTACTAAGGTACTGTACTTGCAAGTCCGCACGACTCTGTAAACAGCGTAAGTGACATCACATTGTAGGAAACGAATCCGCCACGACGACGCTTAACATCAAATTACAGCATTTGTGCCTCTAGGCACTATTTTTGTGTTTTTAAGTGCTAAGATCATATTTTTAATGGTGTATTGTGGAATTTTATTGCATTTGGTCTTGAGTATTTAGATCAAATATTTACTATTTTTCTAAACCTGTGTGGTGTCATTTTGTAGTGTTTCACTGTATTACTTGTTGTGTTGGTACAAAAACTTAACACATTGTCTCTGAGTTAAGCCTGCCTGCTCGTGCCAAGCTACCAAGGGAGTGAGCTGGGGTTAACTAAGTGTGTCTCCATTACCCTGACTAGAGTGAGGATCCTTGCATGAACAGGGGCCAACCTGACTGCCAACCAAAGACCCTATTTCTATATAAAATATATATATATATATATATATATATATATATATATATATATATATATATATATATATATTTATAGGTAACTATTGCTATCCATGACTGTCAGAATAGCTGTCATTAAGATGGTTATCATCCCCAAATCTTTGTACTTGTTTTTGAATATTTCTATGCTAGTCTCTAACCTTTCTCAGGAAACTTAAACCAACACGTTGGGGACTTATGTGGGCAGGTAGGCGGGAACTAAGCTGGCCAACACTCATAAACAAAGTGGACATCGGAGGACCGACATTCCCAGATCATTAGTTTTAACTCTTAGTAGCTCAAGCACACTCCATCTACAACTGATATCATGCTTCTCCATGGTGCAGACCAAGGGCCATTTCTGCTTTAGGGCTCTGGGGATGAAACCCTACGAAATGCCTAAATATTTTCTGCAAAATATATTAAGTATATCTATTTATTTAAATCTGGCCTTCCTGTCCCCGGCTGCCTGCCTCACTCTGAAAATGAAGCTGGCAGTAAATCAACTAATTGCAGTGTGATGCACTATACAGGGCTTACCTTTCCAAAGCCCTTCAGAGCCCTTGGAGTCTTTGGCGATATCCACTGTAGGCCAGTGATGTTGCCAGCATCACATTTTTGGTCATTGCAGGCTGTATCTATGCATGAGGCCAGATGTCATTCACAGGCATATATCCAACATTTTCCGTTCCATGAGGGCAGGTTGAGATTTGGCACCTTGTCCTCAGCAATGGTAAGTATTAATGCTAAAAATGTATTATGGTATATTACGCTGGTCACCCTGACCTTCCCATTGTGACACCCATGCCGTGGCTGTAGGTTGCTGCCCCTTTAGAAGTGGAGCTGATGTATTTGTTCCCCAGTGAAGTTGATCCAAATGTCATCCTGGGCTTTTGCTCCCTGGCAAAGTTGATCCAAATATCCTTAGCTTTCAAGGAAGTCAAGCACAAAGTAATAAATATGTGCATATATTGTTTTGATTTGTGCAAAACCAGAAAAATGAAAAACAATTTAAATGCTGTGTGTATGCATGCCTACAGTATGTTGTGCATACTTGGTGCTTATTGAGGTCTGAGTTATTTAAATTGATCACCGCAATGGTGCTAGAATGTATTATCCCACTCTGGACATATTTTGATTTTAAAAACAGATGCTCTAACATGCTAGATGTTTGTGGTTTCATAGTTCTGGGATATGGTTATGTTATATGGCATTAAAATGGACATTGAAATGTGTCCCTGTTGGGCCCTATATTCATGCACTTATTAAAGCCAAAAGCACAAATTGATTTCCGAGCAATGAATGTTAAAGCATTAAGGTAATGCATGTCTGCGATTTAGTTCCTATTTCACATGTTCTTCTCAATCTTGCATTCCCTTAGAATGTTAGCTATTTTCATCATGCTGTGTTTGTTTGTGTTTTGTGTTTTTTTCATACATATTATTACTCTCGTATAGTTCACACTTTGAGCTGAGTCACAACAGGTGTTTATGACAAACCTTGATTGAGAGTTCTAGCACTGAGGCTGAAGGCTCAGTGTGAGTTCCTCACCGTGCCTGTCAGTGGGTTGGCCTCTCTCTAGATCGCCATGGTGGTGGCTGCCCAAAGACCGCCATGTTGGCAGGCATACAGACCGCTGTATTACGAGCTACACAAGCAGGCACTGCCAGCCCGTCAACCAAACACCGAACGTATTACAAGGTGAAAATTGAGATGGCACTCCCGCCATGGCGGTTTTCCAAGGCTGTTGCAAACCACAGCGGTCACCACAGTAATACACAACACAACATTGGCTCCATTTGAAAACAACATAGCTGACACACATTCACACACTCGACACACCTACAAACCACACTATAAAACACACCCTTTTACACACCACAATCCTATGCATCTCCACGCCAAACTCAAGCCAGAGCACTGCACAAAAACTTCACCAACCATAGATCAGGCACTCGTCTAACTTGCACTAAGCACATATCCCACACCCTCAACAGACACCCACCACACATATGTGCACTTATACACTCCATGTACACCCCATCACCTCCTCATTGCACAGTATCTAACTAGTAAACCTCTTTTTTAAGTTAATTTCCACCCCCATGTCACCACAGAAAAATCCCTGTTTCACTGATGATGAGTTAAGAGTCATGGAGGATTAAATCATAGTAGTAAAGACACAACTATTTGGAGCCCAAGTCCAGCAAACTACTATCGCTTGGAAAATGGAAATATGCCAAAAGATAGTCAACAGAGTGAACTCTGTAGGCAGCTACCCATGCACAAGGGACGACATCAGGAAGAGATGGAACGACCTTAGGGGGAAGGTCCGTCCCATTGTGTCCAGGCATCAGCTTGCGGTCCTGAAGACTGGCGGTGGTGCTACCTCCTCCCCTACAATCAACATCATGGGAGGAAAAGGTCTTGGCCATCCTCCACCCAGAGGGCGTGACTGGAATGCCTGGGGGAGTCGAGTCAAGTAAGTCACAACAACAAAAATGGCACCTAAATGCTATGTCATGCATGCTCTCTGATTACCTCTTGCCACTTACTGTGTCACCCCACTTAACAGTCCATTGTCCACCTGTCCATAGACCCCTGTCTGCCCTCCAACATGTGAACTAAACTCACCTAGGGCAACAACAACTTTATATACTGGCTGTTATACAGGGACTGACAGAACTACAAATACCAGAAGGCACTGTTCCACTATCACTAGAACCAGAACAGCGTAACCTAATCAAAATGACCTTGTTTGTCTAATTCCCATTAGAGTGTTCCCACCTGAGATGATGACATCAGTATAGTGTGTGGGTAGTACAAGCAATGACAGGACAGCTAAGGCTAGGAGGCACTGGGAATCTCACTATACACAGCCACGACTGTGTGCTCTGCTACTATGACCATTCTCCATCTAATCAGCCATACAACTGTGCTCACCTGAGGGGAACACAACAGTATAGTGTGCGTTTAGGACAGGCAATGACTGGAATGCTAGGGCCAGGAGTCACTGGGAGTCTCACTACACTCAACCACAAATGTGTGCTCTGCTACTATGACCATTGTCCACCTAATCAGCCACATAACTGTACTCACCAGAGGGAATCACAACTGTATAGTGTGTAGGTAAGACAGGCAATGACAGGAATGCTATGACCAGGAGGCACTGGGTCTCTCACTATCTCAGCCACAACTGTGTGCTCTGCTACTATGACCATTCTCCAACTAATTACCCATACAACTGTACTCACCTGACAGGAGAACAACTGTACGATGTGTGGAATACAGGGATTGAAATGGTTAACACTCATAGGAGGATCCCTAACTCACACTGCAAGCAACAGTACACCTGCAAAACATACCTTTACCTGAAAACACACTCATGAGATGTACACACCTCGGAGAGTCTAATTGAAAAACAGCATTTAGTACAGGGAGTCACATGACTGCTGAGGCCTGGAGACTCTGTCTGTCAAATCCAATTTCCAGTCCACTCTGCATATGCTTAATTATCCCTCGTAGTATACTTGTCATGAGAGTCAGTTCACCTCAGAGGACAGACAATGTGAACTGTGAGTTGTGTCAATAGTAATGTCTGAATAAATTCTAGGAGGACCAGGACATGCAACCGCAAACACCAGACCACTGTCCAGGTAATGTTGTGCCACAGTCCCTGAACCCACAATGAATGTGATACACTTAGGAGGGACAAGGATACAGGTCATAGTACACTCTGTGATGTGGCAACACACCCAGATCCATCTGGGGCTAACATGCCAAGATGAAAATAGTGCAGACAGGAAGGACAGCTCAAATTGTCTCCTAGGAACTTTCTACACAGATTAAAGACCCCAAGATGTGTCTCCTGTATGGCATTGGCAGCAGTCACTTCCAAAATGCACTGACCACAGGATGACAACTATCACACATCATCCAAGGTCCTGACAATGCCTGCATGTCAAACAAATTTCTTTCAAGATGACTCAAACAACATCCTACCCAGCCAATGTCATGCCTGCACTGCTGGCAAGACATGAGACTCTTACCATCCCTCCAACAGTTAAGGATTCCAGAGAGTCTGAGGCTAGGTCACTGAACAGTAATTGGTATGTGGCTCAGTACATATGACAATATGTGTACCTGTCACAGGAGGGAAATCTGCAAATACAATGTGAACATGGCCCTAGCCCATCGTCACTGTCAACTATTGGAGGTAGATGTCACAGTATAACTCCTAACATTATCTCTCCACATTAACAAGTTGTGCTGCCACTGCAACTGGGAATGCGATTGGCGACAACACAGGGGAGACTGCCACTATCACCATGGATTATACCCTCAGTGAAACAAACACTACTAGACCGCTGGATGTGGAGGACAATTCTGGCCCATCTGGCCAACCTGGGGAGATGCCACAAGTCAGCCTCAGCCTGACCACATCGACTCCTCCCAGCCCTGTGCTCTAAACATCACAGGCAGGAAGTCATGTCCAGACCTACGTCCCTACAACAGTCTCATACATCTTATGCTCCCCAGTCCAGGTTCCTGAGTCACAACCTATCAACATTGACAATGCTGGACCTGAAACTAGTGGAGAGGGCAGGATGCACGCAGGGTGCAGGCACGTTGGGTTAGGGTTCATGGGAGGGATGGTGTGGCCCAGCAGCAAGAGGCTGCTGGTAATGCCCCTGTCCAAGACACCATCAGCCAGGTCTTGGGTGCCTACCAAATTTCCCAAGGCATGATGGGCCTGGTACTGAATGAACTCAGGGAAATCAAGGACCTACAGAGAGATTTCCATCATGAGATACCGGAACTGTAGGACGCCCACAGTTCCAACATGGGCTCCCTAACAGGGATGTTCGGGACATTAACAGTACCATGAGCAGGGATAAGCAACAACATCACGCCTCTTCCTTTGACACATCCACACCAGGCCCTTCATCGATGCCATCCACTGGAAGGGAGGCTCTGCCAGGGGAAATACCCACCTCAGACACCCCTGCCTCTGTAGTTATTGATCTCCCAGCAAGCAGGGACATCCAACCAAGCATCCAGGAGGTATAGTTGGCAAGACACCAAGCACTGCCAGCAACTGACCACTTCCTGGTGTCACTCCTCTGTGAGCCACGGACTCACTCGCTCACTGAAACCGTGATACACAGCACTCATCAAGACTAACATTTTAACATTTTTGTAACACATTACCCCCTTGCTTTTCAACATATGTGTACACATCCCCAATCTGAACAGCAACAATATATGCATCTAACTTGCAACTCTTACTGTGATTCAGTGCCCCAAATCCAGGAATGCCCGTGGAGGAGAGGGTGGTGGCTCTCCCCCCAATCATGTTGTCATATGTGCTGGACCACGTACCAATATGCACACTAAAACGATTGACATAGAAGACAGGACAAGGCCAGCACTCAAGATTCGCCAGGACAGCACTTTCTGAAATTGTAACGCATCTGAAATTGCGTTACATTACACTGTATGCCTCTAAAATGGCAGCTGCCTCACCTACCCCACTAGACATTAAGAAGTGCCCGCAACCACTGGCGGACGTCATCATGACAGTAGGAAGTGCTACTGTGGCGGACTTTGACATTGGATAACATTGCTGCCTGTGGCAGTCTTTGGCCAATGGCAGTGTCCGCCGGCAGCAACGGTCGCATATGTGGCGGACATGACCACCATCTTCTGTTGAATTCCTCACTTGACTCCTGAAACTGCTGCCAGCAAGACCCCCACCAACTGAGCTGCTGTGTACCACCTCTGGGAGCAAACATGCCTCGTCCAACAGGTGATAGGGCCCCTGCCTTCTCGCCAGAAGAACTTGAGTAACTGGTGGATGAGGTCCTACCCCTGTATGAACAACTCTATGGTGCACCAGAGGAGCAGGTAAGTGCCCCATTTGCACAATTTTCTCTATATCTCTACTCATCTTACATTTAGTCGTCCTAGGCTTAGGCCCAGCTTGTCAGATTATGTCCTCAAAGCCCTGTATGGGCTGACAGTGTACAATAATTGTTGAGTCCATGGGACTGTATCTATGTCAAGTGACAGGTTTGGAGTCCTGAGACAATGTGGTGAGTGTGTATTGGGTGTTTCTTGACCCATATTGTGTTGGATGCACATGACTATGTGAGGTGTCATGACCTCCATACCCAGTCAGCTCTTGCCATAGAATGTGTTTCATGTGTGGTCACATGAGTGCATGACAGCAGGAGGTGCAAATACATGTTGTATGTGTCGGTTGATCACTATTTGAGCTCTTTCTGAGTTTGCACTGTGATCTCTGGCCACATCTGGCCTTGTTGGACTGTTCTTCTGCAGCCAGGTAATGACTCACAATGCCCCTCAGCTCTGCACATAGACACTCACTGTCAATTGACTGTAGGCTACAAGATGTACTATGACGCATGTGATTTGTCAGATATGGTGTTTTGTGTAGGTCTGTCTGCTCAGCCTGCAGAGACCGGGGCCTGTCTTTTGTTACTCACAGCAGAAGTTGAAATCTGGTCTGGTATTGCTTCCCTTTTGCAATGTAAATGTGACACTGTGCCCACACCCTGTACCCCTGCACAGCATGTGATGCTAAATCATGCCTGTGAATGATTTGCTCTTTTCTACTCTGACAATGTGTGTTACATAGCCTTGACAGGTCCCTTGATCGCACAGTCCTGTTGTCTCTTTCATCCAGCTCAGATGTGTCCTGTGCATGCCCCTTGCACTTTGGGCATTGCACATCTCCAAACAGTGCGTTATTAACGGATTTGCTATGATATTAGAATCTGTGGTTTTGGCATAAAGCTGGACATGTACAATGCATGCCCAGGTTTCTCTTAAGGTACTCTAAGTTTCATGAACACACTTGTGTTGAAGTGTGTATTGTTTTGTTGATGTGACATATAGGACCCCACCCCTTGAAGTAGCACATGCCTGCATCTGTATATGCAAATGTCTACGCATGGACAGGCTTTACACTTTGGCCCATATTTACACTCTTTTAGCGCTGCCTTTGCATAATTTTTTTACGCAAAAGCGGCGCAAACTTACAAAATACAATTACATTTTTTAGTTTTGCGCCACTTTTGCATAAAAAAATTATGCAAATGCGGCGCTAAAACAATTTAAATATGGGCCTTTGTGTGCTCAACATGTCAATTCCTTCATTGTGGTCCAAGCACAATGAGTCAGTCTTTAGGCTACCTGTGACTTGTAAGGACTGTAATGCAGTGGGTGATATTCATAGCTAGTGGATGTTTGTGTAAGTTCTTTGCTGGGTGATTTACATGTCACTTGCCACTTTGGGTGATGTGTTCCATTGTGTTCCTGGTCAGTGTCATGTGGCTAGCTCATGTCCCACATAAGTCACAGTTGGCCTACCAGGTCAGTGCAGGGCCTGAGCTGGGGGGGGGGTGTAGGGCACCCTGTTGGGGAGTGTTTGTAGTCATGTCTAAGGGTGTGTGGTGAGCTCCGCTTTGCCGGTGGAGCCAACTGAGTTTTTGGCGCTTGGAGTGCAGAGTTTGTCCAAAAACTCCGCTAGCGCTAGCAGAGCTCACCACACTAGTGTTATGGGCAGATTGTCTGAGCATGCACTGTGTGGACCATAACTAGTCTATAGCCCAGTTATGTGACACACAGCGCAAGCACAGACAATCCACACTTGTGTGACCCATAACTGGGCTGCACTTCATTCTGCCACCTTGTTGGCGTGGATCTGCTACTGATTCTGAGGGGCTGCACCGCTACCAGCTCCGGATGCAGGTCTCCCTTCTTTCATGGTCCCCAGCAGATCAGGGGCAGAGGGAGGCAGAGAGCCAGGCCACTAGCTATGGGGACTCTGGACTCAGACATCATTGACTTGAGGCAGGTAAGACAAACCTTGGCTCGTTTCGCCTTCTATTCTGTGTGTACACGGGGGCTGATATTGGGCATGGGCAGTATTTGCATTGGGGGGTTCTGTGCTTGGAAAAAGGAAATGTGCAGTCAGAGCTCCACTTGAAAAGGAACCCATCTCCCCAGTGTCCCTGGGAAAGGAAGTGGTGTTATTGGATACAGTGAAGAGGCCAGCAGGGAGAGCTGGAGGCCGGGGAGGAACAGCTGCTGAGTGGTAGTCTGGCAATCCCAGCCAGATGTGTGTGTGGCCTGAGAGAATGCATTGTCATGGGTGATGTGTCATCATTGTAGTCAACATTTCAGTTGCCTATGTGTCATGTGCTTCATTCCCACTAGGATACATGGCTATGTATTAGATGTAGGCATGTGCTAGCCATGCAGATGGGATGATATCTGGAATCTGTAAGATGTAAAGGTACATCTGAAATTGTTGTCCATTTACTGTGATGTCCCAGACTGGACTGTGCCATCATCATATGTTGTCAGACAGTAACATTCATGCCTCATAGTAAGTCCTTAGTCATGTGTAACTGAAGTAGCCATGGTGGACATGACAGGTAGGGCCAGGGTGTGGATCCACTTCATGATCATTTGTACCCTTGATGTGGAATGTTGGTTGTAGGTCTACAACACCTGTGTTTTGATTGGGAATTATGCCATGCCTTTTGGGATACATCATGGATTGACTTACCGTGATGTTTGTATCACATGCATTTGGGCTCAGAGATTCATCCACAGACAGATGCCATACTTGTCATTCCTCATATGTGGGTAGTGATGTAGCTTCTTAATTTGGTGTCCTTCAGTCAGTGGTTGCAAGGTCTGTGTCCCTCCTTCCTGCACAGTACAGTTGTCTACTACAAACACACTCAGAAGTAAACATGGAAATAAGTGTGAGACATTGGTGGGGGCTAGCCTGGGCCTTACAGGACCATTCTTGTGTGTATTCAGGATATATCTCTCCATGATGTTTAGTACCTGACTTCCTTGTTGTTCCTTGCAACACCACATGTGGTGCATGTCTAAGTAGCCTTGCTACTACCGCCTGGACTCATTTTGAGCAAGTGTCACTTGTAGGGCTGTACATTGTTGTGATCTGTCCATAGCGACATGGATGTTTCCATGTCTCCTAATCCAGGAATTGCATGTTTGTACCAGTTTTGTTTGCATTTCCTTAAAAACATCTGTTATTGTTGATACATTACATCAGTGCAAGTTGGATGTGTGCATAGGAGTGTGTCTGTGTAATTGGTAGGGTACCTTACAATGAGATCCAATTGTTGGCTACTGGCTCACTGGGGTATGCTGTATGTGGCACAGGTTTGGGCTGGAGTGGTCACCTAGCTGTGGTATGGATAGTGTGTTAGCTAGACTTCATCCATGCTATTGTAGTTGTCTGAGACCAAGTTTTGCTCTTGTGTTACCTTTGTAATTCCAGAAGGCATGCATGGTTTTGTATTGGCTCATGATGATGCCACTTTGTTGGCACTTCATTTGGGGGGCACTTGACATAATGGTATGTTGAGTCTCTCAGAGTTGTGGTTGAAGTGTTGTTATGTCCATGTCATAACACTACTTCACTTTCTTTTGGCACCATCAGCACCAGCAGGCAAAGGAGTCGGAGCTGTGCTGAGTGGGGAAGTATCTGGCCACTGGACCTCCGGTCAAAACACCAACAACACAGAGGGTCCCAGTGGCCAGAAGGGTTAGGCGAGTGCCATGGGGGAGACTGAACACTCTTCATTATCATCGGATTCCTCCTCCAGTGGCCACTCCTTAGTGGTGGTGGACCCATCGGGGACCACCCTAGTACCATCTTTGTTTGTCACCCTCTGTTCTTTGACCACCCTCCCTTTTGCTCCCCACCCAGTTGGCCATGCCCGCTCACCCGAGAGGGTGGGTGTCTCCTTTGCCACAGGCACCTCTGCCCCAGTCCCTGTTACCCCTGCTGCCCTCAGTGAGGAGGCTATTGACCTCCTGAGGTCGATCTCTATGGATCAGTCCACCGCATGCCATCTGGGGACTAGCAGTCCAAGTCCAGCAGAGCAACGCGTTCCTGGAAGACATTCACAGTGCAACTGCTGGCCTACAGAGATCTTTTAAGGCCCTGGCCTCCACACTGATGGCAGCCAGTCACCCCTTGTCTTCCGTCACCCTCATCCTTCCTCTTCCCAGTCCAAATCCCCCCTTCCCCGACCTACCCTAAGCACAGAGACAGACTTGCATGCATCCACCTCAACAGACAAGGGTAGCACACAAAAACAAAATCTACCTGCAGACCCAGCAACAGTCACCCCCCACCCCACCATCATACCCATGACATCTAGCATACCTACAGACACCTCCACAACAGTCACTGATTAAGCCCCCACACCCATTCTACCCGCAGACACCACTCCAGCAGACCCTTAGCTATCCACCCCAGTCACCACACCTGCATACACCCCAGCCACAGAAACACCTACATGTAGCACATCCACCATACCTGCAGTGTCCACCCCAATAGACACCCACCCACACACCACAGCATCCCTCTGCACCACCACCCCCCTCAGTCCAAAACACATAAACACTGTAACTTACCCATCCACCCAACAGACATCCACCACACACAAGCACACCTCCTGCAAACACACACCAAAGCCATTCACACCTACATGCAAGACAACCATTCCCTCAACTTTAAAATCCCAACCCCATCTGATGACCATCCCCATGTGTCTAAAAACGTTTTCCTTTGTGAGCTTGACCTTACCCCTGTTTGCCCCAAGCCACCACCGAAAGGATCCTTCCCCTCCCAAAGTCCCCCCCTTCCACCTCCAAGGCCTCCCCTGCCCCCACTGCAAGCAACAATGCCCCTCCCCACCAAGAAAAAGCCCACCCCTCCTCCCTCCTCCCTCCTCCCAAACCAAAACCCAACCTCCCCACACTCCTCAGATAATCCCTCAGGTACCTGCTTGCCCCCCCTTGATGCCTCTACCTGTGGAGGTTACTTGGCAGTCAGTAGTTAAGTAGGGACCCAAGACTGTTTTTTGGACTGGCCTATGGCCTTGGACTTTGGTTGACAGACATTATTTTATAATAAATCCAACCTGTTGTTGGTTTATTGGATACACCTTTGTCCTGCATTTCCTTCCCTAGCTTTCTGTTGTTCCTGAGTGATACTGGTTGTGTGCCTGTCGTTGTGTGTGTTTGGGCTGCTTGCTGCTCCATGTGGTGTTTTTTACAGTATGTGAGTTTGTGTGCAGTGCTGTTGTCCCCCAAGGGAAGGGTGAATGTTTTGTCATGGGTATGTGTGCAATGTTGGTATCATGGCATGTTTTTGTGTTTGTTGTGGTATGTGTTTCTTTTCGTGTTGTGCAATGTGGGCATGTATGGTGTGCGACTTGTCCACCTGATATGGCTATTGTCTACATGTGGGGTATGTGTTCTTGGGTTTTGTCAGTGGAGACATGGTGTGTGTTGAGTTGTGTTAGTTGCTTTGCATTTGAGTGTGTATGTGTCCATTTAGGTGTGTGTCACTCGCAGCTGGTTGGTGTTGGGGTATGTCCCATGGAGTTTGAGTTGTGTGTGCTTTGTTGCCTTGCCCTTCCCCATTGTGTGTTGGTGCATGACAATTGGTATTGGTATTGCTTGTCCCTGAGATCCAACTGGGACCAAATCCTGTGCACATGTTGTCTGCGGCCCTGTTCAACGTGATATGTTTGCCAGTGCAGCCTCCTACCATTTATGGTCCTGAATCTCCTATCCCAGCTGTGCAGGTAATGTTGTGGTGGTGCGCTTTATGTCTTTTGTCTATTTATCTCTGTGTGTATTGTGCATAGCATTGTGTTTCCACTGTGCTATGTATGTGTGATGTGTGTGTGTCGGTAGCAGGGTTGTTTGATGGTGGTGTTGTGTGTGTGCCATGGCACATGTATGTATATGTGTGTTG
The DNA here is from genome assembly GCF_031143425.1 of Pleurodeles waltl. NCBI lineage: Eukaryota > Metazoa > Chordata > Amphibia > Caudata > Salamandridae > Pleurodeles > Pleurodeles waltl. The sequence goes on from NC_090437.1 coordinate 970,217,494, forward strand.
TATACATGGCCAGTCCCTGGCCAGTGTTGGGTGTGAGTGTGTGGAATGTATTTGTATATGTGCAGTAGTTGTGTTGTTGTTGCTGTGTGTGTGTATGTTGTGTGGCCTTCTGTGTCCCTGAACCTGTGCTGTGTAGCTGGGCGTACATGTGTAGTATGTGTAGTATTGCCATGCAATGTGTGTGTGCTGGCTGAAGTGTGGGTATTGTGACTGTATCGGTGTACGTGTTGCAGTATGTGAGTGTGTTGAATGTTAGGTGTAGCTGCTGCCTGTGGCGTAACACCTTATGAAGTCTTTGCTAGTGGTACAAGTTTTGTTTCTAATATCAATGATACAGGTAGGTTTTTGTACTTACAGTTGCTGTCGTCCACGTCGGCAATTAATCTGTTGTCTTTCGGTGAGCAGGAGCAGTGGCATGACATTTAGGAATGGCTCCATGGCAGCTCCAGATGTGTATGGCTGTCTGCAGGTGAGTGTCTCCCCTTATATTGTCCATTTCGACCTTCTGCTACGTGGTGGTTGGACCGCTGCGGTCACATTGGTGGTGTGCAACCTCCTAGTAGGTCCAGCAGAAATGTGGTCTCTGGTGGCCAGGGGACCATGGCGGTCTGTGCTGCCTGGCGGGGGAGGTGGACCCCAGCTGGTACCACCAAACTCGTAATGAGGCCCTTAGTCAGTTATTGTGTTATATATCTGGATGAAACAACAGAAAGAGAGAGAAAACAAAATACCAGTCAGGTGGTACATTACGGGAATCAAAGAAGCCATGCCACTTTTAGAGTCCCCCTGCTTTTTCCATCCACTTTAAAGCTGTGTTCTCACATATTCCTACATGACTGGTTGCAGCCAGCAGCTGTGAGTGCTTCTGCAAGCCTGGTTAGAGCACTTCCTTTCAAAATCAATGCTGCATGCAGTGCAAGACACTGAGCAAGAACACATTTTAAAGGGCCTGAAGTTGTTGCACTGTACAATTTTTAAACTACAGTAAATGTTGAACATATTAATGCAGTGAGCTATGGGGAAGTTTTTGGTGTGTAATATTTCAAGACTACATGTTCACAATTGCTTTATAAACTTTCTTGCGTTCTCACTAAATTCATGATTAAAATTTGCTTTAAAATGCACAATTTGCCAATCTTTTTCAAACTTTTCTCAGGGAAGAAATCCCACTCCCTGAACGCCACATTTGTCCACTGAACTCGCTCGCTACATAAAAGCCATACCAACCATTTACGCTCCAACACTTTCAAATGTCACCTGTCGCCACTGGTGCAGACATACCCATCTATTACAAAGGCTGGTGGAACATCGCTCTCTCAAAACAATCATAACCTTGTGACTAACCCTGAGAAAACATGCATGATATTTACAACATACCAAGCAATGGCATAAAAAGTGAAAATACTAGACAATATCTATCATATATTCACAGCAAAAATCACTAACTGATATGCTATACCTGCCTCCCACAGTTGAAGCAGGTTTGAAGCCCCTCTCCTTAACATGGGATTACACAAGTCCGAGGATCTTTTTCAGGACTACCAGTTCCTATTGTTGCAATCCTTCAAGGAAAAAGAAGGTGAGTTTTCTGTAGCGGTCACACTGTACTACAGGCTGGGCAAGCAGCCAGACAAATCGACCTGGCTAGAACTCAGCAAACAGGGGCAATAATATGCGCAGATATTCTAAAACTGCGCCCACAAAAGACAGATATAGCCAAACGTCTCTGACAAATTTACGTAGGTCCTTCATTTACTGAGATAGTCTAGGACTATCATAAGGAACAAGTCAAGCACAGGCCTTCTAATGCTCAGCACAAACGAATATATTTCAAATACATTCATATTCTCTGTATCGTGCCACAGCTTATGGTGTACTACCATGAGACAATATCCCATACAGGTTGAAGGTGTCATGGCGATAAACCAAACTTCTTACACATCACATGGTCTGTCCAAGTGCTGCCCTGTGTTGGCACCAAATATTTGATACAGTTAAGAATATGACCAACACTGTCAGGACATGACCATGATATCCCAAAACACACCAAATGTTTTATCATAATGTCACTACTGTTACCGAAGAGCAAGTTGGCAATGAGCTGGATGGACAGATATACCTCAGACATGAACATGGATACAAGACATTCAAGGATGTTACGCCTGGCTGCCAGTGCACAAGATGCCTGGAACCTATTGAAATCCTTTCTGGTAAACAATTGAGGCCAAAGTGAGGGAAGTGTTTAAAAAGAAGCTATACGGTGCAGTGAAATGTCTCAATATACCAAATTACTGCAGCACTCACATTTTATTGAATCTTTTGTGATCTTCTGCAAGGAAGTGAATCTATCTGGCACGTGGGTTAATGCGTAGCTGGTGGAGAGGTGATCTCAGTTAAACAGAGGTCTACGAAGTAAGGTTTATTAACTCATCAATGTAGAAATCCCCACGTAACAGGCCAACGGACCTCGGACATATGCTGAGATTAACCAGGTGCTGCACATCAATTAAATAGCTATCACAATTTCAATTGTTATTTTCAGTCAATGATGGGAGTTAGTATGAGTTCAAAAGCTTTATTTATCAGTTGTTTTATTTGCTCAATCTTTAATGAAATCAGCATAGAATATCATCAATATCAATCAATAGTTAATAAGTCACATTAATCAATCAATAGCAGAATAAGGCCCATATTTATACTTTTTTAGTGCAGCATTTGCGTCGTTTTTTGATGCAAAATCGGCGCAAACTTACACAATAATTGTATTTTGTAAATTTGCCCCAATTTTGACGCAAATGTGGCGCTAAAAAAGTATAAATATGGGCTTAAATGCTTTAAGAGCGTTTCATGATAGAAAGAAACCCTAATTTTAAGAATTAATTTTGGAACATGAGAAAAGGTGTCAAACAGAACCGATGAAGAGCTCCAAATAGAGAGGTTTAAAGCATAACGCTGCAAAGTTAGATATCAGTTATCAATCAAAGGAGAACCTCCCATAAAGAGAGGCTCAAGAAACTCAGTAGTCTCAGAGCAGCATAGATTCGGGCAGGGAAAGTGAATGAATCTTGAGAGAGTCTGAGCTACACTAATAACACGCACTAATAGAAAGCATATCTAAACTTTTCACAATAAGTTTCTTCTTCTTTCAGCCAGTCAGGTTCCGCAGCCCTTATGGGAACAAGAACTTTTTGTAATATTCTTACTGAGAAACAATAGTCCATAGACAGCAATGTTTAAGTAAATCATTTTTATCAATTACTTTGTACATATCCACAAAGGTTCTCATCATTTACTTTCATTATTAAAACTACAGTTTTCTGTTTAAGCTTCTACATCATTTTAATAAACTACAAGCTACTTATTTGTGCAATGTACTAAGCCTTTGTATGATTAGAAATATTTTGCAGAGTTAAGCTAAAACATTTTAATACGTTGTTGATTTAAATGAAAATTATGCCTATGGGAAGGTCGTAACTAACTTCTTCTACATTAAGTCATCATTTTCACAGCATGACAGCTTGTCAGAAATTAAAAATCTCACATTCTTATCCTAGGTCAGTTTTACAAAAAGTGCAGCTTCAACTTTTCAAGCCTAATACGCGTAAATGTGACAGTCTAGTGCATTTTACTTGTATTAAAAAGCATTGCTTTTGTGTAAGCCTACATTTTAATTCTGAACGTTATTATTTTTAAAACACTTAAGCACAGCTGAGAATGCTCTACATTTACCAACATGTATAGACACATGGGGGGTGATTCTGACCCCGGCGGTTCACTACCGCCGGGGCCAGGGTCGGCGGGAGCACCGCCAACAGGCTGGCGGTGCCCCGCAGGGCATTCTGACCGCGGCGGTTTGGCCGCGGTCAGAAGGGGAAAACCGGCGGTCTCCCGCCGGTTTTCCGCCGCCATGGGGGATTCTGACAGCCTATACCGCCATCCTGTTCCTGGCGGTTCTCCCGCCAGGAACAGGATGGCGGTATGGGTTGTCGTGGGGCCCCTGGGGGCCCCTGCAGTGCCCATGCCAACGGCATGGGCACTGCAGGGGCCCCCGTAAGAGGGCCCCACATTGTATTTCAGTGTCTGCATTGCAGACACTGAAATACGCGACGGGTGCCACTGCACCCGTCGCACCTTCCCACTCCGCCGGCTCAATTCTGAGCCGGCGTCCTCGTGGGAAGGCTCTTTTGCACTGGGCTGGCGGGTGGCCTTTTGGCGGCCGCCCGCCAGCCCAGTGCAAAAGCCAGAATCACCGCAGCGGTCTTATGACCGCGGAGCGGTGTTCTGGAGGGGGGAACTCTGGCGGGCGGCCTCCGCCGCCCGTCAGGGTCAGAATGACCCCCATGGTCTATATGCCCTGAGCCGATTGCTATCTGTATCATTTATGCACTTAATACATCGATGTACTGATGTGCTCTCAGTTAAAAAGTAAATAAAGGCTTTAAAAAAAATATAAAAAAAAGATCAAAAATATGAATTACAACATAAACAAGTAATGTTTTTAAAATATAAATATTAAAGGGAAAGAGAGAACAGTTAAGTTGATTCCTGTCTACATTAGAGGTATGGAAAATAGCATGTCCAGTTAGTACTACTTATAGTTTGAGCAGGGCTATTTGTATATTTAGAGTAATAATGTATATTTTCTGCCACACCAAACAGACCAACATGTTGGCACTTCCTCTACTCATGACATTCAAAGAAGTACATTTTGATTTAGCTCTCTAAAGTGATGCCAAGAAGGTCACACATGGATATTTGCAGTTTGCACATGACTCCCAGATTAATTCTTCTGATCTCGGCTTCCATTGCCTAAATCCAGTTAGCTATTTTACTAGGATTTGATCATGAGATCTGCAGGTTTACACATACTGCTGTGCAGAAAACACATACGATTGTAGCTGACCAGCAAGAATGTGGCAACAAGTTGCATGCACAAAACGTAAGTGTGTGTTTTCACATATATGAATGCATTATGCCCATAAATAATGCTGAAATATACATTTCCTTTGACGATGTCTTAAATCATGCGTTTTAGCTTCTGGTGTGCAAGAATGGTAAGCCTTGGTTCCTCATTACGAGTAGATACATTTCTCCGGGAGGAATTCCAGCTCTCACAACTATGAGTATCCTGGGGTCTCCGGGTCTAGAATTATCGGGTCTTCATTCTGCAAACTGTGGACCTGATCATTCTGGGTCAGATATATCTGTTTCATACTGAAGGGGCTGGGGACAAGAGCACAGGCATAAGCCTGCCTTGCACTCCCATTCCCACTCACTCCACTGTCCTGTCCCTCACACTGACACTTGCTGCCTACTCTGAGCATGTACAAATTGGCGGCAGATTTCTCAGTGGATTGTACAAAACACACAGAAGAGGACATAGCATTACCTGGTCTCTGCAATTATTTATATATCAAACAAGTGTGTAGTTCTGCAGTTTGGATACAGTCAACCAATTTGGGTGAGCGAACCCAGATAGGTCATCAGAGGTATCTTTACTTAGAAGCACATGCTCTCACCTACCACTGGTGGCATTGGGATGTACTCCCCACTGGGCTGTCTCTGCAATGCTCAACATGACCCCACGAAAGGGGCTCTTTGCCGAAGACATTTTTATCTTGTCTCTTGGTCCAAATTGGCTAAGGTGTAAAATAATTAGAATCTGTGAAAGAGTTAACACACCAATGCCAAGAGAAACATTAACAATACAAAAGATCAAACTAATCACTCGTGCTCCAACACAGTCATGGTGTTCTTGAGATTTAGTGAAGAAACCTACAGAAAACGTCTGTGATACCCGAGAACGTGAGGCAAAATACGATGAGGATTCTTCATTCTGTTTACGTGGCCACACGTTCTCAGATGTCAACGGAGCAGTATAGATTCAACCCCCTTCTGCCATGTAGGATGTGGTTGAACTGAAAGTATGTGAAATTGTCAACATGTCAAACATAGAAGTAGCTCACTGGTCTATTGAGAGAAATGCTAATACGTTTGAACAATTTGAGGACGAGTTAAACATCTACAGAAGACCTTATAGAGAGCTCAAACATTTATCACATCTCAATGATAATACCACAGATGGTCAGTGGAGTTTCCATTTATGTACCTGCTATATTTTCTTGTATCTGCTATCAGCTTGCACTACCAATTCCATACAGAATGTTGTAGACGGGGTGATGTATAGATACATACACTTCACACTTCTGTGAAATATATTACTTACATCCTCCAATCAAGGACAGTGACCGTTCTCAAGAGGGGTAGACTGCGAAGTGTAACTGAATAAAGCAATTATGGCAAGTAGCACTGCCTTTCATTTCTTTGTGTGGCTTTAATGTGCTTATGCTGCATGCGTTAGCACATTGAACCAAGACCTCTTGGGTTTGCTAATGCTTGTCTTAAATAGGAAAGGGCATTCATGCAGAAGTGGTGCAGAATTGCCATACGCTGATCTGAATTTTGAGGTCTCCTTTTAAGTGGAACCAGATGAGGAGTTAATTTCCAATTTCTTTTCTTTTGTCTTTCTCAGTTGCCCTGCACCTATCTCCGAGGAGGGAAAGGTGGGATGCCTCAGGCAAACACTCTTTGAAAGTTCGGGGGGACACACTCGTATTTAGAGTACCAATTGGCCCCAAAGCATGCCATTAAAATACAACAGGCCGAAAGGTCAGGGAATGTGGAACAAATAAGCCTTGAGCGGCCTCTCTGAACCTACTCCTCTGCTATGAGTAACAGTACTGTTCAATTCCGGTGAGACGTTCTAGTACTGAAGATGTAAAAGATGATAGGTGCCAGTTACTAAGTACCGCACTGCAAATGAGGATATAAAGATTATCACACAGAAGATGCATCGGGTCACCAGAAGAACTTTGCTGCATTTTGAAGCTTAATGGCATCGCCAGTCTTTTTATCTCTGAGTTCTGCGCATCCTGCTTCAAAATAGCAACTTGTAGCCTGTGGCAGCATCATGCTCCAAGCTTTATCGCACACTGAAAATGGCACAGACCAGGAACAGCTCAGCTTAATCCTTCTTGGAATCCAAGAAATAATTACACAAACAACAAGAAGGTTCAAGATTCCACCTGGAGCACACAGTCTGTGCTGGTCTTTCTACTTAGTGACCTTTAGACCTCTGGTTAATAGGATGAATATTTGTGTCCTGATCCTGAGGTCCTGGGGAAAAGGCGTTTGATTTCTTGACTTCATTCCTAACCATGTACTGCAGACGATCACTTTCCTATTTGTGCCACTCACAGACCAAGCGTTTGTTCATGTGGTCCTACGGGACACATTCATTTCTGCTGGCATGTTTATTTTCGCCCCTCTGCAATATTTATTTGATCCTTCGGCTTCGCTCGTCAACAAATGAAGACACACTGTCAGGCTAGATCAGAAGGGTAACTGAAGAGTCGCCGCTGCACAGCACATCCACGTCATTTTTACATACCGAAACATCTGTATCCGTGGGCTTGACCACGACATGTTTATAAAATGTTTCACCCTGCAAACAATTCCTGCTTGCTAAAGGGATCATGTATGTGTTGATGACGGTCGCACTTCAGGAGGATCCTTGTAGAACTTCGCAGATGAGAGTGCGGGTGTACGAGGTGTACGGTGCCAGGTGTTCGTAAACACAGCGAATGTGGCAATCATTTGGCAAGCTTTTGAAGTAATGTTGGTCGGTGACAATAAGAAAAACTGACACTCAATTCGTAAGTGTCTCCTATATGAAACAGTGCTCCGGTTTTCCTAAATTAATCTACACCACAATCAATAACTATCCATAACCTGCCTTTCTCTCCTATTACTCATTATCTTTATGCTTTTCTTTGAGCCTGTGCAGTGCTTCACTGCCTTTTGGTAAGATTCACACTATAGAGATATCCTGTGCATACTGTATACATACAAAGTAATGCAAACATTTAATAGGATGTTTGTGTCCTAATTTCCGATTGGACTTTAGTCTAAATGACAAGTAACCTAGTAAGTTTCTAATGGTGATAATAGGATTTGTCACACAGGCTATCAACCAACTTCCTCCTTTTTATGGCTCCAAATTCTGTGATAGTTGCACAGAGCTCCAGGTATGTTATGCTATGTTACGCTATGTTATGTTAGGTTATGCAGATCTGTAGAGCACACTATCACTCAGGAGGGTATCCTCGCACTGAGCAGGTGTGAGTCGAGGCAAACCGAGGACCTCTTACGACTACTCAAAAAGCCAGGTCTTCAGCTTCTTGATGAATTCAAGAACTGAAGAGGAGGCTCTTATTTGTTGCAGCAGGTCGTTCCACACATTAGGAGCAATGTAGGAGAAGGCTCAACTGCTGAATCTGGTTTCCATATGTGTGGAATTTGTGCAAGTAAGAGTCCGGAAGTGCGGAGGTATATGAAAGGTTAGTGAGAACAGATGCAATTGTTGAGGTATACTGGGCCATTGTTATGTAGTGTATTGAAATTGTGGGTGAGAAGTTTAAAATGGGCTCTTTTGTGAATTTGGAACCAGTAGAGCTCCTTCAGGTGTGGTGTAATGTGAGTGCATTGTGTGAGGTTAAGAATGCTTTTTGCCACCGAGTTCTGAGCGGTCGGCAGCCTTCTGTTGAGCTTTCTGCTGATCCCGGCATAGTGAGTGTTCCCATAGTCCTGTTATTTGTGACCAGGGCCTGCATGACAAATTTACAGGTGCCGATAGGGAGTCATTTGAAATTCATCCTCACCATGTTCTGGTTACGGAATCATGAGGCAGTGACAGAATTGACTTGAGCGGTCATGTTGAGTTTGCTATTGATGATGATTGGGAGGTTCTTGGTGAGGATGGTGAGGGTAAGTGTTGTCTCTAGTTCTCTTGTCCACCAGATGGAGTCCCACCGTGATGTGGTCTTTTCGAATATCACAATTTTGGTCTAGTGGGTGTTCAGCTTTAGACAGTTGGTCTTCATCCAGTGGGAAATTTCAGTCATGTACGTAAGGAACTTGATCTGGGTACTTGGGTGTCTTCTCAAAGAAAGAGAGAATTAACTTTGTGTCATTAAAGGGTGGGTGGAGTTCGTGGAGTTTTTGCCACTCTGCACTCCAAATGTTGCTGACCGCTGCATGGCTGAGTTTACCACCCACCTTATGCCCTTTTGCTGCTGGGAGCTGCTGGATCTACTGATTGTGCTGCATAACAGAGCAGGAGAAGGTGTGGAACAGCGGTGTCACTAGCAGGGGGAGCAGATGTGAACTACAGCCCCGGAAGCTCCAGTCCATTTCCCCCCTCCCCTGGGCTGCTCCACCCTTCCAGTGCTCCTTGGCCAGGCATGGCCATCTCAGGCAGCAGGAAGAGGAAGGAAGATGAGAAGCCAGCATCTAGGGAGGCCACACTGCAACTATAGGGCTGCTCAGCGCTGGCAACACTCTGCTGTGACAGTGATCCTAGAGAGAGGGACAGTACAGCAGTATGCCAGTGCCAGGTCAGTCTGTCTCAGAGAGTTCTCTTGTACTTAAGTTAGCAGCGAAGGGTATGGTGTTTTTTGGGGCAGGTACTGGTGGGGGATATAATGAAGGGGAGTTACACTCACATGGTTGAATTCAAAATCTTTCTGACTAAAAGTCAACATGCTGTTCGTATTTAAATCACCAGACTATCCTAATATTTTTAGCCCGAAGAGATGCGCTTTTATGGTGCTGCTGCAGTGCTCAGAAATGCTAATTGTTACTAAAACAACACAGACACAGAGATGCCGATTGATGCAATACAATAAATTGCATGTCTTGGAGGTGGAGATGAAGAACATGTTTACATAATGAGTGCTTTACATTTAAAATTGCATTCCTCCAGGATACAGTCAGGACATTATATATGACATTGTCAATTGTATTACATTTCACAGATTTCCCAAGGGGGTGGGCAGCCTTCTGTCAGGGGCAACAGGATGCTGCATCAGAGTATTAAGAGATCTTCTGAGATTCTTGGTACTTCTTAGGGTGATGAGTTTAGGGTCCTGGGAAGCAGAGACACTCTCCCGGTAGTGAGGAGGTATTTTGAAAGCAGGAGGGGCATTTGGAAGGGAGAGGACATGAGAGAGAATGTGGTGTTTCATTTGGGAGGTGCATTTCTGAAGTAATTCTTTGTCTTGGCACGCCCTTCGCGGTAAGCTGAGGGTCTCCAACAGTCAGCTATTATTTCAACAGCTGAGCCTAATTCTCACCTAAATGGACTTCCCACAGAGTGTGGTGACCAGTAAACACACAACTTTACAGGGAGTGCAGAATTATTAGGCAAGTTGTATTTTTGAGGATTACTTTTATTATTGAACAACAACCATGTTCTCAATGAACCCAAAAAACTCATTAATATCAAAGCTGAATATTTTTGGAAGTAGTTTCTAGTTTGTTTTTAGTTTTAGCTATGTTAGGGGGATATCTGTGTGTGCAGGTGACTATTACTGTGCATAATTATTAGGCAACTTAACAAAAAAATATATATACCCATTTCAATTATTTATTATTACCAGTGAAACCAATATAACATCTCAACATTCACAAATATACATTTCTGACATTCAAAAACAAAACAAAAACAAATCAGTGACCAATATAGCCACCTTTCTTTGCAAGGACACTCAAAAGCCTGCCATCCATGGATTCTGTCAGTGTTTTGATCTGTTCACCATCAACATTGCGTGCAGCAGCAACCACAGCCTCCCAGACACTGTTCAGAGAGGTGTACTGTTTTCCCTCCTTGTAAATCTCACATTTGATGATGGACCACAGGTTCTCAATGGGGTTCAGATCAGGTGAACAAGGAGGCCATGTCATTAGATTTCCTTCTTTTATACCCTTTCTTGCCAGCCACACTGTGGAGTACTTGGACGCGTGTGATGGAGCATTGTCCTGCATGAAAATCATGTTTTTCTTGAAGGAAGCAGACCTCTTCCTGTACCACTGCTTGAAGAAGGTGTCTTACAGGAACTGGCAGTAGGACTGGGAGTTGAGCTTGACTCCATCCTCAACCCGAAAAGGCCCCACAAGCTCATCTTTGATGATACCAGCCCAAACCAGTACTCCACCTCCACCTTGCTGGCGTCTGAGTCGGACTGGAGCTCTCTGCCCTTTACCAATCCAGCCACGGGCCCATCCATCTGGCCCATCAAGACTCACTCTCATTTCATCAGTCCATAAAACCTTAGAAAAATCAGTCTTGAGATATTTCTTGGCCCAGTCTTGACGTTTCAGCTTGTGTGTCTTGTTCAGTGGTGGTCGTCTTTCAGCCTTTCTTACCTTGGCCATGTCTCTGAGTATTGCACACCTTGTGCTTTTGGGCACTCCAGTGATGTTGCAGCTCTGAAATATGGCCAAACTGGTGGCAAGTGGCATCGTGGCAGCTGCACGCTTGACTTTTCTCAGTTCATGGGCAGTTATTTTGCGCCTTGGTTTTTCCACACGCTTCTTGCGACCCTGTTGACTATTTTGAATGAAACGCTTGATTGTTCGATGATCACGCTTCAGAAGCTTTGCAATTTTAAGAGTGCTGCATCCCTCTGAAAGATATCTCACTATTTTTGACTTTTCTGAGCCTGTCAAGTCCTTCTTTTGACCCATTTTGCCAAAGGAAAGGAAGTTGCCTAATAATTATGCACACCTGATATAGGGTGTTGATGTCATTAGACCACACCCCTTCTCATTACAGAGATGCACATCACCTAATATGCTTAATTGGTAGTAGGCTTTCGAGCCTATACAGCTTGGAGTAAGACAACATGCATAAAGAGGATGATGTGGTCAAAATACTCATTTGCCTAATAATTCTGCACTCCCTGTATTTGCAGTCCAGGATACAGCACACAGCCTCGTCACAAGAAATAATATTATCCTCAAAGTGCCAGATTAAGGAAACACTTTTGTTTGTCACAGAAGGGCCAAGAGCTGAGGGCTTTTATGATTACCATCATCAACATATTCAAAGTTACACATCATGGCATGCGTGAGAAGGCTGCAGCTCTTCCTTCTCAGGCAGATAAAAAAATAGCAAATCAGCATTTCAACAAACCTCTTGAATGGACCTGCTGGGTTCTAGATGGGAATATTTTAGAAGCTGCTATGTTGGGCGGAATCTCACTGAGTTATTATTTAACTCTGTGGAATTCCACGGAGTAGAACTCTTCCCATTCCACCCACCCTTAAAGTTGTCAGCATAAGAGAAGACCTTGATATTGTGAGAGTGGATGATGCTTGCTAAAGGGATCATGTATGTGTTGATGACGGACTCAAGGAGGATCCTTGTAGGACTTCGCAGATGAGGGTGCAGGCGTACGAGGTGTACAGTGCCAGGCTTACTGACAGGGTCCTTCCAGTCAGGAAGGACCAGATTCAGTGGAGTGCATGTCCTTAAACTCTAATGAGGTTGGATGAGGATGGGGTGGAAGACTGTTTAACTGCTGCAAAAAGGCCGAGGAGGATAATGGCCACTGTGTCTCATTTGTCTATAACTATGCAGATGTCATCCATGCCAGTGATGAGGATAGCTTCTGTGCTGTGGCTCGGCCTGAAACCAGGCTGAGTGGTGTTGAGGAGTTGGTGGTCATTGAGGTATTCAGTGAGGTACCTGTTAATGATTTTCTCTAAGACCTTGGTCAGGAATGGTGGCAGGGAGATCATTGTGTATTTGGCAAGCATTGAAGGGCCTGCAGGGGGTTTCCTTAGCAAACGGAGTACCGTCGCATGTTTCCAAGCATCTGGGAAGGTTGCGGAAGACATCCAATGGGGCCCCTGAGTGGATTATGGTAGCGGTTTCTTCTGGGGTGATGACAGGCCATGCGATTAGCATAGGTTATTTGAATAAAATCAAGAGGCTTTTGGCACAGTCTGTTGAGTCCAGTGGTGGGCTGAAGTTGCTGTAAATGGCAGTGTTTTTGTTGCTGAAGAATTGAGAGAGATTGTTGCAGAGGTCCTGTGAGGGAGTGATCGAGTTGGAGGCGGCCAATAGTGAGGTTAAATATTTCATAATGGCAAAGATATATTTGCTTCTGTTGGTGTTGGCATTGATGCAGGCCACCAGAGCAACATGTTTTTTGGTCCGGATCAGACCAGATTTGAATGTTCTTCTGTCTCAATTGTCCTGGATCGTTGTCTTTTTTGTGCTCCAGTTGTTTCCTATGGTGTTTCAGCAGTCTGCATTCCTCTGTGTACCAACTGGCCTGGGACTGGATATTGTATTGTATTTGAAGGGGACCATGGAGTTGGCACAGGAGCTGATCCAATTGGAGGCTGTTGAGGTGTTTTGGTCAGTGGGTGTTGAAAGTGGTGTTCCAGTCCTTGTCAGTAATGCTGTTCCAGTTTCGAATGGCTAGTCTGAAGGTGGTGCATGTGTGTTGGACCGAGACGAGGATGCTGAACTATGGAAGTATGGACCATTGGCCATAGAGTCCTGATACCAACTCCTTTTGAAGGCAGTATTTTCTTTTTGAATTGCATAGGAGAATGCATATGGCAACTAGTCAGGTGAGGACCACTCACTGCAGGGATAGGTTCTCAAAATTAATGATGTATACATGCCTTTCAGAGAAGTAAAATAGACATTCATTTACTGCATGGTACATCCTATGGTTTGTAGGTCCTTCAAAGGAGCGCAATATAACTAGTATGAAATGTCAAACTTTTTTCCTGCTTTCCAAATAGCAGGACATTAAACTAGCAGAACCATCATGTTAGTTTTATTTGATTACATTCATTTGTTAAAGCTCTCAAATTTAATTACTTGAGCGAGACTTTTTTCAATCATAAATAAAACTAGTCAAGATTGCCTCCAAATGTAAAGTTATTGTGTACTCAGTGGCTTAATGCAAAATGATGGGGCTCAGGCAGATTGTGATGAGGGCCCCCTCAGTCTCCCAATCTCACAGATATTCATCGATATCGGGCTAAATGATGTCCCCCAAGGAGCTGGGGGCCTGCTTTATGCCAGTGTGAACTGTTTATAAGCTTTTGAAAGCATAACCACACATCCCAGGAAATTCTTCCAAATCACAGCCTTTAATTGCTTTTTTGTCTCCTAAGTCATCTCAATGTGTTCATTATATTATGTAACCGAATGCGATTAATACATTTTCCCTTGGGGTTCGTTGTACTAAGGAGCCATGTTTTAAAAATATTTTATGGTGGGATCTTCCCTTTACAATGTTCTCAGCTCTGCAGACTGGGCAGCCTATTGGATGCCCTGATGTGGATCTCAATTCTATTGCACTTGGATGAACACAGCCACTGTCCATGGGTCTGGCGCGGGTGAGCCTGTTTTGGTGCCTCCGAATATTTCTGTTGTGTATCATCAGTCCTTTGATATTGATGGATGAGGACAGTTGTCCCTTTTCAAACACTTTGGGCACCCATACCCAATGCCTTTCCATCATTATCTGCCGCTCCAAAGAGACATGCAAACTTCCCATATCTAACTCTGACTCCTCCAGCATCACAGCGATAGCCCCCTCTCTTCCATGTTGTGCATTTCCCCTTAAAAGGCATAAACAGTGGCTTACATTGCTTGGAAGCTACCCCACACTAAATACTTATTCAGAGGCGGCATTGGCCAACCACAGATGGAGAAGAAAAAATCCTCCCACACTCCTGACCAACAGACCTCAGCTGGTGGCACATGTAAAAATACTTTAGGAATGTCTTTACTCTCAGCTGAACAAAAGACAGCTTTGGGTGAAACAGTGTAGGTAAAAGTGGGACATGCCAGGTGGGTGAGATGAACAGGCACAGCACTGGCTTCATTTTAAGGAGCATTTGCTGGTTCTCAGAAACAATTAGTGATGAGGCTACACAGCATGAAGAGAAACAAGCCGGATGTAGGAGCACACCATAATAGAAGCCAGATATGACTCAAATAATGTAAGAATGCCTCTCCGGGAAGTGGTGGAAATAACATTCAGAGTGTGTACTTTTATGCACTGTGCTCTCACATGGCTACGCATATGCATGCAGCATGCAAGTGGGAATGCACAGCCATGCACTCTAGTCTTATTTTAAACAATGTTTTAATATGGACACAAAATTAAGCATACATTATATACTATATGTTAGAAATGGGGTCTCTAGTTGGCAGAGGTACACACCTTTGTCCAAGTAGGGACCACAATCCTAGTCAGGGTAAGTCACACACAATACAAATTATCCTAGGCCCACTCTTTGGTAGCTTGGCACTGAGCAGTCAGGCTTAACTTAGAAGCCAATGTACAAAGTATTTGTGCAATAAATCATGCAACAACACAGTGAAAACACCACAAAAATGCACCACACAGGTTTAGAAAAAATATATGATAATTATCTAGTTAAATTAAGGTCAAAACGATAAAGATTCAATAAGCACAAGTTGAAATATCACTTTTGCCAAATTAAAAAAAGTCTTAGATCTTAAAAATCAACAGTTGTCTTTTGTTTGCACATAGTTCCTGGTTTGCGTCAAAATTATCATGCACGGAGACTGCAGAGTTGGAGATGCGTGGAAAAATGAGGTGTGCGTTGGATTTTCCGACGTGGCACAGACGATGTGTTGTTTCTTTCCACGCTGCAAGGGGCTTTGCATTCATTTCCGGTGCACAGTCTTGGTTCCTCACTGCGATGCAGGGATCTTTTGACACCCAGGGACGATGTGTGGAAATCTTTGGCATGCGGTATGAAATCACAGGCATTGTGTTGATCCAGTAGGTGATGCATTGAATTTCCTGTTGCACGGTAGGTGCTGCGTCGATTCTTCACTCAGGAAGTTGGTCTGCATCGTTCCGGCTCGGCTGTGCGTCAATCCGGTAGGGCTGTGCGTCAAATTTCCGGTCACAATGCAGGTGCTGCATCAATCTTCACTCAGGAAGTTGGGCTGCGTGGTACCAGCTCAACTGTGCATCGATCGGGTAGGGTTGTGCATCAAATTTCTGGTCACAACCAGGAGCTGTGTCAATCTTGACTCTGATAGTCAGGATGCATGGTACCGGTTTGGCTGTGCAGCGATTTTCTCGTCGCAAGGCAGGCTGTGTGTCATTTTCAGCAGGCTGTGCAGCGATTTTCGGTGCACAAGGAATTTCCTTGAAGAGATTAAGGGGGTCATCCTGACCCTGGCGGTCATGGACCGCCAGGGCCAACGACCGCGGGAGCACCGCCAACAGGCTGGCGGTGCTCCCATGGGCATTCTGACCGCGGCAGTACAGCCGCGGTCAGAAACGGGAAACCGGCGGTGTCCCGCCGGTTTCCCGCTACCCAAGGGAATCCTCCATGGCGGCGCTGCAAGCAGCGCCGCCATGGGGATTCCGACCCCCTTACCGCCAGCCTGGTTCTGGCGGTTTTGACCACCAGAACCTGGCTGGCGGTAACAGGTGTCGTGGGGACCCTGGGGGCCCCTGCAGTGCCCATGCCAATGGCATGGGCACTGCAGGGGCCCCCTAACAGGGCCCCACCAAGATTTTCAGTGTCTGCCAAGCAGACACTGAAAATCGCGACGGTGCAACTGCACCCGTCGCACCCCTTCCACTCCGCCGGCTCCATTCGGAGCCGGCATCCTCATGGAAGGGGGTTTCCCGCTGGGCTGGCGGGCGGCCTTCTGGCCTCCGCCGCCCGTCAAAATCAGAATGACCCCCTAAGTCTTTTTGGCCCTGAAACTTCAGAAAACAGGAGGCAAGCTCAATCCAAGCCCTTGGAGAGCACTTCTCAGTAAAGTCAGAGGCCAGCAAGGCAGCAGGGCAACAGCAAGGCAGCAGTCTTTCACAGCAAAGCAGTCCAGGTGAGTCCTTTGGGCAGCCAGGCAGTTCCTCTTGACAGGTTGCAGGTTCAAGTCCGGAAGTGTCTGATTTGGTGGGGTCAGAGACCCAGTTCATATACCCAAAATGTCTTTGAAGTGGGGGAGACATCAAAGTGTGGTTTTGAAGTGCACAAGGTCCTCTTTCAGTATAGGTCTGTCTGTGGGGTCCCAGTAGGGGGTTTGGCAATCCATTGTGTGAGGGCAGGCCACTAGCCTAGTCAGGCCCCTCCACCCTTCAAGCCCAGGAAGCCCCATTCAGCATGCAGCTGAGTGCAGGTGTGACTGAGCATCCTGTGCTTGTGGTTGTCTGGGTGAAATGCACAAGGGAGCTGTCAACCAGCCCAACCCAGAAGTTGATTGGAGACAGGCTGTAAGGCACAGATGGATTTTAAGTGCAGAGAAATGCTCGCTTTCAAAAAATGGCATTTCTAAAATAGTAATATAAAATCCAACCACACCAATAATCAGGATTTTCTATTACCATTCTGGCCATACTAATCCCTAATGCTAGCTTATTGAAGGAGCAGGTCTCACAGTAGTGGAAAATTAATTTAGGACTTTTCCACTACCAGGATATATAAAACACACAGGGATTTGTCCTGCCTTTTATCTACATAGCACACTGCCCTATGAGTTACCTAGGGCCTACCTTAGGGGTGTCATATGCAGAAAAAGGGGAGTTTAAGGTTTGGCAAGTACTTTTAAATGCCAAGTCGATGTGGCAGTGAAACTGCACACACACAGGCCTTGTAATGGCAGGCCTGATACATAGTTTAAGGGGCTACCTATGTGGGTGGTCCAGTCAGTGCTGCAGACCCATTAGTAGCATTTAATTTACACACCCTGGGTACATGTTGTGCACTTTACTAGGGACTTACATGTAAATCAAATATGCCAATCGGGAGTGAACCAATCTTACCATGTTTAAGGGAGAGAGCGTATGCACTTTAGCATTGGTTAGCAGTGGTAAAGTGCCCAGGGTCCTAAAACCAGTAAAAACAGTGTCAGAAAAGTGGAGGGAAGCAGGCAACAAGTTGGGGGATGGCCACCCTAAGGCTGTCAGGTCAACCACTACACTACCCCACTTTCATGTTTATATATGCAGTTGCTTATGCTTAAGTGATTGGTAGGTGTTGTCACAGATGCAGTTCATATAGTCACATGTAGTGTGACGTGTGACATCATGTGTAATGTGGTGAGCTCAAGCTGTTGAATTCTTAACATGCAGTATGCCTGTCTTGAGCTTCATTATGATCCATGATAATATTAACATATAATTCTCACCTATCCTGAAATAAATGTATACATATCACTTCTGCAGTCAATTTTACAGTATCAAAATATGTCTTCTAAGCAATGCGCCATACTAGGGATTGCAGAATAATAATGTTTCCAACGTGTGGGCCACCGTGTCAGGCTCACATGCTACATAACGAAGTTGCATCGGTAGCCAGACAGGACTGCTCAAATAAAACGTGTTAACTATTAATTTTTACTGCTGAAGTTAGAAGGGAGTAGCCAAACCGCAGCAATGCGTCTTATTTGATCTGTTCATGACTCCTGTCACTTGCTTGCTTCTCCCCAGGGGTGGGTGTATCCGTTTAACATTTTCAGTACATGCTGATGATATTTGACCTGTTGATTGGTGAGAATTAATGCGCTGACTACTTATTTTTATGCAAGCATTTTCTAGTATTTTGTGCAAGTAAAGCATTTTTATACTATGTTTGTTTCTGATAGCTACGAATACCTAGATCAGGACAGACTGTGAAGGCCAGTGGCTTAAGTAAAGCCTTGGTTATTAGAGGAAAGTTAGAAGCACATCTTTGTTGACACTGCTCTTAGTGTTGTCTTGATTAACTGCATGAAAGAGTCAGATATTGTTAATGTTTTAGCTGGCACATAAACGGATTTAGACATGTAACCCCAATTTATAGTGTCTGACAGAACAGACCAGCAGCTATTCTCTTGGCGCTATAACATATCAGGGCAGTTTTAAACCCTCCTGGCTATCTAGGTTGGCGCCTTGGAGGAGGCTGGGAACCTCCTATTGCTAGCTGTTCTTAAGACTAACTCGTTGCTGCCTTTCCTACCACTTAGCAAGCTGTTAGTGGTGAGTATGCAAAGTCTGTGATATCCACCTACTTTCACATTTCACAAACCTCAACTTGTTATATGGGTATATTTTGGTTCATATATAGTGCTAAAACCTCCGTCTATACAAGCAATTGGGTCCAAAGATTTTAAATCGGAACTGGTAAATGGGAGTATTGTTTCAGGATGCTACGGAAAAATCTCTTAGGTGTCAGAGAATGTTTCTCTTTACAGTTCTGCTATTGAAGACCAGCCAAACATTTTGGACCTTGGGGTAATAAGGAATATGCCTTTTACTATAACATATATCAAAGACTTAATGGTCGGTGCAGCACAGATTTCTCAAATCCAGATGTCTTGACACTTCTAATTGTACACTATGGTGGTCATTACAACATTGGCGGTAAAAGCTGCTTACCGCCGTGCAGAAGACCGCCAACACACTGCCGCGGAAATCCACCACAGCTATTATGACCCACAGCCCGGAATCTGCCAAAATTCAGACACCCACAAAAGTCCACCACACCAAAGGTCAGTGATAAACTGGCAAAAACCAAACCTCCACCGTCACGCCAACAGAAATATGCCCACACTATGAAGACACACGTATCCACGCGGCGGTCTTTCAACCACGGTATTCCATTGGCGGTTCACACCGCTGCGCTCAAAATACACACACTCTTACAAAACACAGCCACATTGGACAATTCGAAATACACACACCTGATACACATACACACACCACTCCCACACACCCATTACAATATAAAACACACACCCACATCACCCACAAACCCCTACGACCACAATTACCAAGAGAAGGCCAGAGAGAGACACCACAAACAACTACCCAGCATCCACAGGCACACAATACCATCACCCACAGAACTTCCACTCACCTCACACAACACCCCATTAAATATCATCCCCAATTATCACTACACACACCACCCCACACATCACCCACACCATCCCATGGCACGGCAAAGACACCCCAGGTTCTCTGAGGAGGAGCTCAGGGTCATTGTGGAGGAAATCGTCCGGGTAGAGCCACAGCTATTCGGATCACAGGTGCGGCACACCTCCATAGCTTGGAAGATGGAGCTATGGCGCAGAATAGTGGACAGGGTCAATGCAGTGGGACAGCACCCAAGAAATCAGGAAGAGGTGGAACGACCTACGAGGGAAGGTTTGTTCCGTGGTCTCAAGACACCACCTTGCGGTTCAGTGGACTGGCGGTGGACCCCCACCCCCTCCCCCACAACTAACAACATGGGAGGAGCAGGTCTTGGCAATTCTGCATCCTGAGGGCCTCGCAGGAGTAGATGGAGGAATGGACTCAGGTAAGCCAACTCTTAACTATTACATCCCCCACCCTACCTGCATGCCATCACATACCCCCACCCTCACCCCCATCACTTCAACTCCTCACAAATGTCCCAACATTACAAACCACCCATCCCTAACACCAAGCCCTGCATGCAACAACAAAGCATGGACACCCACCACCAAAGCATGGCCACGGCACATACCCATACACCCCCCTAAACCACCATCACACAAGGTCCCACACAGGAATGCAAGCACTGGGGTACACGGCCACCCACCAATTGCACGCCATGGCACACACAGATGTAATAAACATCCTTTTATACCCCTGCAGGACCCCTACCCAACGTCACCAGACAGGAGGGTCCACACATGTCCACACCACCAACAGAAGAGGCCCACAGTGATGACAGCAGCTATGTCCAACTGGATCTAGATGACCAGCCCGGCCCATCGGGGACCTCGGGACAGTCGGTTCCCCTCACACCGTCACTGGCCACTACAGAGCTTCCCCCCTCTGGAAACACCAGCACAGCGCCCACCCAGCGGGCCCATACCTCTGTCCCCAGGACACATCAATCAGCAGTGTGTCCACCACTACAGGGAACCCAGGCTAACCCACCACCCCAACAACAACAGGGACCTGGGGGCAGTGGTAGTGGGCACACGGTCCAGGGGACGGAGGCCCAGGAACACAGGGGAACTGGGAGGGCTGCTGTGCGACAGGGGGAGGACAGGCCAAGGGAACCCACTCTCCACGAGGCCCTCTCCAACATCATGGGAGCCTACCACCACTCCCAGGAGACGATGGCAACGGTACTGGCAAAGTTTCATGAGACCCAGTGCCTGCAGAAGGAACAGTATTTGGGCTTCAGGGAGGAACTCAGAGCCATCAATTCCACCCTGGGCACCATCGTAGGGGTGCTGAAGGAAGTACTCAACACATTGAGGGACACTGTGGCACAACAAGGGCCCCTGACACTAGCCTGGACGATGAACTGCCCACCACCTCCGCCGGCGCTAGTGGACTGGAGGCACCGCCACAGGACCACCACACCAGCATCCCACCCCCTGCAGAGGGAGAACCACCCCGCAAGCAGTCCCTGAGATCCAGGACAGAGGTGGATGGGGAGGGTGTTCCAGGTCTAAGGTGGCGATGAGGGAGAAGGACCTTCCTCCGGCTGTGGTTTTCCAGATGTGGGGGACGTTGTCGAAGGGTGTGGAGCCAAGGATGAGGACTTCTGCATTGTCCGAGCTCAGTTTGAGGCAACTATCTTTCACCTAGGCGGCGACTCCTTTCATTCCATCATGGAAATTGTTCTTGGCAGTGGTCGGGTTATTAGTGAGGGAGACTATCAGTTGGTTGTCATTGGCGTAGGAGACGTTGTTGAGTGTGTGGCTTCTGATGATGGCGGCCAGTGGGGTCATGTAGAGGTTGAAGAGGGTGGGACTCAGCGAGGATCCCTAGGGGACACCGCAACTGATCCTGGTGGCTTCTGAGAGAAAGGGGGGGAGTTGGACCTTCTGTGTTCTGCCAGTGAGGAACGAAGAGACCCATTGCAGTGCTGAGTCTTGAATGCCGGCCTCATGGAGACAGGTGCGTATCGTGTTGTGTGAGACTGTGTCGAAGGTGGCAGAAAGGTCCAGGAGGATGAGGACGACGGCCTCGCCTCGGTTGCGGAGGGCGGTCTCGGTGCTATGGTTGCTTCTGAATCATCCCTGAGAGGGGTCCAGGATGTTGTTGGCTTCCAGAAAGGCGGTGAGTTGTTTGTTGACTGCCTTCTTAATGACTTTGGCTGGAAAGGGGAGCAGGGGGATTGGCCGGTAGTTCTTGAGGTCTGTCGGGTTGGTGGTGGGTTTCTTCAGTAGAGGTTTGATGTCGGCGTGTTTCTAACTCTCTGGGAAGGTGGCAGTTTTGAAGAAGTGGTAGATGGTATGCTGGAGTTTGGGTGCGATTATGATTGCTGGCTTTGTTGAAGATGTGGTGAGGGCAGGGGTCAGTGGGTGCTCCTGAGTGGATCATTACCATGATGTTGCGGGTCTCATTGTTGGTGATGTTGTTCCAGCGGAGGTGGGGGGGGTGAAAATCGTGGGAGGGCGCTGGGTGCTGAAGGTGTCGTAAATGTCTGCGATCTTGTGATGGAAGTAGTTGACAAGGTTTTCGCAGAGTTCTTGCAACAGGGGGATGTCGGTGGAGTTGGGGTTGGTGAACTCTTTGATGATGGTGAAAGGTTCTTTGCTGTTGTGGGCGATTTTTATTGATGCGTTGATGTTTGATGGCATTTTTGAAGGTGTCGTGATTTGCAGGGGTCTTGTCGGTGCGCCATTTCCTCTCTAGACATCTGCAGAACTGCTTTGATTCTTTGAGTGCGGGGTGAACCAGTTTGCTTTCTTGGCTGTGCTTATGTAGTGGGGTGTCTTGAGTGGGGCGAGGGTGTTGGCACAGTTGGTGATCCTTTCGTGGAGGTTGTGTGCAGCAGTGTTGGGGAGGGTGTTGCATTGAGGCTGTCGGTGAGATAGGCTTAAGTGACCTTGTTCCAATTTCTGCTGGGAAGTTGGGGAGCATGGTGGTGATCGATGGGTTTGTTGACGGTGAAGTGAATGTAGCGGTGGTCGGTCCATTGGAATTCGGTGGTGTGGCTGACAGAGAAGTAGTTGCTGGAGGAGAAAATGGGGTCCAGTGTGTGACCAGCCGAGTGAGTAGGTGTGGTGACGAGTTGCTTGAGTTCGAGGTTGATGAGGTTTTCAGGGTGGTGGAGTTGTTGTCATTTGGGTTTTCCAGGTGGAAGTTGAGGTCTACCAGTAGGATGTAGTCCTTGGATATAAGAGCGTGGGTGGTGGCTAGGTCAGCGATGGTGTCGCAGGATGGGGCCTGGGGGCCAGGTGGGCTGTAGATGAGGGTTCCCCAGAGAGTGGTGCTGGGGTTGGTTCCAATCTGGAAGTGGAGGAGTTCCATGTTGGTTGTGGAGTCTTCGGTGCTGGTGGATTGGCATAGGGACTCTTTGTGGACAATGGCGATGCCTCCCCTGGGGCGGTTTGTGCGGTCTTTGCAGATGATCTTGTAGCTGTCTGAGATGGCAATGGTGATGTCTGGAGCCACAGAGGGGTTAAGCCATGTTTCTTTGACGAAGGCGACGATCCGGGGAAGTGGTGTTGATGAGGTTCCAGAGTTCGATGGCGTGTCTGTGGATGGAGCGAGTGTTGATCAGGAAACACCTGAGGCTGTGTTCTGCTTTGTGGGTCCTCGGGGTGGGCTTGAGTGATGGACGCTGGTGAATTTGTAGTGGTGACAGATGAAGGGTTCCTTGGTGTTACTTGGAGATGCCTGCTTACAGTTGTTGTCTTGTCCTGGGTTGAGTGCGATGAGTGCTGCTGGGGTGTAGCGGTGGTGGGTGAGAGGTCCAGTGGTCCTAGTGCTGGTCACAGACCGGCGCAGATGGGCTTGCCTTACGCACGCCTTCAACGAGCCAGTAATGCACCTGCTGTGTGTCCGCTGCGCATCTGCTGCACAGCGTGCAGTGGCTGCCATTAAGTAGGGCGGTGGAGGAGAGGACAGCTGGGAGGCGGGAGCGGGAACGGCACAAAAAAAGGGGGGGCGTGGCCTCAGGGGCAGCAGAGGTAGGGAGAATCCGAGAGAGGAGGGGGTGGGGCCGCAGGGGCAGCAGCACCAGGGAGAATGTGAGAGAGGAGAGAGAATGAGAGGAGTGAGGAGAAAAATGAGGAAAAGAAGAGGGAAATGCAGAAAGAGAAAAGGCACAGAGACAGCACACTAAAGATAAAGGAGGAGGAAAGGGAAAGAGGCAAAAAAAGAGGAAAGCACCAAAGCAAAAGGCACAAAAACAGCACACTAAAGAAAAAGGAGGATAAAAGAGAAAAGAGGCAGCCCAGCACAAGAGCAGAGCTCTCCCACTAGGCACCAGGGATGAGGTGCAGGCAGATGCCTGCGGGTGGAGGAGGGCCGCGAACTTCTGACAGAGGTCAGAGTTCTAGTCAGGATGGACTTCCACTTACTGGTGGAGCTATGCGGAGGCAGAGCAGTTCACTGTACAGGTCAGTGAGGTTGCTCTTCCTCCCACGCAGCGGCCGCCATTAAGTAGGGAAGGGGGGAGGAGAGGACAGCTGGGAGGTGGGAGTGGGAACAGCACGAAATAGGGGGCGGGACTGAGGGGGCAGCAGCGGCGGGAATAATGTGAGAGAGGAGGGGGCGGGGCCGCAGGGGCAGCAGCGGTGGGGAGAATGCGAGAGAGGAGAGACAGAATGAGAGGAGTGAGGAGAAAAACAAGGAAAAGAAGAGGGAAGTGCAGAAACCGAAAAGGCACAGAGCCAGCACACTGAAAGAAAAAGGAGGAGAAAAGGGAAAGAGGCAAAGAAAGAGGAATGCGCTAAAGCGAAAGGCACAAAAACAGCACACTAAAGAAAAAGGAGGAGAAAAGAGAAAAGAGCCAAAGGGCAGCCCTGCAGAAGAGCAGAACTCTCCCACTAGGCACCAGGGATGAGGCAAAAGCAGAATCCTGTGGGTGGAGGAGGGCCTTGAACTTCTGACAGAGGTCAGAGTTCTAGTCAGGATGGACTTCCACTTACTGGTGGAGCTATGCAGAGGCATAGCAGTTCACTGACCAGGTCAGTGAGGTTGCTTCAATGGTACTGTGAATAGTGTTGGAGTATGTATGAACATTTATTCCCTCATTTTGATGAGTTGTGTGCAGTTTTAGAGTACTGAGAACATTGGTCTTATATTACACTGTATCAAAATGGACAACTGATCCAATAGGACCAAAAGAAATGACTAATCTTTGTGCATAGTGTGAGGAATAGCAGCAAAAATGTGCAGGGCATTTTTCTATGCTATATACAGCTTAAATCAGGACCAGCGATCCCTCATATGAGTTTTCTTAGAAAACGTGATCAACAGTTGAGTAAATTGGAAAGATGAAATTGTGCTACTGGCTACTTACTATGCAAACTGTCTGGTTACAAAATACCTATTTGGCCTTACCTAGGAACTTACA
The DNA here is from genome assembly GCF_031143425.1 of Pleurodeles waltl. Classification (NCBI taxonomy): domain Eukaryota; kingdom Metazoa; phylum Chordata; class Amphibia; order Caudata; family Salamandridae; genus Pleurodeles; species Pleurodeles waltl. Next base: position 970,242,697 of record NC_090437.1, read on the forward strand.
ATGGGCTTAGACCCCACCCATTGCTTACCATTGTGTGACTTCAGTGTCACTTTCATTTTACTTGCTTCTTAATCATTGTCTTGCATTGATTTGCCTTCCTCTTCTTGTGTTTGTCCCTCACCTGAAGCATATCCTCTTTACCGTCTTTTTGATTGTGTCCTTCCACTGTTCATGTTTCGGGAAATTCTTTTTTCCTTTTTTGTTAAGCACTCAATGATTTTTTCCACCTCTCACTGCTTTGTGCTCCTCCCCTCTTCTCACCTTGCTTTGTGTGGCTGTCTATGCTGTGTGCTGTTTGCTCCCTTTCTCTCTCTCATGCTACTCACTTCTACGCCATCATGTGATCCCTGTTGTTTTTTTCCTTGCCTGTTTCTCCTCTTGTCTGTGTTGCAGTTTCTCTCTTTTCTTCTCCCCCACCCTCTGTGTTTCTATCTCGTTCTTGTATATCACCATTTCCCTCATCCCCCATCCAAATTTATTTTTAATTCCACTTCCTCATGTTCCCCACGTCACTACTCCACTGCCCCCAAACCCGCAGTCTTGCCAAAGTTTGTATCTTTTGTTTCTGGAGTTTCTATTGTGATCTTTCTTTTTAAAACAATTATAAGGCCCCTGATCCCCAGAGGCCCATCCAAACTGCAGATTGATGCCATAATGCCAAATACTGTACATCCCCATAGGTCTCCCATACTGTAGTCCCACAGGAGAAGTCCTCTATGGCTCCCACAGACCAAGCCCTAACTGATGCCAGCTGATTGGTAGTTTTCAGGATGCCTACTACACCTGTGGGAATCACCTTCTGACAGCTCCATGTAAGCTGAAAGTGAGAGGCATGGGACTGACGGGTCCATTTGTGTGTCTATTTTTCATTAGACATAATATTTGCAGTCACTAAAATGACCCTGCATAAATTATGATAAAAGGCTTTGCAACCATTAATGACATGTCTGGCAGTCATATAATTGTAACTGTTCACAAACATTTATCGCAATTTAATAACTGTGTTTACACAAAGGAGGGCTCTATTGAGAGTTAGGGCTCATATGGTCTCAGTGACACAGTGTGTATGGGACCCATGTCTGGGTATACCCATCTCACTTGGTAACACACCAAAGTAAATAGGATGACAACTATTAGACTTGCCATCCTTACTGTGATCTCCCCAAACATTTTGCCTCTGTTTCCCAGGTTGTTGATGTGTGCTGGACTCTGTTTTTGCTGTTTTTGTTACTATGGGCATTTTACCACTGCTATCCAGTGCTAAAGTGCAAGTGCTCATATGTAAAATGTGTGTGTAATTGGATTTCCATGATTGGCATATTTGATTTACTGGTACTAGAGGTGCCCAGGGCCTGTAAATCAAATGCTACTGTCGTCTAGGCTCCCATTATTCTAATGAGACTACTGGGTTTCGAGTGGCAGAATCGCCCGTGGTGTGGGAGGCTGAGTCTGACCTATTGCAGGTGATACCTGTCACCCCAATTTGGGTTTTGCTCCGGCTAACTAGCAGTGCCTCATCTCTACCCAAAGGCAGAGATGATTTGGCAGCCGAGTGCATGACATAAATGGTTTCTCAGGGAAGCCGTGGTCACTCAGGTCAGATTCGTTTCTCTCAGTTACATCAGTCTCATATACAAAATGACAAACAGAGGCAGTATATATTTCAATAAGAGTTTAATGAAGTGACTTCATCTTATTTAGCAAAGCATGAGCTGCAATAACCAGGATGGCACAACATCACAGTATTAGAATTGTGACGAAGAGAGTAAAGAAGAAAAATAACGCTACCATATTGTCACTAGAGTCAATAGACTAATTCCTACCTAGACTATGATAGAGCACAGCGTGTTAAGCTCTAAATCTGCCCTTCAGGTTCCCCTGGGAAGAAATCATCCCCCATACCTGAGCAAAGGCCTGAATTCTGCATTAGCATCTGTAGCGAAGCATTCAGCAATCAGCATACAGTTGTGGTTCTCTGGCTGGAATCTCCCTCTAACGTGTAAAGGACAGGAAAGTATTTTTATAATAAAACAGCTGATGTTCCGAGAAAATGTCCCTACGTAAGGATGTGTGCTTTCTATGAACGTCAGAGGCTAAACTTATACCACGTTCACCGGCAACGTATCTTTCTATAGCCTTGGAAAAAGCACAGAGTGAGCAAGAATGTCTTGTTTGAGAACAGAGTGCTGGCCTAGGCAAAAACAGTCAGATAGAAGAAAATATAACAAGACCGTGAAAGTCACTACTGTAAAAATAATAAAGCAGAGCTGAATAAAACATATCTAGGTGAAAGTGGACAGCGGCAGGCCTAGTATGCTAAAATAATGTGCATGAAGCTTATAACTAAAATGGCTACACAACATTACTAGTGGGCCTGCAGCACTGGTTGTGCCACCCACATTAGTAGCCCTGTAAACTTGGCTCAGACCTGCCACTGCAGTGTCTGTGTGCAGTTTTAAACTGCCAATTCGACTTGGCAAGTGTACCCACTTACCAGACATAAACCTTCCCTTTTCTTACATGTAAGACACCCCTAAGGTAGGCCCTAGGTAGCCCCATGGGCAGGGTGGCGTGTATGTTTAAGGTAGGACATATACTAATGTGTTTTATATGTCCTGACAAGTGAAATACTGCCAAATTTGTTCTTCACTTTTGCAAGGCCTATCTCTCTCATAGGTTGACATGGAGGCTACCTTTAAATATGATTAAAGTGGAGAATCCCTTTGGGAGCAGATGGACATGTGGAGTTTGGGGTCTCCGAACTCACAATTTAAAAATACATATTTTAATAAAGTTATTTTTTAAATTGAGTGTTTGAAAATGCCACTTTTAGAAAGTAGGCATTTTCTTGCTTAAACCATTCTGTGACTCTGCATGTTTGTGGATTCCCTGTCTGGGTTAGTTTGCCAGTTGGGCTGTTTGCACCTCTCAGTGACACAAAGGGAGCTGGGGTTTAGCCTGCATATCCTGATGAGCCATCTGTGCTAGGAGGGAGGGTAGGAGTGATCACTTACACCTGAAAGGGCTGTGCCTGCCCTCACACAATGCAGTCTCCTACCCCTTGGTGTGTGTCTGGGGCCTGGCCTGTGCAAGGCAGGATTTCACAAACAAGAGAGACTTTCCTTTGAAGTAGGCCTACTTCAAAGGCAGAACTGGATAGAGAAGGGCACCCAAGCCCCTGAAAATTAGATCACCTCTGGACATCAAGAGGAACCTCTGCCAAGGAGAAGTGCTGAAGGGCTGAGGAGAAGTGCCGCCCTGCCTGTGACTGTACTTTGTGGAGCTATCCTGCAGTTGCTGCTTCTGCCTGTGCAAGGGGACAAAGACTGGACTTTGTTGTGCATTCCTGTTTGTGAAGAAATCTCCAAGGGCTTGTCCTGAGCTTGCCTCCTGTTGTTGAAGTCTCGGGGCCATCAAAGACTTTCCCTGCCAGCACTTGCACTCTCTGCTGAGACTCCTGCCCTGCCAAGTGGTGCCCTATCTAGTTCCTGGGGCCTTGAAAGTTGATGCTGGCAGACCAAGACTGAAGATTCAAGCACAGACCACCATGAGGGAAAAATTTTGACGCACCTTCTGGGACGTGGCAGAGAAACTATGCGCCGCCGGCCTCGCGGCTGTAATCAAGGTTCCCCCTGCATCACGGCAGGAAGATCAATGCACCCGGCTAAATAAACTACGCGCAACACTCGCTGATGGAGACTGATAACGTCACATTCCACATACCACGGTTTTCTGATAGCGTGCAGCAGGATTTTTTACGCAAACCTCGCTGGGTGCGGAAAAATGACGCAAAGCCTGCCCGGACCCGAGGTGCCTGTCCGGATCGACGCATTGCTCTCCTGCAAAGAGGAAAAATTATGCACACCGACCCAACTGGAGGAGGAACAACACACAGTCTCGCTTGCGAATAATAAATCAACACATTGCTGGCCTTTTCTGATGCACACTCGCCTGTGCGATGTTATTTTGACACAACCCATGCACTTTTTCACGCTAACAGCGTTAGCACTGTTTTTTAGGGATTTAAGACTCTTTTTGCTTCTTAATTCCTAACTTGGCTTGTGCATGGTGCATTTTTGGCCTTTTGATCTTGTTCTGTGTAGAAAAATATAACCTATTTTTCTAAGCCTGTGTTGTGTCATTTTGTAGTGTTTTTACTGAGTTACTCTGTGTGTTGGTACAAATATTTTACACCTAGACTCTGAAGTTAAGCCTGCCTGCTTGTGCCAAGCTACCAAGGGGGTGAGCAGGGGTTAACTGAGGGTGATTCTCTTTTACCCTGACTAGAGTGAGGGTCCTTGCTTGGACAGGGGGTAACCTGACTGCCAACTAAAGACCCCATTTTTAACACTGACTGTTAAAGACCCTCCTCCTCAAAGACAATGCCTTACCCTCTAGCAGCAACAATGTGATGGTGCTGTAAGAAAGTTGTCATATAGCCGGATCAGCCATCTAGGAAGGGGAAGGGCCAGCCAAACTGAGATGGCATGGTGTGCAAATAATGATAGACTGGGATGGAGCATAGAGAAACTACCAGTGGCTGGGATTAATTCACACATTCCATCCATTACTTTTGTAAACTTCTGTGTGTTACCCTAAGTGTAATGGTTGTGGGCAGACATGAGTCCTGTGCTCACGGTGTCCTTGGAACCAAGCTATACCTAGCTGATGAGCCCTAATCAGGATGAAACCGGTTCTAGTCTACTAGTGTTCCAGTGTAGTCTGGATGGACTGGACTGTTCCCATTGGAAAAGGTCAAGACTGATTTGCTTTTGGCTGGGTCTAAACTGAGGGGACTGTGTGCAAAAGAATGATGGACTGGGATGCAACCCAAGTTATTATCAGTGGCTGACATTAATTAAAGCATTGCACCCATCGCTTTTTGTATACTGTAGTCTACAGCACAGCAGGAGGAGGATGTTGATGAGGTGGAAGAGGAGGTTGGAACAAAGGAGGGGGAGACAAACTTTTAACCTTTTAACCTTTTAAAGAGGAGAGATGAGAGCCCACAGGAGTGAGGTTCCCTGCTAGATCCAGAGCAGTGTGTACTCCCACAACCTTTTCCCTGAGGAGCTGGGGTAAAGGAGAGCACAAAAAAGCTGAAATTGCAGCTGGCCAAGCCGAAATTGGCTGAGTAAATGAAAGCAGCTGCAGAGAAGGAAGTAAAAGGTCGAGGGAGTGACTGTCTTGGCAGAAAAGAAGCTGGTTTTGGAAGCTGAGGGGATAGCAGCTGACAGGGACTTAGAGGGGAAGAAAATGTTGGTGGCTCATCACATGAGGCAAAAGGAGCTGGACTTGAAGAGCATCAAGCTAACAGAGTTCAGAGTAGATGGAGGTAGTGATACAGAGGTCAAGAGAAGATACAATGTGCCCATAACAAAAGACCTGGTACCCAGCAATGTTTTGTGGGCTGACATTGAAAAGTGGTTTATTGCCTATCGGGTGGCCTGAGATATGCACACAGTCCCTGAAGGAGATGGGGGGGGATTAGTCTGTATAAACATTTGTTCAATGGAGGGAGATATAACCTGGCCCTTGGAAAGGAGGACTGGATGAAGCATGCCCTAATGAAGGAGGCCCTGGTTGGAAAATATGGTATTAAGCCAGAAAAGTACAGGCTAAAGTTTAGAGACAGTCACCAGCCTTTCGTGGATTTGGTAAAGCATTTCTGTGAGGAACTGGATGGTTGGGTGCAGGGCAGCAAGGTCACTAATTCCATGATCGGTGAAATCTTTTTGTAAAAGGGCACATGCTCAGTAATTGCTTTCTAGAGCTGCACCACCACTTCATAAATTCCAAGCTCACTGTACCAAAGAAGCTTGCAAAGGAAGTTGACCTGGCTCAGCACCATGGTCCAAAAGTAGGTACCTGAGGGATCACCAAAAGTGAGGACCAGGTCTCCACAAGAGGAAGGAAGGGGAGACAGGGAAAAACCAAAGGAGGTTTCGAAAGACCTACAAAAACTTCTCAGGGGAAGGATTCACAGTCTTATATTGAACTAACGACAGATATTTTTTATGGGAAAAAGCACTCAGGACACTTTAAACACATGAGAAGTCCTCACCACCATCCTCATTTTCAGGCTGAACACACTGGCATAGCTCTTATGTCATGGACTGTCTATCCATACTTACATACTTGGAAGTAGTATATGACAACATTGCACAAATGACAGCACAGAATCAATTAGACCCACTGTCTGCATTGTGTGGGTATGTTAAATCACTCCCGGTGAGCAATAGCAGATTAATGGCAGTGGCAATGTTGTTGGCTACTGAAGAACTTCCAGGCACCGGTGAGGAAATAGCGCACCTTGGGTAGAAAGTTGGCTGAAGCACATAGCAGTCTATTGAAAAAACAGAGGCTAGTCGGCAGCCCCACACATTATTACCACAAGATATATTGGGCCCACTACACTCGTCCGTGGCACGCAGAGAAACCCATGTTGGACACTATGCAAGGACGAAGTGCACCATATAACCAGGGCTCTCCCAAAAACGAATCATTATTGGTGGGTATTTAATTGACTTTGTTCTAGTACTGCAATGCACCACCATATTTTGTGTCAATTTTTTATTGCATTTTATTATGGGGCAACTGTGGGCAGTGTGACAAAGCCCCCCAAACACCTCACACACCCTTCCAATAAGCCGCTATTCTGACATATTTTTATAATGCGTTTTAGTTGAGTAAAAGGGTGGGAAGTTCCCATCAGATTCTGTGATTATACTTTGTGTATCTTAGGTGAAATGCTGTGGCAGTGCTTAGGGAGCTTTATTGTATCATTGTGTGAGGATTTCAGGTGCACTATATGGTTTGGCTGGGTGGCCCTACCATACAGGACACTTACAAATTACATTTTGGGTCCGGTCAGGTAAGTTCACTCAACCTTAGACTCTATCCTGGGTAGCTTTGGCTGCGAGCACTAAGACTTAGCAAATGAACAATGTGTTATTCATTAAACAACACCAAACAACAGAATAAGAAAGTCACACAACACAAAAGCGACAAGACTTGAAGTTAGAACAATAGATTCAATTTTTATGTATCTTTAGAGACCTTGATTATCAAAATCGACCAAAAGCTTCCGGAGATATAGATTTTTAAAGGAATACATAACTTTAGCATCAACCACTAACAAGCATCGGTCAACAAAAACGTTTGAAACTTTTGAAAAGTTTGAAAAAATTTGTTTAGCATCTCCGGCTCGAGTTGGGTGATTAAGTCTGGCAGAACAGAGGTCCAGGGGGTCTGAGAGGATACTTTGGACAGTTACCTGGCCACCAGAATGTTTTCAGAGCAAACTTTACAGGATGACCTCCATAGACCATAATGGAGTGGTCCAGATACTGAGGGATACAGGCTCGAAGAAGCTCAAGGATGCTATTGATGTTGTGCAGTCCACAAGGGGGAAATCTGGTTGAGTCCTTGGTGCACAGGTGAGTGGGGGCGACTATGTCCACTTTGTCCTCTTTGCAGGGTTCCAAGGGCTGCTGATGTAGACCTTGCGCTTTTCCAACTCAGCAGTCAAGGTGCAAATCTTTGGTGGAGGTTGGTGGCCTTCTGGGGTGACAAATCTGGTCACAACCAACACTCACAAGTCAAGCAGACACAAGTTCATCTTGTGGCTATCTCTGAAGTTTCCTTGGGGTTGCCTGGTGTCCAATAGCTGCTAGATTTTTGCGGTAGCTACCAGAGGAGCGGCTTGGGCTTCTTTGTCTGTACTGTCCCCAGTGTTGTTCCTAGGGGGCCGGTCAACTGACCCTTGGAGTCTCTGCATTGGACAGGAGCCAGAAATCAGCTTTTCCTGCAGGCGAGCAGAAAAGATTTCAAACTCCAATAGACCCAAGTGCAGCATGTGCAGCTGTTACAGCATCGCAGCCTCTCTTTGTGCATTTCCAATGGGTGCAGAGAGGTTTTCTTCTCTCCAGTCCAGCAAGCACTGAAATCTCAGGTGTCACAAGTGTCCATTATATCCCACCAAAGTGCCCGAGGGGATAACACAGTCACTAGTCAATGGGCTAGTTGGTCTCCTCCTCTATGGTCACACAGTTCCAGTGATGTGTGGCATTGGGCCATCCCAGAGTGCAACATTCTGTACAAAGAACGTGGCAGAACCTTTTAGTGGCTGTAATCAATCAATCAGTGTTCTTGTAGAGCATGGCTGATCACCCGTGATATCTGAAGGCACCAGGGGGTACTAGGAGTTCATTCCAAGAGCCAGGTCTTGAGATCCATCTTGAATGGAGGAAGTGAGGGTGATTGCCTGAGGTGTAGCAAAAGAGCGTTCCAGGTCTTTGTGGTGAGGTAAGAGAAGGATCTTAATCTAGCTGAGTTCTTGCTTATCCTTGAGGCTGTGGCTAGAGCCAGTTGGGCGGAGCGCAGGTGTCTGGTGGGCATGTGGAAGATCAGGCGGTGGGTGTGGTATGCGGGTCTGATGTTGTGGAGGGCCTGGTATCCATGCATGAGGAGCTTGAAGATAATTCTTTTGTTGAATGGGAGCCAGTGAAGGTCTCGCAGGTGAAAGGAGAGGTGGTTGTGGCGGGGGATGTTAAACATGAGCCTGGCCTAGGTGTTCTGGATTCTGTGCAGTTTCTTTTGGAGTGTTTGAGTTCTGCCAGCATGGAGTGTATTGCCATAGTCTAATTTGCTGGTGACGAGTGCTTGGGTGACTGTTCTGAAAATCTTTCGGAGCAGGCGGAGTGTGTGGAAACATAAGGATGGACAACGTTGCCCTGGCAGTTCATTGAGAGCGAGTAGTCGAGATGGACCCTGGTAGCCTACTCCGAGAAGTGTGGCTTTAATGGGGCTACACACACTGGGAAAACTGGCTAGTGAACTGTTTTTTCCTCCTTGTGCTTTGCTCTACTCTGTCTGCAGAAGAGAAAAGGCATCCTGCCCAAGAGTTTTGTCACAGTGGCACTTCAAAGGCAGCTTCACATTTGAAGCTCGCTCTTAGGGCTAACATTCCAGGCAGCCATCCTATGGGAGGAGGTCACACCTTCCAGTGTGGCAGCAGCCTTCGTTCCTGGCTTGAAAGTCATTTACACGTCACCCCAGGAGAAAGAAAGCTGTCTGTGTGTCACTGCCTTTGTGAGGACACTGGACTAGCAGAGGCACAGAGTGGCAATTGCGGGAAAGTTGTTGACCTTCAAAAGTGACATTAATTTTGACTTGGCCATCAACTCACATTTAATGCCATGATACCTTACATGACCCACTTTGTTAGTCCCAGTAAAAAGTTAGCCAGGTTGGGATACCACCCAGTAATTCTGCATTAGCCAATGGGGCGACCAACGTTACCCACAGAAAAATGACAATCTGGAAGTATTGCCGCTAAGACATATCGTAAAACATACGTCTTACTTAACAAAATATAGCTCTCTGCCGTAGGACTCCATAGGCCTTCGTTCGGGGAGACTTATGTATAATGTTAAGGGATAGGGTGGCTTTGCCATTAGTTTAAATGGCAAAGTTGAACTGGGCAGTGAAAACACTGTCCTTCCAGTCTGCAGTGGCAGGCTGAGGGCCACTTTGTATATTGTCACATGATGGGTGGCATAACCTGCATCCCTGAGTGGACACTTTGTCTTACATGCCCTGGGAATTAGATATTAGGGACTTATAAGTAAGTAAAGTCTTGTCAATTGGGTGTATCCAATTCAGCATTTACTTTGCATGGGATTAAAATACTGGCACTGAGGTCTGGTTAGCAGGGCTCTGTGCACTCTCAGGGTCGAAAAGTCCAAATGGGGGCTAAAAAGTAGAGGGGGTGCCTGCAAAACTCCTGTTTTCTTACACATTGTTTCTTTTAGCAATAATAAGAATAAAACATTATTTATAAATAAATAAATACACGCTGGTTATCTCAGAAGACAGCTCAGCACTTAACAGTTCTAAAGTCATGGAAACAACAAAATAAAATCCCCAAACCAATTTAGTAAAATAGAGAAAAGAGCAAATAGACACAATAATGATCAAAATCAGATAAGGCCATCAAAGATATGTTTTTTTTTTAAATGCAAGGCAAAAAGCACCCTAAATAACACAAAATACAAATCAGAAGTTTAGTTTATGGTTGACCACAACCTATGCATGGTTTCAGGCTGAACATGGTAAAGTGAAGGCTGGGTCGGTCGGTCAAAGTTTTTACCATTGGAGTTGGTCTACTGGGATGCTAGGTTGTTGAGCTTCCATGAAGCCTTTGATTTTCGCACCCAACGCTCCTAGCAGAACAAAACTGGATTCTGCATCCACCAAAGCTGCCTTGTCACTGGAGTAGATTTGGAATTACACCCAGTCCTTGATTTTCCCTTCGGACTTAGTCACTTTTTTAGTTCTCAAAGTCCACCAGTGGGGCAGGGCTGGAAGATATAACCAGGGAGGGTTTCAGGTGTATGGAGGCCTTTGCTGAGTGTTCCAACTGACCGCATTTTTAGTGCAGCAAAAGCTCTCAGTGGAATGAGCCTTGTTGTCTTGACAGTCAAGGATACATTCTCTCTGGCAAAGCCCCACAACTTTTCCCCAGTTCTCCAGGGCTGGAAAATATAACTCCAACTGATGTCAAACATTTCTCCTGGGCCCTCCTACAAAGTATATGTCTTCAGAGCAGGCTTGTACAAAACAGGGGACAGATTTACTATTCTTTCATGCAACTGAATCTAGCAAAGGAACCTGCTGTGATGCATGCAAGGGAGAAAGCATAAATGCACCATATCTACTAAGATCTGTTACACGTCTCTTATCTCATTGCACTGGCGCACTTCAAGCAGCCTAGTGCCAATGCAGACACCCTTGGCCATGGTGCGTGGGTGCCTGACTTACAGGCAGGATAGTTTTTGTGCAGGAGGGGATACCTTCCTGTACAAAAATAATCCTAAAAGGCATATTCCTCTTTTAAAAGCAGCACACATTGAAAGAGGAATTAACAGGAAGCATTGAAGATTTACACATCTCTCAAGTAGGGGCATCATTTTGGCACAAACCCAGATTTACTGGCGTTAGTAAATCTGGGTTTGCCTCAAAATACATTGATGGACGCATGGGAATGCCCCTGCTCCACCCATGTAATACCTACCTGATGCAGGGTAATGCAAGGCAACCAAAGACATTACTGTAAAGTGCAGCTGTAAAGTGATGCAAAACTATACAAATTTTATTTGCACAGCTTTATAAATATCACTTCAGCACTTTCGTTGCCTAGCATTCACTTGCGTAACTCAAGGACTACCTAAGTGCATTGTAAATCTGGCCTTGGGTCTCTCTACTGTCAGGGCTCCTATCAAGCTCTGGAAAGTCTTGATTGCTGTTCCTGACAGACCATTTTGGCATTACCTCTACAAAGGAAGCAGCCCATTTTGTTGCCAGCTGGCCCTTCCCCTTCCTAGATGGCTGATCCGGCTATATGACAACTTTCTTACAGCACCATCACATTGTTGCTGCTAGAGGGTAAGGCATTGTCTTTGAGGAGGAGGGTCTTTAACAGTCAGTGTTAAAAATGGGGTCTTTAGTTGGCAGTCAGGTTACCCCCTGTCCAAGCAAGGACCCTCACTCTAGTCAGGGTAAAAGAGAATCACCCTCAGCTAACCCCTGCTTACCCCCTTGGTAGCTTGGCACAAGCAGTAGGCTTAACTTCAGAGTGCTAGGTGTAAAGTATTTGTACCAACACACAGAGTAACTTAATGAAAACACAAAAAAATGACACAACACAGAATTAGAAAAATAGAAAATATTTATCTGAACAAAACAAGACTAAAACTACAAAAATCCACAATACACAAGTCAAGTTATCACAAAAAATGCAAAAAGAGTCTTCATGTAATTTTAAACACAACGCTAATGCTGTTAGCCTGAAAATGTACCTTGGGTACGTCAAAAATAACCCTGCACGGGCGAGTGTGCATCAAAAAGGGCTTGCGATGCATCGATTTCAGTCACTCACAAGACCTTGCGTCTTTTCTCCTTTCGTTGGGTCGGCGTGAGTAGTTTCTTCTCTCTGCAGGAGAGTGATGCGTCGATCCGGTCAGCACTCTAAGGTCCAGGCAGGCCTTGTGTCGTTTTTACACACCCAGTGGGGTTTGCGTCAGAAATTCAGCCACACGATGGTCTGAAAACCATACAGCACGGGTTGCGATCTCACCAGCCTCCCTCAGCAATGCTGCATGCCGTTTCTCCAGCCGTAGGCGTCGATCTTCCGGTCGAGTTGCAGGCAAGAGTCGATCTTCAACCGCAAAGCCGGAGGGCGCATCAATTTTTCAGCCGTAGATCAGAGTTGCGCCGATCTTTTCCCCGCATGGCAGTCTGTGCGTGGATTTCTCACTCTTGGGCTGCCAGCTTTTCTTCTCAGGGTCCCAGGAACTGGATGAGCACCACTTAGCAGAGGAGGAGTCTCTCCAGAGGCTCCAGGTGCTGGCAGAGAAAAGTCTTTGCTGTCCCTGAGACTTAAAAAAACAGGAGGCAAGCTCTAAATCAAGCCATTGGAGATCTTCACAAGAAGGAAGGCAAAACAAAGTCCAGTCTTTGTCCTCTAGCACAGGCAGAAGCAGCAACTGCAGGATAGCTCCACAAAGCACAGTCACAGGCAGGGCAGCTCTTCTTCCTCAGCTCTTCAGCTCTTCTCCAGGCAGAGGTTCCTCTTGGTTTCCAGAAGCGTTCTGAAGTCTGTGGTTTTGGGTGCCCTTCTTATACCCATTTTGCCCTTTGAAGAAGGCCTTCTTCAAAGCAAAGTCTCTGTTGATTGTGAAATCCTGCATTGCCCAAGCCAGGCCCCAGACACACACCAGGGTGTTAGAGACTACATTTTGTGAGGGCAGGCACAGCCCTTTCAGGTGTGAGTGACCACTCCTCCCCTCCCCTCCCTCCTAGCACAGATGGCTCATCAGGAAATGCAGACTACACCCCAGCTCCCTTTGTGTCACTGTCTAGTGAGAGGTGCAACCAGCCCAACTGTCAAAATGACCCAGACAGTGAATCCACAAACAGGCAGAGTCACAGAAATGGTTTTTAAAAGTGGCATTTTCAAACACACAATCTTAAAATCAACTTTACTAAAAGATGTATTTTTAAATTCTGAGCTCAGAGACCCCAAATTCCACACGTCTATTCGCTCCCAAAGGGAATCTACACTTTAATCATGTTTAAAGGTAGCCCCATGTTAATTTATGAGAGGGACAGGCCAGTGAAAAACGCATTTAGCAGTATTTCACTGTCAGAACATACAAAACACTTTACTATATGTCCTACCTTAACCATACACTGCACCCTGCCCTTGGGGATACATAGGGCCTACCTTAGGGGTGTCTTACATATAAGAAAAGGGACAGTTTAGCCCTGGCAAGTGGGTACACTTGCCAAGTCGAATTTACAGTTTTAAACTGTATACACAGACACTGCAGTGGCAGGTCTGAGCCATGTTTACAGAGCTAAAAATGTGGGTGGCACAACCAGTGCAGCAGGCCCACTAGTAGCATTTGATTTACAGGCCCTGGGCACCTCTAGTCACTTTACTAGGGACTTACTGGTAAATCAAATATGCCAACCATGGATAAACCAATTACATACACATGTTGTATAGGAGCCCTTGCACTTTAGCACTGGTTAGCAGTGGTAAAGTGTCCAGAGTAACAAAAACAGCAAAAACAGAGTCCAGCACACATCATCAACCTGGGAAACAGAGGCAAAACGTTATGGGAGACCATGCCAAGGATGAAAAGTCTAACAGTCAGCCAAGAATGTTTATTCCATTTCTGCAGCAGGACTGAGAGGCAATCCCGTTCTAAACTAATTTACTCTTAGGCAGCACAAAGTACACTTTCTTAAAGTTACTTTTCCATTAAAACAACTAAAACAAAAAATCTGTTTTCACAAGTGAATTACATTTCTAAAAATAAGTGCAAAATAACTTTTAATTACCACTCTAGTGTTTTCCCACACTTTGATGTGGAAAATGGAATTTTACTAGACCTGTTCATGGAAAATACAGCTTTACCTACACAATGAAAACACTTAGGCCCATATTCATACTTTTTGACGCAAAACTGCGCAAATGCAGTTTTGCGTCAAAAAGTATAGCGCCGGCTTGCGTCATTCCAGAGCGCCAGACGGGTGCCATATTTATGGAATCCCACTAACCGGTGCTCAGGATGGGCTAGCGCCAGAAATAAAGGCGTTAGCCGGGTATGGTGGCAGTACAGGAGAAGGGGGTTTTGCCTCAAAAAATGACGCTAGGCTGGTCAGAGGCAAAAAAATGCCTCTGACCAGCCTAGGGTCATTTCCTGACGCAAAACCATCCATACCACATGACGCCTGTCTTAAGATAGAAGTCATGCCCATCACCCCAATGGCCAGCAGAGGGGACTAGGGTCCCCTGGGCATGGCCATTGCACCCAGTGCCATGGAGGGGGACCATTTCAGGGCCCCCAATGGCTCTTATTTTTTTTTAATACTTACCTATGCTTACCCTACTTACCTGGGATGGGGTCCCCCAACCTCTGGCGTCCCCCTGGTGTGGGTGGGGTGTTCCTGGGGCTTGGGGTGGGCACTTGTGGGCCCATTCCATGGTGTTTCACCATGGAAATGAGTACACAGGTCCCCTAAAGCTGGTCTGACCCAGGCGTTAAATAATGGTGTACAGCAAGCTTTGCACCATTATTGAGCCCCTCCTCCCACCTGTGCGTCATTTTAGCACAGGGGATAAATATGGGGCTATGAGGTTAGCAACATTTTTTAGATGGGAACGCCTACCTTGCATCTCATTGATGCACGGTAGGTGCACGCATCCTAAAAATTTTCAAGCAGGAACTTAAGAACCTGACTGAACGTTTCAAAGCCAGAGATTACAACAACAAACTCATCTCGGCAGCCAGTAAGCGCATCTCTAACATAAACCAACACACCTTACTACTTAAAAGCCACAAAGAACCTGGTAACAAAGGGTCTCCCAACAGACGACCGGTCTCTTTCATCACCCAATACAGTCCTGTGAGCAAGACAGTACTGCGCATTCTCAAGAAACATTGGCACTTGTTAATGTTGGATACATGTCTTAGGAACTCAGTAGGCTTGTCACCCACTATGGTGCACACTAGAGGTCGTACGCTCAGGAATATGTTGTGTCCCAGTTTTCTCTGCCCCACCCCTCCTACTCGCCTACTGGGTTGGATTCCAGAAAAACCCAATGGTTTCTATAAATGTGGCTGCTGCATATCCTGCCGATTGGCCCTTAACAAAACTATATCGTTCTCCTACAATACCGGGACCACGCACCACATCAAAACCTTCATGAATTGTAACACTAAATGCACTGTGTACTGCCTGATATGTGTATGTGGCCTAATCTACATTGGTAGCTCCATACGCCCACTTAAGGAACGCATACAGGAACATGTCAGAGCCATCAGAAATGTCAACACCAACTATCCCCTTGCTGTACACTTCAACACCCTGCATGGGGAAAAAGATTTGTTAAACATCAGATTCCACGGTATTACGCATGTCTCCAACTCACCAAGATGGGGAGACAGAACAAGGGATCTACGCAGATGCGAGGCTAAGTGGATCTTAAAACTCCGCTCAGTTGAGCTAGGCCTGAACACAGACCGAGAATTACATTACTTTCTTACATGAGTTTTAGCTTCCACTCCCTCTCTGTCTGCTTAACATATATTGGGCCACCTTATGGCCAACACTGTTTAATTCTTACGGTTCACTGTGTATTATTATCATGTGTTAACAATGTCGTTCTTGATCATGTGTTTCACCACCTACTCCATGCTTTTATGTTACCACCTGTCTCTTTTGAGTACCATATCCCGTGGCCTCGGTCACTTTTTTATGCTCCGCTGCTGTTTAACCAAATGGACATTTGTTTGATGAGTCTCACGGGTTACTCTGCATTTTTAGCGTGTGTCTACAATAACGTCTATTGATCATGTATCTTAGTATCTATTCCATGCCTATATGTAACCACTTTTTGCACTAGATTAATATGCCCCGTGGCCTCGGTCTGTATATGCTTCGCTACTGTTTATTCGATGTACTTGACAATTTATTATATCTGTACCTGATCGTCACCTACTAACTATGTCTATTATCACTTTCCCTAACTTAACCTATACAATTACCTTTCACCATTATGACACCGATGGTACCTACCTTTCTTCTCACTCATATCACTACCCTCGCCTTCCATCACCTCTGTTTATTCTACCGAATTATAATTCACACCACATACCTGGTTACCTTAACTTAAGAGTGCTTTCTAAGTTGCACCCAAATAGGGTTTGTTCTCTCTTCTTCATCTTTCAATCCCAACTGTCTTTAAAACAACCGCGGTCTATTTCTGCATTTCTTTTCCTCCTATGGGTTTCTTTTCCCACTTATTTCCATCCTCTCACTCTTGTTCTCCTCCTTTATCCTTTAGTCTTTCTCTCCACCCACTTAACATATCATACTTAGGCATTTATTCCTTGACTTCCGCCTTACATTTTGGTTACTGCCTCATTGGTACAGCGACCTCTTTCGCCAGCATCTACTCTCAGGTCCCCGGACCTCCCTCCCCCACACTCAAGATGGCCGCCATACTGCTCCACATCCCACTTCAGTGTCCTTCTTCAATCTCGGCGCCACTCCTAATTGCTCTTCTTAAGATGAGAGCACAGACCTGTACCTGACCAGTACTCGTACAAACAACTCGGTGCCACGCGTCCCTACGCCTTTCCAGGTAGGCCCTCGCCATATTCTACCTCTGTTTTTTACTTTCCGTCTTCGTTAGCGTTTTAATTTTTACCACGTGTAAGCTAGCTCACAAGCATTTACAGTCACCATAGCTTATTATCCACTTTTGTTAGCCTTTAAGCATTTACAGTGACCATGGCTCAATATCCATCTTTGCCATGTCTATATACATGCCTTTCGCTTGTTACCGAACGCTGTCTAATGATTTTATTACCGCGTATTCAACTTGCCGCAGCATTCTATCTCACTTCTTGCCATGCCGCCTTTCTGTTTTAATTCACTGTCCCCGACGTTAAGCGCAGCCCTGTGCACACGGGCTTCTTTCATCGTACACTTTCCATATCAACACCTAAATGCGCTCGCTTTGCGGTCCATTAATTACTTTTGAAAAAAATCTAAATAAACTTTTTTACCGACAAGGGGTTTTCCTCAGCTTTGTTTACTGCGCTCAGCTTACTTCAACTCGTTTTACCGATCGGCTTACATGATCACGCTTTACCTTACTTGCCAATTTCTCATTTCTGAGTTACTGGTTACTACTGTCCACGCTGTGACGACCTTGCCGCCTTACAGTGACTTCACTATAATTGTCTTCAATGACATTTCCGTACTCAGCAGTAACTTATGTCCATATTTCCCTCATTTACGATTAATCGGCTCAGTTTTCTTTTTCCCTTTCCCCTTTATCCGTTACCTGCTAGGTTCCGACCACAGGCTTATCAGGGCCTGCCTACCTGCCTTTTCATACTTGTCCAATTTCTTACTCAGCCACACTATTGATAGATCTACTCCAAGAAGGTATGTACTGTGTGTTCCCCTTCTTTTCTTCACTCTACTATTGGCTACTTTACTACTGTTATCTCTTTTTCCAGTTACCACTGACGTTCCAAAGCCTATTCAACTGATCACGAGGCTCCCTCATCACTTACCTGCCTTACGTACCATCCTGGTCGGACGGCCCAGGTACGAGCCACACATTTGGCTCCCGTTTTTGCCCCTTCCTTGGTTCCATTTACCGAACTACCCCCCTCTTTTGTTGATCTTCTAAACTCCGTTGTTGTGTTCTCATTCTTTTTTCCTGTCTGTTTTCTTTGTCTCTGTCCTTCCGTATTTATTTATCTATTTATTTTCTCAAACCTGTCTCACCTCTATTATAGTCTTTTTCTACTTATTCCAGAATAAAGCAGTTTTTATCCACCACAAACTCTCTTATTGTAGCTCGTACACATTGGTTCTAGATTGCGTAGCACTTGGTCACGATTCACTTTTTTTCTCTCATACCTTGCACCTCGTGTCCCTACTACGAGTTTTGTTTGCCATGTTTCTTTAAACCCTCACCTACTCACCTTTCAAGACCCACTGAGCTTACGTTTGACACATTGGTCACTGATATCCAGTTTTTGGAGTGTTTCCCACATACTCTCCTACGAGCCTGCTCTCAAGTCCATACACTTCTATATGCCTAAATTCTTGTTTTGATTATTATTTTGCAGCCTTGATAAAGTCACTGGTGTGACGAAACACGTGTTGGCTGTATCTCGCTGATGGCACTATGATTTCTAGTATCTACTAATTAAAGACACCATCTACATACAAGACTTGAGACTTCTTTCAACTGTGTACCTCAGCATCATACTACCAGGGATACTTATCCCTGCCATACTTTTGGACTATACTTCCTGTGTGCTGTGGCCATTTTTGTTCCAATATTTTAATGCTAGACGTGTCTAGCGTCAAAATATAAATATGGAGTTAATTTTGCGCCAAATGTGCGTAAAAAAATAACGCAAATACGGCCCAAACATAGTATAAATATGTCCCTTACTGGTGATTGTTCACTGCGAAGGCAGAAGAGAGTCTGGTATGTCACATTTTCATACATTTGGTAGCCACCAGGGGAGAATTAAATAATAAGTGATGTACAAAATAACTTTTCATACAAGGCAAATGCACTCTCCCCTGCCTTGTGGCACTAAAGTGCCTTTAAACTGCAATCGAAACAGACTAAATTGGGGCTCTACAAACCCATATATTTAGTTGTCCATGAGAGTGGTGAAAAAACACACTGCAGCCCACACATCACATGACATTTAACTTCCATGCCACTGGGGCATGTCTTGCACCATGGCCCTACAGAAAAAAGAAATAATTCAATTACTTGATACCAGTGCACAGTACATTTTCAGGGGAAAGCGTATGCACAGTGCCATAGCTTAAAAATGTAGAAATGGAATACCACAAAGGGTCCTAAAGCCAGCAAAACCAGAGAGAAAAAAGTGGAGGCACAACAACAAATATGAGGTCATTTTTTTACAACTATTCATCAAATGGTTTCAACTGGATCCGTTTGTTTCATTTGGGTTTTAGACACTGGACTAAATATGAAACACAAATAAAAATAATTAAGGCTATTTGGATCTAGTTGCTCAGTGCAACTGGAGTAACCTTGAATTTGATTTGGGCTTCCTCCATGCTTATATGATGGTATTGTCATGGAATGTGGCAACAAATTAATTTGTGAATAAAAATAGGCGCCAACAGCAACACCAAAAATAAGGAGTTTTTCTATTTCTGCTGTAGAGTTGTTGCTGGAAATTTCACCAGGTTCCTCCTCTGTATTCTTCATTGTCACCTCAACAACAAATCTGCTTGAGTGCCTCACCAGACTACTTTGTAGTTAAACTGCTAAGGTATAATGGAACTGTTGCGTGAGAGAGCCCTGGTTGGCAGACGAGTCATTGTTAGCGGAACCACATTATTCTGCTGTGTACATTCTCTATAGATTTACATTGGATCCTGGAATAACTACTAGCAACAATTGTGTAGTGATTGGAAGGATGGGTCATGGTAACTTTCCCACTGTTCCTATAATAAGGGCAGCCAACTGGTGGGCAGGGGTGGGACCATGTGAACTGATGAGTGAAAGTAGGCCTTTGGTCTATCTACTGAAAGTTCTAGAAGGTCTAAATCGCTGATAGGGAAACTTCATCTTGGAATCTGGCTTGTGGTAGGTCTGTGCCCAGCTAATGCCCAGGACATGGAATTAATTCCTACCAGTGCTTTTGCTCCCACTCAGGTTGGTATCTTAATTGATAGTGACCTGTCATTCACTACCCATTTACTGCAATGCATGGGTCTGATGAATCTGGGCTGCAAGCAACTCCTTTTCCTCTTTACTAGATGATACAGTCATGAAGAGGAAACACGAGGGTGACAGAAAATCTGCTGTAACCAGTGATTAATTTAAGCCGGTGGGTACAGGCGGGGTGAAACTCCATTTATTTTTGGGGGCCAACACTTATTGTTCTGCATCCAGCATTTACTGTGAGCAAAATACACATATGGGAAACACGGAGGAAGAGAAGGCCGGAAAAGCACCACAAAGAGAGAAAGTAGAAGGGTGAAACGTTGAATTGAAGTGGCAAGGAGTGGCTGTAAATGGATTAAAGAGGCCTTAGATGGCTTTAGGATTACGCTGCCTCAGGATTCTGTGCTCGCACCTTTAGTTGCAGCAGCTGCAAAGGAGAGCTTTGACCACTGGCACGGTTTTATTTACAAATTAAGAACTGGCTGTAATGATAAAAAACAGCTTAGCCTCTACAGCCCTTGGGTTCTCTTGGGTCCTGTCCGGGCCTAGTGAGGTACTCACCACAACATTATAGATCTCCAACAATCCTTGTCGCCAGTCAGAGTCTTCCGTGATAAAAAATGCTTTCACCTACAGAGGAAAGTTCGGCGTTTATGAATGCCTAGGCGCAGTCAAAGATTTAAACATGTAAACACATGGAGACGTTGATGGGAGACTCACCTGTGCTATCATGCATATAATGCCATTTTACTCATTCCAAGAAGGAACATTGTTACACTTTAACTGCAACGAGTATTGCCAGACATGGGTCCTGTACTCAATTAAACAAAACAAAACATCCAGCAAGGTTTTGTTTTCCTTTTATCAGTGAGACACACTAAGCCAATCAGTTTTGTGACCAGCTCAACTTTGCTGTTGGCCTGAAGCTATTCTGTCCCACTTTCTGACCTGAGTACTGTCTAGGCATGAAAGCTTCTTTCTCCTCCTAGTATGTGGCCTGTCGGACTGAAAAACGTATCAGCACCTCTGTGTTTCTTGAGCAACCTGCTACTTCTCTGATCACTGTGATGTGATGCCAGTCAATAGTGTCGATCCCTCTGCCTAAGAATAATAGCTCACCCTGACTGCCAATCATCAAACTTCTTATCTGAACTGAGCTGAGTGAGCACTGCATTTTATAGACAGGCAGAAGCCAACCTTTTTCATAGATTCAATGCATTTTTTTCAGTATAGAAAGCAGATTTAGAGTGAGGTGGGCAATGCATGATCCCTATCCATTTAGTGTCTAGTGTGGGGGTGGAATGTAGTACATAACCTTGGTATTTCTGAGGTACTGCGTTGGGAGGAGTTGTGTTTTAACTTGAAGCATGTGTGTAGCCTGCGTTGCCTGTTGGTTTTTGCCTGTGAAGCCCAAAGTCTTACCCATTTGCCATGTTGGCGCCTGAGTAGTTGGCAAACCCCACTGAAATATCATGCTCGGAATAGGCCTGCGCTAGGAATGGGCCACAGGTCCAGGCAGTGCTCTGCTTCATGCTGCTTCTACCTTGCCTGGAAAGCTGCATCCACTGCTTGTTGCGAGTTATGGTAAAGTATCCGGTGGCCATTTGCCACCTGTCCTCTGCACTGGAAGAGCTGAGTGGCTGTCTAGGCTCGGCATAAACAACTTCTACTGGAGAGGAGGGTTGTGCCTCCGTAGACTTTTTCCGCAAGGTACCTTGTTTTTTTATTGGTCGACTTCTATCTTCCGATTACCTGCGTTTTCCTTCTCAGCCTTCTTAAATTGTTCTGCAGTTTAATATAGCGCAAACTCGGTCCAAGGACGTTAGAGTGCTTTACATGGGCATCAAATTATGGTCAGATTAATATTTTTTATTTTTAAATACGGGAATTGTAAGTGATTTGCCCAGAGTTATGGGATGTTCAGCAGGCGCCTCGACTTAAAACCTGGACCCACTTCCCCAGTTCCACAATCAACAGCTCTGGCCACATCTCCTCACTATTCCCATTGAACCTTAAACCCTGAATTCAGTGTAGGCAACTTTTGTAAGACTAGTGTTGGAGTGTGACCTTAAAAATCAATATTAACATGAAAAGCTTGCAATATATTGTGTAATGAAGCTGCATAGAGAACGCGTTAACGTAGAAAACTAATGTACGCGTTGAAAATGTGTCCACGGGGAGTGGCCACCAATGTATACGAAGACTAATGAAACTTATTAATGATGAACTAATTCTGTACTGATGTTTTGATTTGTATTAGCATATCATAATTAGAGCTATGTATTTGGGTTTTGTTAACTAAATTACTAGGCCTTAGTTAGCGAGGGTCTGGGCCTAGCTGCCTTGTCTCATATTAAACTGTGTTTTTCTAACGTGCAATATGCTGTTCTCCTGAAGGACATAAAGCTGTACTTTTCCAGAAGCTAGAGATGTGTGTGTAGCTGTAGTAAATTTTTTCTCATGGGACCCGACTTGCTCAAGGAGACATTCTTGCTGAATGCAACAGTGTAATTCGTAACAGGTGCAAGGCTGCCTAGACTAGGAGAAGACAATGGGACTACTGACTGGAGCGTAAAATTTAACTTTTCTTACCTGACATTCCACCCGATGAAGACGTCAATTACAGGAGCCAATCAACTGCATGAGAACTGTGTTTTGTGGAAAATTCTAGTAAGGTGTGTGGAGAATTATTGGACAGAGATAATGATGCACCAGAATTGATCCAATAGGGAATTAAGGGCTAGTTCAACTGTTTTGATATAACCGCATGACCCAAGAAGAAATCAGCCATTGCTGGACATTCAACCGAGCCATACTCTGCCAATATTCTTTGAGACTTTGCTGTTGATTCTTCTGATACCTTAACCATCCTCTATTGAATCCTTACCTGATACTTACTTCTCCTCCTTATGAGGGAAGAGCCTTATTCTTAGCTATGCCATACTGAGACTTTGCCCTGTCCTGTCTTTGCTGATGCCGAATTGACTGATGGCCTGAGGACGAAGACTGATGCTGCTTGCTAATTCGTTGGAGGGGTAACTATCTAATGATAATTGTAATTGTCTGCTTGCCTTTTCTTTCTAGGTACCAACTGCTCTTTTGATAGAGACCATAGATAGAGGTTTTCCAAATTTGTGTTTGCTAAATTGTTTTGCATGAAGCCCAACATGCCGATGCTAATTCAAGGTTAGTTAAGGTGTTCACTAAAATCTGACGCAAATAGGCAAATGACTAAGGGGGTCATTCTGACCCTGGCGGTCATTGACCGCCAGGGTCAACGACCACGAGAGCACCGCCAACAGGCTGGCGGTGCTCTCAAGGGCATTCTGACCGCGGCGGTTTGGCCGCGGTCAGAAAGGGAAAACCGGCGGTCTCCCGCCGGTTTTCCGCTGCCTTCAGGAATCCTCCACGGCGGCGCAGCTTGCTGCGCCGCCATGGGGATTCCGACACCCCATACCGCCATCCTGTTCCTGACGGTTCGCCCGCCAGGAACTGGATGGCGGTATGGGGTGTCGTGGGGCCACTGGGGGCCCCTGCAGTGCCCATGCCAATGGCATGGGCACTGCAGGGGCCCCCGTAAGAGGGCCGAACAAAGAATTTCAGTGTCTGCTTAGCAGACACTGAAATTCGCGACGGGTGCAACTGCACCCGTCGCACCTTCCCACTCCGCCAGCTCCTTTCGGAGCCGGCTTCCTCGTGGGAAGGGGTTTCCCGCTGGGCTGGTGGGCGGCCTTCTGCCGGTCGCCCGCCAGCCCAGCGGGAAAGCCAGAATGGCCTCCGCGGTCTTTCGACAGCGGAGCGGCCATATGGCGGTTCCCGCCAGGCGGGCGGCGACCGCCCCCCGCCGGCCTCAGAATGAGGCCCTAAGTTCTTGCTTTGTTGAACCTTGTACTCTGAGATTCTGCTAAACTGCCTCTTATTAATGGTGTATTAATGCTTAATGAATATTCTATATGCGTTGATTAACTGTGTTCAAATTATGTATCTGAAGAGTTAATAATGAGATTGATTGCTAATGAGATTAATGGAGATGACTATTAGATTGTAACCAATAGGGAATAAATATCCTAACACTTAACTAGATTTGTGTGGTTATTCATGGCCAAAAGGTCATGGTGATTTCATTATTGACTCCTATTAAATGTTATTGATTATCTTGTTGATTAGATACTAAAAGGTTGATTGGGTTATTGAGATATTGATTTTGAGATGCCAGAAAGATACCTCGTACTGGGAAGTCTCCGAACGTGGTCAAAAGGTTCATCGGCCTAGGAGTGTCCCCTTGTAAATTTACTTATCAAAGTTCTGACGCGCTATCAGTTTTTGGTAGCAGAGGTAATGGTTTGGCCCTTTGGGGCCCCAGGACGAGGGACCACTGTTTGATAAGATTGTTGGTTGTAAGGGTCCGAAGGTCTGGTAGCAATGGATGAACGTATTTCGGAAGTAAGCAAGGTGTATCGGAAAAATTGGGTTTGGGGAAAATTGTTCGTTTCAATGATGCTAATTGGAGAAATGATGTGCCCCTATGTCCCGAAAGACCTTCCTGGAATCTCGGAGGCTGCCTAAGTGAGTTGAGTATGTTCTCGGCGTTCTAGTGATAGTGTGAATGAAGTAGGGATTGCGCTTGTACAGTTTATGCATACCGCAGGTGAAGTGTGAAGTCTGTGAGGATTTAAGGCCAAATGATGTTGTTTTAGTAGGAGTGTGCGTACTCCGCAGTATGAGAGTAGGGAAGTCGGCGAACTTCATGTGAGTGTGGCGCTTTGTGCTCCAAAATTGTCCACGTGTTTGTTGGTGATGTACGGACTCCGGAGTATACTGATAAGTGTATGAGATACATGGTTTATATTGTAATTTGCGCGGTTTAATAGGTCAGTCGGGCGTGGTTGACCAGTTGAGTATGAGTCAAAGTGAGTGAATGAAAACTTTGATGGAGATTTGGTGAGTTCTAAAGTGCACTAGAACGACCCATTGACAAGTCGAGAGTATAATTTGCGGGTCAAATTTTGCTTGCGAGTGCAGGATCTGAGAAGGAGAGAGTAGCGGCTGAGGCTAAGCAAAATCTCTGTAAAGTTCTGAAGCGATTGTGTTACCCTTTCCTGTAGTAAACAGGCAAATTTGAGTTTTGTTGGTGCTCGCAATATAGTGCATTAGTTTTTGTGTGAGCAGAGAGTGACGAAGACTTTGTCAGTCGCAGTGTGTGTGAGTGTGACGTCGTTGTAGTTGCGCTGGGATGGGTCGGTTAGTAAGAAGGGTTGCGCACTGATTGGCAGCCGTCTGTGAGAGGCAATTGGTTGAGAAGGTAAGCAAAGAGAGTTCTGGGAATTAAAGTCACTTTCTGATTTGATTGCAAACAAAATAAAAGATGCAAAAATGAAGTTTTTCAAGGCTTTAAAGAGCACTTTGAGGGGAGATATATATATTACCGCTAGTGTAGGGGAGGGTACATAGCCAGAGGACGCACCGGCTTATGCCGTAATGGAGGAGAGGGGAGTCGCGGCATGTCTTTAGCTAAAGCAATGGTGCGAAGCGACGGAGATAAAAGGGTGCTTGGCGTTTTCGGAGCACGGAACGTTCAATATAAGGATTTTGGAAAATTTGCGGAGGGTGCTAAATGAGCTAAAGCCACCTCCGAGGCCAGCACAGTTTGAGGCGTTAGCAATTTGGGAACTGATGGCAATACGACAACAGCAGCAGAAATTTGAGAGGAGAATAAGGAAAGCAGAAAAGACACTAGCAGAGGCTAGGTGGGATAGTGCACAGAGAGTTTGGAGGAGAGAAACAATAGACGGAATTAGGATGTTTCCAGCAATAGCACAAGAAGGTGAAGACAAAGGAGGGAAAGCTACTTGTAAAACTGACAAAAGTTCTTCTAAAGACAAAGAGGCTAAGAACCCCTGGTCAGAGATGGATGACTCAGACGATGATGAGTTCCTTAATCAGTTACTGAACGACCGACCACCACCCTATGCAATAGATGACAACAGACAGAGTACTGGTACAGGTCCTGTAAGTTCGATTCAGAGCAAGGTAACAGTGAATCCAATACAGGTTAGTCCTGTCTTGACACCAGTTCTGGTGCAGAGTAGTATTAGTGTGTCTACTGCTCCAGAGATGCAACCTCAGATACAGCCACCACAGGTTCAAAGGCTTTTTCCCTCATGTCCCAATATTAGAGACTACCACAAACTTGATGGTGCAGTCAGATCCGACATATACGAGACCAAAGTTGATACAGACCGAGCCAACTCCACCTTTACTGCCTCAGTTGCAGCAACAAATGATTCCGAATTACACTTCAGTCACAGGACCGCAGTCAGCCATAGCACCTATAATGAACCAGAATATGGGAGTTAATGATCCACAGGGTTTGGGAAATAGGCAGTCGCCAGCCGCCATATCCTTGCCCATTACAGTTGGTCCACCAGTACCATTGTATGCACAGGCGAAACCTAGTGTATGTGATCAAGGAATAATGACCCAAGAGATGACAAGAGGAGGGTTTGTAGGGATCTCTCAAGGGGTGACTCCAGTGGAACCGACATTCAAAAGATCTAGGCCTTTGTTAGACTTCAGTCCGATTGGGGTTCCCCCGGATGCTGTGAGACAATCAGGTTTGGGATTGCTGACACCGCAGATCTCAAGTGCGAACGTGCCGCAGACACCCATAGCGCAGGCTGGTAATATCTCATTAGAAGGTTTGACAGCCCAACAGCTGAACGACTGGTTAGATAAGTTGAATTCACCACAGTCTACTCCTGCAGCAGCAAGGAGGTCAGGGGGAGAAGAGTATCTGAATTTTGTGAGGTTGGGCACGGAGGCAAATGAACTAGTTGAAGGAAGCATGGGAGTGAACAGGCTAGAATCAAACAAGGAAGCAGAATTGAGGTATTTGTGTCCAAAAATAACCAAAGAAGTGAGCAAGGTGCACCAGAGGTTGGCAAATTTGGCAGATAAATATGGAATAGACTTAGAAAGTACTAAACATCTGAAGAGAAGTTACAGATTAGACTTTGAGCCTAAAGATTTTGAAAACATGAGGTCTATTGGGATGAAGGCAGACCTTAAAGAAATACTGCAGAGTGCACAAATTTGGGGAGCCTTAGAGAAATGGGAAGGCAGATGGGTGAAGAAAGGAGACAAGAGGAAAAGTGACTGCATAGAGCCGCCAGCCAAAGCCTCACAGGATGTAGGTGCTGTGAAAATGTTACCGATGAGAGAGACGGCTGGAGGGGTTCTTGTCCATGTGCCATGGACCAGAGGTGATATCCTGTCATTTACAAATGACTTTCCCAGGGTGAGGGAAAAACCAATAGAGTGGTATCAGCAGATGGATAGGTTTGTGAAGCTTGCGAAATGTCTCTGGGAAGACCTGAATACTCTCTTTGAGATCATAGTTCCAGCCGATTTGCGGCTTGAGTGCAAGAGGAGTGTGGATTGGCCAACCGTAAAACTAGCAAGGGATAGGGTCACAGGAGCACCACCTCCTGAGGTGATGAGATACTACTATAGGGTGATTGAGTTCTTGAAACAGAGAGTTTTGCCGCAGAATGTTGATTGGCAAAAGATTGACCGGACAGCACAGGAACCCAAAGAGTCGATACATGCCTTTTATGAGAGGTTGTTGAAAGCGTTCAAGAACTACAGCGGTACAGAGGTTGTTGAGGCAAAGGACATGAATCACCTTGTGTTCAGATTCGTTGAGGAATTGAGAACGAAGATTAGTCAGATGATTAAGAATCATTTGATCTGTTGGCAAGCGAAGCCGATTGACGAGGTGTTGCAGTATGCAAAGTACTGTAGTGACGAGATTGAGTTGAAGCAGAGGAAGCTGAAGTAGAAAGCGATGGTAATGCAAATTAAGGCAGCACAGTCAGGGATGCAGGGAGGTTGTCTACAAACGGTTGGTGCAACAGCCATAAGGAAACTGGATGTTTCAGGCGCAAGTGAGAGGCAGAGGTCGAGGAGGTTTTGTGAACAGAAGCACAGACTTGAATACTATAGTGGTTCAAAATGATGTGCAGGGGATGAAGAAGATGTTACCTTGTCATGCTTGCGAGGGCGTTGGACATTGGAAGCGGGAGTGCCAGATGATGCTGCAGGAGGGTGTTGTTCAACAAAGCAATGATGTCAGTGCATTTCAAAATGTGAAGGGACCAAGGTTGAGAGGTCCTAATCTGAACTTTCAGATTAACATGATTCAGATGCAGGGTCTTCAACTCATGCAGCAGGTGCAGATGCCATGTGTACAACCGATGCAGATACAGCAAATGCAACAGCAGGTTCCTATGGTACTTGGACAGCAGTTGCAATTGCCCTTAGTGCCAATGGAACAGCAACAGGTGATGGTTCCTCAACAGGTCACAGGTCACAGGTCCAAGAATGAGTCAAAGTAATGCAGTACAACAGTTCCCATTGTGTGGTGAGAATGGAATAAATGATGAATGGTCGGATGAGAGTTCAGATAGTGAGGAGTGCAGGCTTGCAGCGTCCCTAGAAGTAGATCAGAAAGGGTCCTATGTTCAGGGGAAGGTAATGGGTCACAAGTTTTCATTCTTGGTTGACACAGGAGCTACACGCTCTACAGTCAGAAGTGCAGAGGTTCCAAAACTGCCCCTTTAGGGACGTACAGTCAAGGTGGTATGAGTGGCGAATCAGCTCTTGACTAACCCGATCACAGATCCGGTTCAGGTTGAGCTTGCCACTTTCCAGGGGTTGCACAGGTTTGTAGTTTGCGATTCGAGTCCCGTGTCCCTACTGGGAAGAGACTTACTGTGCAAGACAAGGTGTTTGATCACCTGTTCCAATGAGGGAATAGAGGTTCAGACAAACAGTGATGATGAAGGAGACGAGGAGCAGGTTTCAGAGCCTGAAACGGAGACCACAGATGAGGAGTATCCTCTGACTAACTTCTTCCCAATGTTCACAGTGACTGATCTGCCAGCAGATTTGCAGGGGACAGTCCAAGAGAAGGTGTGGGACTTGACAGGGAAAGAAGTAGGACTGATAAAAGGAGTAGAACCAGTTAAAGTCAGTGTGAAGTCAAATGCTAAGTTCCCCCAGATACCACAGTACCATATGGCGCAAGATGTCCTTATAAAGGTGGCGCAGTTAATTTCAGACTTTGTGAAACAGGGAGTCTTGAAAGAGGTGATGAGCAGTCCGTGTAACTCACCAATAATGGGACTGAGAAAGCCCTGTGGGAAAGTTCGAATTGTCCAAGACTTGAGAAAGATTAATGACACAGTAGTGAAATGTTGCCCAGTGGTGCCAAATCCAGCTGTGATTATGTTCCAGGTTCCATGTGATGCAGAGTGGTTCACAGTAATTGATCTGTCCCAAGGGTTCTTTTCTGTGCGCTTCATGAGGACAGCCAATTTCTCTTCAGTTTCAAATTCTTGGACAAGGTTTACAATTGGTGTCGAGTTCCTCAAGGGTTTTCGGAATCACCTTCTATATTCAATCAGATACTGAAGAAGGATTTGGAGTAATTGGAATTGCCTTTTCAATCGACTCTAGTGCAGTACATTGACGATTTGTTGATCGCATCCAAAACGAGGGATGAGTGCAAGTATGATTCGATTGCCTTACTGAACCAGTTGGGAATGAACGGGCAGAAGGTGTCCCCAAAGAAGCTGCAATATTGCCAAAAAGAGGTGAAATATGTGGGTCATCAAATTGAGAAAGGGTCAAGGAAGTTATCCAGGGAGAGGGTGACTGCCCTGTTACAGATTAATCCCCCAACGACACAGAGAGATGTTAGGATGGTTCTGGGAATGGTAGGTTACTGTCGTCAGTGGATCCCAAATTTTTCAGTCATCTCCAAGCCATTGGTGAGACTGACGGTCAAGGAAGGGCCAAATGTCATAGTGTTGACAGAGAAAGAAATTAAGGTGTTTACTAAACTAAGGGAGAGTATGTGCAGGGCTCCAGCTTTAGGTATGCCTGATTACGCGAAGCCTTTTGTTCTGTTTTGTCACAAACGTGATGCATGTTCTTTGTCTGTCCTGACACAGGTCTATGGAGGTGTAAACCGACCAGTAGCATATTTTTCAGCTACTTTGGACTCGGTTGCAGCAGCCTTAACAGGTTGTTTGCGTGCAGTAGCAGCAGTTGGTCAAAGCCTCACAGAGTGTGAAGGCATAGTGATGGGACATCCTTTAAAAGTCATGGTCCCTCACTCAGTTGAGATCCTGTTAACCCGTATCAAAACGCAACACATGACAAATGCAAGACTGAAATATGAAACGATTATATTGGGGTCACCAAATGTAACATTGAAGAGATGTACAGTGCTGAACCCGGAAACTTTGCTTCCAAATGAAAACACAGAAGTTGAAGATGTTGAAGATGTAGAACATGATTGTCTTGAGGTAACAGAAATGTGCACCAAACCGAGGCCTGATATTAAAGATACCCAATTGGAAGAAAATGACCAAATTAATTTTGTAGATGGCTCATGCTTAAGAGATTCAGTAGGAGTGCTGAGGGCCGGATACGCTGTATGTACGATCTCTGGTATCCTTGAAGCGTCTTGGCTTGCTCAAGTGGCTGAACTGGTTGCTCTTATTAGAGCTTGCCATACTTCTGCCCAGCTGAGGGTGACTATCTATACTGATAGCAGATACGGATTTGGAATCGTCCATGATTTTGGCCAACTATGGTTACAGAGGGGTTTCTTGATCTCTTCTGGTTCTCCAGTGAAAAATGGTGAAAGAATTAAGGAGTTGTTGCACGCGATTCAGTTACCTCATGAAATTCCTGTGGTGAAGTGCAGTGCTCATTTGAAATCACAAGACTTTGTTTCAATGGGAAATGGATATGAGGATCAAGTCGCAAGGTTTCGCGCATTGAACTGTATATCGCTTAAGGATCAATGGGAATTGTTACCTGAAACAGAAAATGAGACATGCACAGATTACTCATTAAGGGTGATTGACACGTTAGAAGAATTAAGATTGTTACAGGGACGTGCCAGCAAAGATGAGAAGCGTTCTTGGGTTAGGATGCAATGTGTACAAAGACCAGATGACTTGTGGGTCTCAGATGAGGGGAAAATGGTTTTGCCAAACAGTCTCCTGTCACAATTTGCGAGGTTTTACCATGGTCAAGCACATATTGGGAGAGATGCCATGATCAGGTTGTTTAAAATTGACTGGTTTAACCCGAAGTTCAGACAAGCTGCAGAAGTGATTTGCCATAGGTGTATCATCTGTCAACAGATGAATACGGGGAAAGGGACAGTGGTGAATTTGAGCCACATTGGGAAAGCAGGAGGTCCATGTAGCAGAATGCAATTGGATTTTATTGAGATGCCCGTGTGTGGAGGATTGAGATATGCGTTGGTGATTGTGTGTATCTTTAGTCACTGGATTGAAGCATACCCTACACGCAGGAATGACAGTCTCACAGTAGCGAAGCTGCTGCTTAGGGAATTGATACCACGTTTTGGGTTTCCGATCTCTTTAGAATCAGATAGGGGAAGTCACTTCAACAACGAGGTGGTTAAGCTCATGTGTGCAGCATTGAACATTGAACAGCATTGAAGGATTTGAAAGTTGTCTACTATTGTAGATAACATGCTGACAAATTTTACAGGGGCTATACTCCTGATGGATACTGAACTTACTGCGGAGAGGGCTATGACTCTTCAAAACAGTCTTGCTTTAGACATTCTTTTAGCGAAAAATGGCAGTGTCTGTAAGATGCTTAATGAGCGTCATTGTTGTGCTTACATACCTGACAATATTAATGAGATAGGAAGTATGCTTACTAACTTAACTAGGGATAGTACAGATTTTAAGGAACTGAAAGAACCAGGTGTTTGGGAAAAGGTTGGGAAAGGATTTGCTTCAATGGGAAATTGGTTTAGTAGTATTTGGCATGGAATATTGGCAAAAATAATTCAGGGAATATTGATTGTTATAGCTTGCTTATTTGGATTATGGCAGTCATGTAAAATTAGTAAAAGAATAAAGTTGAGAATGATGATAAATAATAAGAGAAGGGAAGAAAAACAAAGGGAAAAACTATTCAGGGCAAAATCACAGAGGGAACGATTGAGAGAGGAAATTGAGATGAAGGAATTCTAGAATGTAAAATGTAAGGGGAAAGGTCTGTGTGATGACAAGAGTCATCAGAGATGGGATTGTTGGAGTGTGACCTTTAAAAACAATATTAACATGAAAAGCCTGCAATATATTGTGTAATGAAGCTGCATAGAGAATGCATTAACGTAGAAAAATAATGTACGCGTTTAAAATGTGCCCACGGGGAGTGGCCACCAATGTAAACAAAAACTAATGAAACGTATTAATGATGAACTAATTATGTACTGAAGTTTTGATTTGTATTAGCATATCATAATTAGAGCTATGTATTTGGGTTTTGTTAACTAAATTACTAGGCCTTAGTTAGCAAGGGTCTGGGCCTAGCTGCCTGGTCTCATATTAAACTGTGTTTTTCTAACGTGCAATGTGCTGTTCTCCTGAAGGACACAATGCTGTACTTTTCCAGAAGCTAGAGATGTGTGTGTAGCCGTAGTAAATTCTTTCTCATGGGACCCGACATGATCAAGGAGACATTCTTGCTGAATGCAACAGCGTAATTCGTAACAGGTGCAAGGCTGCCTAAACTAGGAGAAGACAATGGGACTACTGACTGGAGCGTAAAGTGTAACTTTTCTTACCTGACATTCCACCCGATGAAGACGTCAATTACAGGAGCCAATTAACTGCATGAGAACTGTGTTTTGTGGAAAATTCTAGTAAGGTGTGTGGAGAATTATTGGACAGAGATAATGATGCACCAGAATTGATCCAATAGGGAATTAAGGGCTAGTTTGACTGTTTTGATAAAACCGCATGACCGAGGAGAAATCAGCCATTACTGGACATTCCACCGAGCCATACTCTGCCATTATTCTTTGAGACTTTGCTGTTTATTCTTCTGATACCTTAACCATCCTCTATTGAATCCTTACCTGATACTTACTTCTCCTCCTTATGAGGGAAGAGCCTTATTCTTAGCTATGCCATACTGAGACTTTGCCCTGTCCTGTCTTTGCTGATGCCGAATTGACTGATGGCCTGAGGACGAAGACTGATGCTGCTTGCTGATTCAGTGGAAGGGTAACTATCTGATGATAATTGTAATTCTCTGTTTGCCTTTTCTTTCTAGGCACCAACTGCTCTTTTGATAGAGGCCATAGATAGATGTTTTCCAAATTTGTGTTTGCTAAATTGTTTTTCATGAAGCCCAACATGCCAATGCTAATTTGAGGTTAGTTAAGGTGTTCACTAAAATCTGACGCAAATAGACAAATGACTGAGTTCTTGCTTTGTTGAACCTTGTACTCTGAGATTCTGCTAACCTGCCTCTTATTAATGATGTATTAATGCTTAATGAATATTCTCTATGCGTTGATTAACTGTGTTCAAATTATGTATCTCAAGAGTTACTAATGAGATTGATTGCTAATGAGATTAACGGAGATGACTATTACATTGTAACCAATAGGGAATAAATATCCTAACACTTAACTAGATTTGTGTGGTTATTCATGGCCGAAAGGTCATGATGATTTCATTATTGACTCCTAATAAATGTTTTGATTATGTTGTTGATTAGATACTAAGAGGTTGATAGGGTTATTGAGATATTGATTTTGAGATGCCAGAAAGATACCTCGTACTTGGAAGTCTCCGAACGTGGTCAAAAGGTTCATTGGCCTAGGCGTGTCCCCTTGTAAGTTTACTTATCAAGGTTCTGACGCGCTATCGCTAGTCATTGTGCTGTTGCCTTGGACATCTGCCCGAAGTTACAGACAAAATTAGGCATGACACGCAGAACCGAGGAGTGAAAATATTGTGGGCATGAGTGCCCCGCTAGGGTGCCATGGTCTGTCACTTCATCTTCTCTTCTGGAATCCAGCTTGCTATGGTGTGTGTCGTTGCCCCCGCTCTTACTTTTTACCCAACCCCCAAGGATAGTTTTTTCCATTGTCTTTTGTCTGGACTATGGGAAAAGGTGGCCTTGTCCGAGTGTCTCGTTTTAATGAGTCAAAGGAAGTCGGACTGAGAGACCATCAGCGTATTTTGGTCCATTCTTTTTTTATATACCTCTCGTTTTCCCTACTTATTTTGATATAGTAGGTTAAAACACTTTTATTTTCAACCCAGATTGCTGTTGTAAAGTATTGTATCAAGGGGCATCACTTTACTTTGGAATAAAACTGGTTTATTACATCACCTAATCCTTGCCACCTTTCTGTATTTTAAATAAGCGACATGTGTGCGGTTGTGTGTCTATCAGTCTTGTGATTTTAGATTCAAATCTTGCAGCCAATTTGAGCTCTGTGTTCAAATGAAAACTAAAAGTAGATGTAGAAATGGCAATATTCTCCATATGAGTTCGTTCATGGAGTTTGAGCTGATTTGAGTTCAATAGTAGACAGAGGAAAAAGGTAAAAGGAACGCTTTAGTTATATGCAAGAGGACACTGTAATTATGTGGCAGAGAAGACCAAATTATGTGGCAGGGTTGACCAATTTATGTGGCAAGGAAAGTCCAGTTATGCTTTTACAATATCAGTAGTTCTAACTTAAGCAAATGCAAGACATATTGCATTGCAAATGCTTTTTATCGTATCTTACTCTAAGGACCTCTGCAAGCTTGCTGGGTCCTTCGTTAAAAACAAAGTGCCAATGCAGCACATTCTGTGATATTTATTAAGCCTGGGTACAATTTGCTTAATGCCCTTCACGTAAATTCTGCGAAATGTACATAGAATTCTGTACAATTATGCATCATTATTCCATTTCAATTATTGCAGTTTGGACCTGGGGAAAAGCACAAAATTGTGTCTGACACGAACAACAGTCGCTCTTTCGGTTAGTTCACGTTGTTCCTGTGCTCCTGTAAGAGGACTTTTACATGAACAAAATCTCAATTATGTGGCATGTCACAATGGTACTTTTAATTACACCTGCAGCTGTGCAAAATATGTGTTATTTTATTTTTTATTTGGGATTGAGCCACCTCTACAAAAAGTTTGTATTCTATCTGAAGGCTGTGTTAAAAGTTAAAAAAATCTGGAACCACTTATTCATTGTATTTTTATTTGGTCACATGACTGCTTCATGAACTGGTTAAAAGTACCTTTATTTTGAGGAGCAGCTAAGGAGCTTCAAGGTGGAGGCTGCCAACCAACCTCATCCTTCCATAAAGGCATTATGAAGACAGCAACATCTTTCAACGAGACAGTGGATATTCTCGTGTTCCTAGCCAGAGAATATGATTTTTCTTGAATGTGTGGTGTACAAACCTAGCTTTTAATTTTCGTTTGCAGTGTGCCACAGAATTGATGTGCATCCAAAGCTCACAAGGTTGGCCTCCTAAACTCTTTTGGTGGGTCCTGCAGGTTTGTCAAAGACAATTTTCTCAATGCTGTTAACCAGTCTTCTGGTTTCAGATCACATAAATTGAGTTTTCTAATCTTGATTATTCAGATATGTATTGGCCTTGATAACACAATGTCAAAATGTGTAATGTTTTTGGTGTTGAGGTAATTAATTGTATCTTTCATTGGCCAAGGGAATTAATGAAAGATATTAACAAACAAGATGCCAGTTATGTTGT
Organism: Pleurodeles waltl; assembly: GCF_031143425.1. Taxonomy (NCBI): domain Eukaryota; kingdom Metazoa; phylum Chordata; class Amphibia; order Caudata; family Salamandridae; genus Pleurodeles; species Pleurodeles waltl. Next base: position 970,278,157 of record NC_090437.1, read on the forward strand.
CAACTTCTGCCCTAAATTGTACATACATTGCCCAAGCAACCTGCTGAAGTTAAGGCCTCAGACATATGTGGAACTCCAAATCTGCTCCTCGATTGCCAGTCTGCTTTCAGATGGACCAAATTGACTGAGACATGTTGGCAGGTGTTAGAAATGGGGTCTCTAGTTGTCATGATTTGCACCCTGTCCAAGTAGGGACCCTCACTCTAGTCAGGGTAAGGGAGTCACACAGCTAAGGTAACCCATGCTCACACCCTTGATAGCTTGGCTCAGGCAGTCTGGCTTGTCCTAGACACACACACACACACACACACAGTAAGACAGTTAAAACACTGCAAATGGACTCCACACCATTTTAGAAAAAATAGCCAATATTTATCTGAGTAAAGGAAGCCCAAAACTACAGAAATCCAATATACCCAAATCAAAATATCTCTTTTTAAAAGTTTAAACAATTCTTAATCCATAGGAATCAATGGCTGTATATCTTTCGCACAAAGTACCTGTGATGCATCAAAAACAAACACGATGTGGGCCACAGGGGAGGTGAGGCACCAGAAAAGCAAAATGATGTGCCAGTTCCTTACTGCGTAGGGAACAAGATGCGTTGATTCTTTCCTCGCAGGTGAGAAGATGCATCTGTTCCTTACTGGCAGGGAAGGTGATGAAAAATTGGCACACAGGGACGATGCGTGGAAATTCCAGACACATTGTGGTGATCGGACCATGGTGAAACAGGCGCTGCATCGAATCTGCAGCCATGGGACAGGTGCTGCATTGATTTTTCAGCTGCAAGACAGACACTGTGTTGATTCTTCTGGTGCGATGGGTTTGCTTGGATTTTCTCTTTCAGATCAGCAGCTTGCACTTCCAAGGGCCCAAGGAATAGAGTTGGCACCACCTAGCAAGTTAGGAATCTCAGCAGAGGAGCTGAGACACTGGCAGATGACGTCTTTGATGTCCGTGAGACTTCCTAACAGGAGGCAAGCTCAGTCCAGTCCCTTAGAGAACCTTTGGAAGCAGGGTGAAGGAAGCCAAGTCCAGTCCTTTCACTCACAGGACAGAAGCAGCAGACCAGTGCAACAAAGCAACAGGCAGAGTGGCCGTCCCTCCTACAGCATCAAACTCTTCTTCCTGGCAGAATTTCCTCAGTCCAGAAAGATTTTAACTATGTGGTGTCAGAGGTCCAGTACTTATACTCATTTCTGGCTTTGAAGTAGGCAAACTTCAGAGAGAAGTCTTTGTAGTGCACAATACCTTGCCTTTCCCTGTCCTGGCGCCAGACACACTCCAGGGGGTTGGAGGCTGCTTTGAGTGAGGGCAGGCACAGCCGTATTCAGGTGCAAGTGTCAGCTCCTCTCACCACTCTGGCTGAGGAAGACCCATTAGCCTGTGATGGGCCATCAGGGTATGCGGGGCACGCCTCAGCTCCCTTTGTGTGACTGTCTAGAGTGAATGCACAAACGGCCCAACTGTCATCCTGACCCAGAAGTGTATTCAGCAGACAGGCAGAAGCACAGAATGGTTAAGCAAGAAAATACTCACTTTCCAAAAGTGGCATTTTTAAACTCACAGTTCAAAAACCAACTTCACCAAAAGATATATTTTTAACTTGTGAGTTTGGAGACCCCTAACTCCATTACTCTATCTGCTTCCAATGGAAAATGACACAATATATTTTTCAAGGCAATCCCCATGTAACCCCAGGGGAGCGATAGGCCTTGTAATAGAGAAAACTGAATTCAGCAGTATTTCACTATTAGGCCATGTAAAACACCAGTGTATGTCCTACTTAAATACACTGCACCCTGACGATGAGGCTGCCTTGGTCCTACTTTAGGGGAGACTTACATGTATCAAAAGGGAAGGTTTGGGCCCGGCAAGTGGGTGCAATTGCCAGGTCAAAATGGCAGTTTAAAAGTGCACACACAGACGCTGCAGTGACTGGTCAGAGATATGTTTACAGGGCTACTCATGTGGGTGGCACAATCAGTGATGCAGGCTCACTAGTAGCATTTGATGTACAGGCCACGGGCCCACATAGTGCACTTTACTAGGGACTTACTAGTAAATCACAAATCACCAATACAATTGAGACAGAGAGCACTTGCACTTTAGCATTGATCAGCAGTGGTAAAGTGCAAGGAGTCCTAAAGCCAGCAAAAACTAAATGCAGCACCCAGTCAAAAACAGAAGGTCAGAAGCAAAGAGTTTGGGGATAACTCTGCAAAAAGGGCCATTTCCAACAGCAGGCATCAACAGAGAAGCCCTCACCACGTTCACCTAGGACCACGAAGGAGCTTCTTCCATCTTTTATCTGTGCATCCTAGAATACAAAGCAACTTAGCTCCAGACTCAAACACTTTGAAGAATTGTTGTCAGCATTAGATCTGCCATGGAGGGGAGATAAACGTACTCAACAAAGTGCAGACAAAAAATATACTTACATTAATTCTATTCAAGCACCAATAGGATAGCTTGTAGCGTTCTGCAGAGGTTTTCATGCCATCCTTTATGTATCGCACAAACCATAGAAACTGCAATCACGTTTTAATGGGTTAATTATATTCATGCTCTAGTAGCTCCACAGACGTCTTCGTGTCATCATTAATGCATGCACGAACTGCAATAAAGATTACATTTAGATTAATACTATTCAAGTACCAATAGGATAGCTTGCAGGGTTCCACAGTGGTCTTCTTGTCATACTTGATGTACCGCACAAACTGCACTAAAAATGACGCATAGGTTTATTCTATTCATGCAGAAATAGTATATCATGCAGGACTTCAGAGTGGTCTTTATGACATCCTGTCTGTACCCACACACTGCACTAAAAATGACACATCGATTAATTCTATTGAAGAATCCAATGGGATAGCTTGCCTGCTTCCACGGGGGTCTTCGTGTCGTCATTGCTGTTTTATTTGCACGGCCCTACTATCTCTCGTGATTGAACAGCAACACCTTTTATCCAGTCTTAGGATGCAGGCAGGTGATAACTTAGTTTCCCTCCGATTAGAACCCGGTAGGTATCTGAAGCAACACCTTGATAAATGTTTTGTCATAATATAAATGGAAAGCAAACAGCATGCCAGTGCTGAGTGGGTATTTTCTGATATTAGCCTTGGACGTGCCCAAAATAAGCTGCATTAATGCTGAAATCCTGACCTTAGAATTGACTGGAAGCAATGCTAGAACGAGTAATTGACAATCGATATTTTTTTACTTGTCTCTGCTTCTTTTACAACAGGTCATTTCCAAAGAACGGTAAAACTAAAACTAAAACTTCTTTATAAAAAAAAATAAAGCTTATTAGTGTAGCAGCGCAGCTTTGTATTTGTTTTTCATTCGTAAATTTCATGTTTTTTTTCTTTGCTCCCTTTCCCCGTATTTGCCGTGGATTGTAGTAAGTCGTGGTGTTTTTTTTTTTTTTTTTTTTTTTACAATGACATAACGCATATGGAAGCTTTTTAGGTTGTTCTTTAACAGGCGCATTTCATGGTTTTAAAGTGTCAGTTTTGTTTTATGTGGGTCGAAATTGAGCTGGATAGTCCATCTGTCGTCATGCCAATACACTGTAAAGAGAAATATTACTGTGAATCATTCTCATTCTTCTGCATTATTAAATAGGTAGATTACTTATTCATCGAAATTGTCCAAATGTCCAGCATATCCCCAGAAAAAGATGAAATGACACTGAGAGTAGTAGCTCAGAGCAGCATTGAAACCTCTGTGGCGAGGAAGACATGCTTCTGATGAGAGCGCCCTGGCATTTTATCTCCACCCTGGGAACTGAAATGAATGAGGGACATATGGAGGGACGACATTCACGATGGACTGTAAAAACATTGAGTCTCAAACCCTACATTCATCTATAGCTTCGTTTGGATGTTTTAGAGTGATATTAATGCCTGTTGAATTTTTTTGTCCACCAAAGTTTTTCTTATAGAACACAGCAAGAACAACAGTACTTTTCTTTTTTATTCATGTGCAGATTTTTACCAGCTATATGTTTTCTAAATGTAAATCATACACCCCTTAATTATCGGTATGCATTGCACAATTTCTTTGTAGATTTGGGGCTAGATGTACGAAATGATTGCGACTTGCAAATCAGTTGCAAACAAGTTAGAGACTGAAAAAGTGGTGTTTTGTTATGTACAAACGCCGTTCACTAACCAAAATTAACGATACGACCGATTTGTGAATCACTCAGTACATATGCCTAGCCTACCGTACCTGCAGAGGAAATTCAAAGCAAGCACAAAATTAAACTATTACAGGGTGGCCAAATTCCCCCGTATCTTATGTAGTGATGCAAAAAAAATTCCTATTTGTCCTCCAGCCCATGTAGAATACCTGTTTTGGAATAGGAAAAATACACATTCCCTCAATATCAAAGATGTATGCTGTTAGACTTTTCATCCTTGGCATGGTCTCCTTTAACTTTTAGCCTCTGTTCCCCAGGTTGTTGATGTGTGCTGGACTCTGATTTTGCTGTTTTTGTTACTCTGGGCACTTTACCACTGCTAACCAGTGCTAAAGTGCAAGTGCTCATTTACAAAATGTGTATGTAATTGGCTCATCCATGATTGGCATATTTGATTTATTAGTAAGTCCCTAGTACAGTGCACTAGAGGTGCACAGGGCCTGTAAACCAAATGCTACTAGTGGGCCTGCAGCACTGGTTGTGCCACCCACATAAGTAGCTCTGTAATCATGTCTCAGACTTGCCACTGCAGTGTCTTTGTGTGCAGTTTTAATTATAAATTTGACATGGCAAGTGTGACCACTTGCCAGGCCTAAACCTTCCCCTTTCTAACATGTAAGAGACCCCTAAGTTAGGCCCTAGGTAGCCCCAAGGGCAGGGTGCAGTGTATGGTTAAGGTAGGAATATAGTAATGTGTTCTATATGTCCTGACAGTGAAATATTGCTACATTCGTTTTTCACTGTTGCAAGGCCTGTCCCTCTCATAGGTTAACATGGGGATTACCTTTAAATCTGATTAAAGTGTAGATTCCCTTTGGGAGCGGATGGACATGTGGAGTTTACTTTAAAGTAGGCCTACTTCAAAGGAGAAATTGGGTATAAGAAGGGCACTCAAAACCACAGACTTTAGAACACTTCTGGAAATAAGAGGAACCTCTGCCTGGAGAAGAGCTGAAGAGCTGAGGAAGAAGAGCTGCCCTGCCTGTGACTGTGCTTTGTGGAGCTATCCTGCAGTTGCTGCTTCTGCCAGAGTAAGAGGGCAAAGACTGGACTTTGTGTGCCTTCCATCTTGAGAAGAACTCTCCAAGGGTTTGATCTAGAGTTTGCCTCCTGTTGTTTGAAGTCTAAGGGACAGCAAAGACTTCTCTCTGCCAGCACCTAGAGCCTCTGGAGAGACTCCTCCTCTGCTAAGTGGTGCCCATCCAGTTCCTGGGACCCTGAGAAGAGAAGCTGGCAGCCTAAGAGGAGGAAATCCAAGCACAGAGCACCGTGTGGGGAAAAGATCAACGCATCTCTGATTTGCGGCTGAAGAAACGATTCGCCGCCGGCTTCGTAGCTGAAAATCAACGCTCACCGGAAACGCGACTGAAGATTCAACGCACGGAGCTGGAGAAACGACGGAGACTCGGAGATCGAAACCCGCGCTGTGTGTTTTTTTAATCATCATGCGGCTGGATTTCCGATGCAAACACCGCTGGGCGTGTAAAAACAATGCAAGGCCTGCCCGGATCCGAGAGTGCTGACCGGATCGACGCATTGCTCTCTTGCAGAGAGAAGGAACGACGCGCCCAGACCCGACGAAAGGAGAAACGACACAAGGTCTCACTTGTGAGTGAATTCGACGCATCGCAAGCCCTTTTTTGACACACACTCACCCGTGCTGGGTTATTTTTGACGCACCCATGGTAGATTTTCACGCTGGCAGTGTTACTGTGTGTTTGTGTGTTTTTTAAACTACAACTACACTCTTTTTGCTTTTTAATTGATAACTTGACTTGTGTATTGTGGATTTTTGTCGTTTTGGTCTTGTTTGTTTAGATAAATATTTCCTATTTTTCTAAACCTGTGTTGTGTCGCTTTGTAGTGTTTTCATTAAGTTACTGTGTGTGGTGGAAAAAATATTTTACACCTAGCACTCTGAAGTTAAGCCTACTGCTCTGCCAAGCTACCAAGGGGGTAAGCAGGGGTTAGCTGAGGGTGATTCTCTTTTACCCTGACTAGAGTGAGGGTCCTTGCTTGGACAGGGGGTTAACCTGACTGCCAACCAAAGACCCCATTTCTAACATTGGTGGCAGTGGTGGGATTTGGACTTGTATTTGTACTTGACATACAGTAAGAAGTGTATACTACTGTTTTGAGTGCAGACCACTATGTGACCACATACTACTTGTTTGGTGATCTTTGATTTTTATCTATTGCTTGGACTTTTCCCTACTTCCATTTTTGTAGTAATCTTTGATTGACTACTGAACTTCATTTGGGAACGTTTCTGCTTTTTGGAACTTTGCACTTTTGTTGACTTTTCATCATGTCCCAATCTGGAGATGCATCAGTGGGAGCTGCTTTTGACCTGGGGAAATTGGATAGCTATACCAAGGCTCAGCTAAAGCAGTTCTGTAAAAGTTTTGACTGTCCCATTAAGAGTTCATCCAAGAAGGAGGAGCTGCAAAAGGCGCTGAGGGCGTGGGTGACAGCCAAGAGCACTGAAGGGCACAAAGAGGATGAGGGAGATGAGGAGGAGGAGGAAAAGTGTTCCATACACAATGGTATTGTGGGTGGGCCTGTTATGTCCAGGGAGAGGGTCTCCAGGGCAGGTAGCAGTGTCTCATCTAAGGGTCTGACCCCTGAAGAATTGCAGGACAGGCAGAGAGGGAGCACCAGAGGGAGTTGGAGAAAAGGAGGATGGCCCTAGAAGCGAAAAATATTTTGTTGGCTCATGAGCGTAGCATGAGAGAGCTGGATCAGAGGAGCCAGTCTAGTAGGGATGGTGGCAGCCACATCACAGTGCAGCCTGAAAGGAGGGTGCACATTCCTAAAGATCTTGGGAGGATGACATATACTTGTGGTTCAAGGGGTATGAGTCTGCTCTCCACATGAATCTGGTCCCTGAAGCTCATTGGGGGGTGGGTCTGTGGAAGCACTTTGAGGTAGAGGGGAGGGATACACTGACAGCCTTAGGGGATGCTCAAAATCTCACCTACTCTAGCATGACGGATGCCTTGCTCACAAGGTATGGTCTTACCCCTGAGCAGTACAAGGATAAGTTTAGGTCCTACAAGAAGAAGAAATCCAAAACATGCTTGGAATGTGTTGATTCTTATTGCAGGTCACTGGATGGTTGGGTGAAGGGCAGTAAGGTAACTATGTATGAGGGGCTTTACAATCTGATTGCTTGGGAGCACTTGTACAGTTTATGTTTTCCAGAGCTGCGCCAGCACCTAATTGACAGCAAGCTGACTGACCCCAGGAAGCTTGCACAGGAAGCGGACCGCTGGGAGAGCACCAGTGTCCAAAAGAGGTATGGGGGGACCACGCCAAAGGTGGGCAGGGTCCCTCTCAGAAGAAAGGGGAGGGTAAGGGTAAACAGGGGGAGTTCTCTAAAGGGCCCCAAACTGATTCCCAGGGTAAGGATTCCCAACCCCCTGTGAAAAGAAGCCATGGTTCTCCAAAGGGAAGCCAGTGGCAGGTGGTCCCGCAAGTGAGTGCTATGCATGTGACCAGGTGGGTCATGTGAGGGGGGACCCCAAGTGCCCCAAAAGTACACCGGTACCCCCTGGTTCGCCGTCCCAGGGTTTGGCCAGTGTAGCGCTTGGGTAGGAGTTGGTTTCAGGTGGGTGGGAACCAGCTGAGATGACCCTTGTCTCACTAGGGGACAGTGAGATGGTCCAGAGAACCCTAGATCCTGAAAACACTAAGAAATGCAGCCAGTGGGTGACCATTAATGGACAGAAGGTGGAGGCTCTGAGAGACACAGGAGCCAGCATGACTACAGTGAGAAGTCATCTGGTGTCTGAAGAGCAGATTGATCCCCGGGTACTTCACCAAGTAGTTGCAGTGGACAACTCAGAGTGCCTGTGCAGAGTGGTGCAGGTTCCCTTTGAATGTGGGGGGGGGTCTCAGGTTCCTTGAAGGTAGCTGTGATACCAACCATGCCTGTTGATTGTTTGCTAGGCAATGACCTGGAGGATTCCCCTTGGAAGGAGGTGGAACACAGATCGCACTTGGAGATGTTGGGTCTGCCTGGGTGGGTACGCGTATCCACCCGGTCTATGGCAGCCAGTCAGGGTAGTCAAGAGCCCCTGGAGCCTGGAACAGTGACCCAGGGGACCACCAAGAAGAGGAAGGGCAGGGGGTGTGGGAAACCAGCCCTAGAAGTTCCCACGGTCTGGGAGGAGGCGGACCCTGAGGTGACGGCCCGGAGCCTACAGGGGAACAGGTGGCTGAACTGGGGGAGGTCTCTGAGCTGTCACAGTGGCAGCAGGAAGGGGGGCTCACCAGGGCAGCACTCCGTGCAGCACAGAAGACTTGCCCTACTCTAGAGGGTTTGCGGCAGCAGGCTGCAGACCAGGCGGATGGCAAGGAGCCAGGATGACACCTTATTTATTGGGAGGATGACCTCCAGTATAGCGAGCCTAAGGTTCCTGAGCCAGGGTCAGCCCGTGTGCTGGTGGTACCCCAGTGCTTCAGGGCCTTCCTTCTGGGGTTGGCTCATGATGTGCCGTTAGCTGGACATTTGGGGCAGGACAAGACCTTTGAGAGGCTTGTCACCCACTTTTAATGGCCCCTAATGCGCAGGTACTCAGATGCGCATTGCAGGTCATGTCAGACTTGTCAGGCAAGTGGTAAGAATGGGGGGGGGAATGTAAGGCTCCCCTCCAACCTTTGCCTGTTGTCAGTATTCCCTTTGAGAGGGTAGGTATTGACATTGTGGGGCCTCTGGATCCCAAGACAGCCATGGGCAACAGGTTTATCCTGGTCTTGGTGGACCATGCCACCCGGTACCCAGAAGCCATTCCTTTGAGATCAATCACTTCCCCCGTGGTGGGTCGTGCTTTGATGGGGTTTTTTACCCACATGGGGTTCCCCAAGGAAGTGGTATCTGATAGGGGTACCAACTTCATATCCACGTATATGAAGTCTCTGTGGAAGGAGTGTGGGGTAAACTACAAGTTCACCACCCCTTACCACCCCCAAAGTAATGGTCTGGTTGAGAGATTCAACCCCACCTTGAAAGGCATGATCATGGTCCTGTCAGTGCCCTTGATGCGGAAGTGGGACATCCTCTTGCCATGTCTTTGTTCACCTACAGGGAGGTGCCTCAAAAGGGACTTGGGTTTAGTCCCTTTGAGCTGATTGATGGCCACCCTGTGACGGGACCTTTGAGTCTGGTGAAGGAGGCTTTGGAAAAAGCTCCTAGTAAACCCCCCCAGGATGTATTCAGTTACATGCTGGCTTTGAGAAACCAGACTGCCCGCTTCAGGAGTCTCGCTCAGGAGAACCTGGAAGCAAGCTAGGAGGATATGAAACGGTGATATGACCAGAATGGCACTCTTGTTGAGTTTCAACCTGGACAAAAAAGTGGATGATGGCACCAGTGGAGCCTAGGGCTCTCCAGGATAAGTGGACTAGGCCATTTGAGGTGGTGGAGCGCAAGAGTGAAGTCACCTACGTGGACTTGCGGTCTCCAAGGAACCCTTTAAGGGTCCCGCATGTCAACCGCCTCAAACCTCACTTTGAGCGGACTGAACTGTCCATGCTCCTTGCGACAGATGAAGGGGTAGAGGAGGAGAGTGAGCCTCTTCCTGACCTCCTGTCTACAGGAGAAAAAGATGGGTCAGTGGAGGAAGTGATCCCTCCCCCTCCCTGACTGAGGAGCAGCAAGGAGACTATTGCCACGTGTTGGGACAGTATCCTCACTGTTTTCCCTGATCCCAGGAGTCACACACTTGTGCACCCATGAGGACAGTACACCTATTAAACAGAAGGTTTACAGGGTGACTGACAGGGTCAGGGCATTCATTAAGGATGAGGTATTCAAAATGCTTACCCTAGGGGTTATTGAGCACTCCAGCAGTCCTTGTGCCAGCCCAGTGGTATTGGTCCCAAAGGCTGCTGCACCTGGTGCTACGCCAGAACTCAGGTTCTGTGTGGACTACCGGGGACTCCATGCGGTCAGCAAGACTGACGCACACCCCATCCCCCGAGCTGATGAGCTCATTGACCGGTTGGGAGCTGCAAAGTACCTCAGTAAGTTTGATTTAACATCTGGGTACTGTCAGATTGCCTTAACTGAGGGGGCCAAGGAGAGGTCAGCATTCTCTACCCCAGATGGACACTTTCAATTTAAAGTGATGTCATTTGGGATGAAGAATGCCCCTGCTACCTTTCAGACTTTGGTCAACCAGGTGTTTAGTGCTGCCTACCTGGATGACACTGCTGTGTTTAGTTCCACATGGGAGGAACACATGCAACAGCTCTGGAGAGTGTTAGAGGCCCTGCAGAAGGCAGGCCTCACTATTAAGGGGAGCAAGTGCCAAATAGGGCATGGTTCTTAGGACACCAGGTGGGGAGTGGCCAGGTTGCACCCCTGCAGCCTAATATTGACACAATTCTGGCTTGGGAGCCTCCCAAGACCCAGACTGAAGTGAGAGCCTTCTTAGGTCTCACACGATACTACAGGAGGTTTGTTAAGGGATATGGTACCTTTGTTACCCTCTTATCTGAGTTGACTTCGAAGAAGCAACCCAGGAAAGTGATGCCAGAACGCTTTTGATGCCCTGAAGGCTGCCAGGTGCACAGCACCTATGCTGAAGGCACCTGACTACTCCAAGGAGTTTGTTGTGCAAACAGACATCTCAGAGCATGGTATTGGAGCAGTACTCTCACAGTTTAATGAAGAGGGCCTAGATCAGCCCATAGCCTTCATTAGCAGGAGGTTACTACCCAGGTAACATAGGTGGAGTGCCATAGAACGTGAAGAGTATGCTGTGGTCTGGGCACTGAAGAAGCTAAGACCCTACTTGTTTGGGACTCACTTCCGAGTTCAGACAGACTACAGGCCCCTCAGACGGTTAATGCAGATGAGGGGTGAGAACCCAAACTGTTGAGGTGGTCCATTTCCCTACAGGGGATGGACTTTACAGTGGAACACCCTCCTGGTACAGAACACGCCAATGCTGATGGTCTGTCCAGGTTCTTCCACCTTAGTGATGAGAACTCCCATGAGGTTGGGTAATTGCTCCCCACTTTCAGCTGGGAGGGATACCTGTTTTGGAATAGGAAAAATAAACATTCCCTCAATATCAAAGATGCATGTTATTAGACTTTTCATCCTTGGCGTGGTCTCCCTTAACTTTTTGCCTTTGTTCCCCAGGTTGTTGATGTGTGCTGGACTCTGATTTTGCTGTTTTTGTTACTCTGGGCACTTTACCACTGCTAACCAGTGCTAAAGTGCAAGTGCTCCTTTACAAAATGTGTATGTAATTGGCTTATCTATGATTGGCATATTTGATTTATTATTAAGTCCCTAGTACAGTGCACTAGAGGTACACAGGGCCTGTAAATCAAACGCTACTAGTGGGCCTGCAGCACTGGTTGTGCCACCCACGTACGTAGCTCTGTAATCATGTCTCAGACCTGCCACTGCAGTGTCTGTGTGCAGTTTTAATTGTAAATTCGACTTGGCAAGTGTACCCACTTGCCAGGTCTAAACCTTCCCTTTTCTTACATGTAAGACACCCCTAAGGTAGGCCCTAGGTAGCCCCAAGGGACAGGGTGCAGTGTATGGTTGAGGTAGGACATATAGTAATGTGTTCTATAAGTCCTGACAGTGAAATATTGTTAAATTTGTTTTTCACTGTTGCAAGGTCTGTCCCTCTCGTAGGTTAACATGGGGGCTACCTTTAAATCTGATTAAAGTGTAGATTACCTTTGGGAGCGGATGGACATGTGGAGTTTGGGGTCTCCGATCTCACAATTTAAAAATACATCTTTTAGTAAAGTTGATTTTAAGATTGTGTGTATGAAAATGCCACTTTTAGAAAGTGAGCATTTTCTTGCTTATACCATTTCTGTGACTCTGCCTGTTTGTGGATTCCCTGTCTGGTTCAGTTTGACAGTTGGGCTGGTTGCACCTCATACTAGACAGTGACACAAAGAGTATAGTCTCCATTTGCTGATGAGCCATCTGTGCTAGGAGAGAGGGGAGGAGTGGTCACTCACTCCTGAATGGGCTGTGCCTTCCCTCACACAATACAGTCTCCAACCCCCTGATGAGTGTCTGGCGCCTGGCCTGGGCAAGGCAGGATTTCACATTCAAAAGAGACTTTACTTTGAAGTCGGTCTACTTCAAAGGAGAAATTGGGTATAAGAAGGGCACCCAAAACCACAGACTTTAGAACACTTCTGAAAACAAGAGGAACCTCTGCCTGGAGAAGAGCTGAAGAGCTGAGGAAGAAGAGCTGCCCTGCCTGTGACTGTGCTTTGTGGAGCTATCCTGCAGTTGCTGCTTCTGCCTGTGCTAGAGGACAAAGACTGGACTTTGTTTTGCCTTCCTTCTTGTGAAGATCTCCAAGGGCTTGATTTAGAGCTTGCCTACTGTTGTTTGAAGTCTCAGGGACAGCAAAGACTTCTTTCTGCCAGCACCTGGAGTATCTGGAGAGACTCCTACTCTGCCCTGTGGTGCCCATCCAGTTCCTGGGACCCTGAAAGGAGAAGCTGGCAGCCTAAGAGGAGGAAATCCATGGACAGAGCGCCGTGCGGGGAAAAGATCAACGCAACTCTGATCTGCGGCTGAAGAAATGACGCGCCGCCGGCTTCGCAGTGGAAAATCGACACTCGCCGGAAATGCGACCGAAGAATCGGTGCACGGAGCTGGAGAAAACGATGTGCAGGATTGCGGACGGAGACTCGGAGATCAAAACCCGCGCTGCGTGGTTTTTGAATCATCCTGCGGGTGGATTTCCGACGCAAACACCGCTGGCCATGTAAAAACAATGCAAGGCCTGCCCGGACCCGAGAGTGCTGACCGGATCGACGCATCGCTCTCCTGCGGAGAGAAGGAACGACGTGCCCGACCCGACGAAAAGAGAAACGACGCAAGGTCTCGCTCGTGAGTGAAATCGATGCATCAGAAGCCCTTTTTTGATGCACACTCGCCTGTGCGGGGTTATTTTTGACGCACCCAAAGTACATTTTCACGCTGACAGTGTTAGTGTGTGTTTTAAACTACATAAAGACTTTTTGCTTTTTAATTGACAACTTGACTTGTGCATTGTGGAGTTTTGTCATTTTGGTCTTGTTTTGTTTAGATAAATAGTTCCTATTTTTCTAAACCTGTGTTGTGTCATTTTGTAGTGTTTTCATTAAGTTACTGTGTGTAGTGGTACAAAAATTTTACACCTAGCACTCTGAAGTTAAGCCTACTGCTCTGCCAAGCTACCAAGGGGGTAAGCAGGGGTTAGCTGAGGGTGATTCTCTTTTACCCTGACTAGAGTGAGGGTCCTTGCTTGGACAGGGGGTAATCTGACTGCCAACCAAAGACCCCATTTCTAACATATGTGATGCACATAATGTAATTACAGATATAGCGGCAAAATATTCAGGGAGCACCCAACATCTTTAGACAGAGAAAAAGAGGGGATTTTAAGGGTTGCCATTTAATAGATAATGTGATGCTGCAAGTTAACACATATGAATGTGGCCATCAAATCTCAGGTTCTGCTATGCTCACACTATTGATTTTTGTTGCAGGTGACAGTGCATGTGTGTTAAGTCCTTGAATACTGAACCCATACCTAGCCCCAGCAAACCAAAACAACATTGTTAGCGGTGATTGAACAAACATTTGGCATGCTGAAATCAAGATTTTGATGTCTTCAGAAGAGTGGCTGTGCATAACAGTATGATCCTGACACAGCCAGTAAAACTGTGGCAACGTGCGATGTTGGACGATGCCGCTCCAAACCTCCTTTTTCTCACTGAAACATGGTTAACAGCAACAGCAGACATCAACGTTGCCATCCCCACCAGTTGCGAGATTATCAAGCAAGACCTCCAACACGGCCTGGTGAAGGAATTGCCATAGTATTCAAGGACACAACTGAACCACCAGCAAAAAAACTGGACCCAACTACATGGAACACCTTAGCTTCAAACAGCAAATCACATCGAATTTCACCCTTGGAGGTACCCTAGTCTACCGATCCCTAGGACTCTGAGCCAACCTAATCAGCAAATTCCCAGAATTCATCTCCCCACTAGTCATTGATTTGAGTTTCTGCATTCTCCAAGGAGACCTCAATTTTTACTTAGAAGACCTGAAAAAACCCAATTCTATTGTATTGCTCGAAAGGTGTCAGACTCACCCAACACATCTAAGTACCACACACACACACCGCTGAGCTCATCATAGACCCCATTTTCACCATTCAACGGTGTCACGACCAACACACCCACTTCTATCACCTGGTCCGACAAAGCCATTTTCAGTTTCTCAATCAGCATTCCCCACCAGAGAAGAACCACCATGAAAGGCCCTGACAGCCGACATTGGAGCAACATATCTGGGGTAAACTGGGCTTCCACCCTCCATAAAAACTAGCCAGAGCTCGTAGGCCACCTATTCAGTGACATCAACAACTTTAACAACTAGATTGCCACCTGCCCGAGTCCTTAGCCCTGCAGTAGGAAGTCAAATTGCAAGAAGTTTTACACAGATGAATGCAGGATGACCAAACTGCACTGCAAGCAACAGAAACAGATGAGACTGGGGGACAAATAATCAGTCTATGAAGTATTCAAATCCACCTGAAGAAGTTACCACCAGCAAATACATGAAACCAAAAGGAACACCCTAACTGAACGCATCAGCAACAGCTCCAACAGCAGCAAAGAAGCTTTTTCTATCATCAAAGACTTCACCACAGCAGCAGCAACCATTACCAACGTCACCCTAGCCCAAGAACTGTGCAACAAGTCTGACTTCTTCTGCAACAAAATCATCTATACCAACTGCAACCCACAACCATACTCCATCAACTTTGTAATAAGTCTTCCCGTATTGGGCACAGGCAACATACTGACAAAAAGGAACCCTATCAATAGAGAAGAAACAATAATAATCATGAAGACCATCCACTCTGGGGCCCCTTCTGACCCTTTCCCCTCCACGCCTTTGACAAAGGTTCACAAAGCCCTCATCCCCAATCTTAACACCTACATCAACACAGCTACTTTCCCGAAAACCTGGAGGCAAGCAGCCAATACCACCCACCTGAAGAAGCCCTTAGTAGAACCAACCAGACTCGAGCACTACCAACCTGATCTCCCTCCTACCTTACCCTGCCAAGGTCCTAGAAAAAGCCATCAACAGACACCTTGCCAACCACCTCGCCAACCATTAGCTTGTCAGCACCAAGCAATCAGGCTTCAGATCAATGCTCTGCAGCTAGAATTTAAGGTACTTTATTCAGCAGGCCTAGCTTGGTCCCTGTATCTGACCCACACACCATCAAGTCGACTATAACTTACTACTTTGTCCCGGTTCGGTGCGACCAGATGACCACAGTTGGCACTTTTTGCTTTTAGGTGCTATGTTCACTTAAATCTTTAAAGCTGCATATCTCTAGTTCTACTGATTGGATTTTTGTTAATTTGGTCACAAATCATTTATTAAATTGAACTCTTTTCTTCTAAATTGGTGTGTAATTTTTTGTGTGTTGTGTTTTCACTTTATTTCTGTTTGGAGTGCTGCATAAACACTTCACTTGTTGCCTTTGAGTTAAGCCTTACTGCTTGTGCCAAGCTACCAGAGATCATTACATTTATTTCCGTATTACCAACAGGTCCCCTGTCCTTGTCTTCTTCATCATTAGTGAAATATTTACTATCTCACGCACAAAACAAAAAAGAACATAGGAATGCTGGTAAGTGCCTCGTCCCATCCTACTGGATGCTACATAGGTAGCACTTACACAGCATCCTGCCTGTTCTTTTTTCTGTCCAGCGTCAAGATGAAGAGGACGAGGAACGGTGGTGGTCCTGCGGGGCCTGGACAACCTGTTGGTTCGCTGTGTCTGCCCTGTCGGCATGACAGCTAGGCGGTCATGCAGGCCGGGAATGAAGGAGTTGTATTTCCGTATTGCAGTGTCTCCCGGGCTGCAGGTTTTGCCAGGAGACCCGATATCAGCCTGGATGGACTTGCTTGTTAAGGCCATATCTCATCTTGGCCAGGTGTTGCAAGCCACTTATCTGAACTCCAGGTGGTTCCGGAGGGGCGATGATAATCCCCGAATCCCAATGAGAACTGACATTGGAGCAATGAAGGACACACTGAAACCCTAGGAGTTTTCAAGGAGAATGGGTGTTGGGATGTGAGAGAATGAAAGAAATACCAACATAATCAGATTAATCTACTCTGGGCACTGCTCAGCTCAAGGAGATCAGGATTCTGGGTCTCGATTCAGGATACTGGCAATCAGGATTATTCAGATACAGTGGTCTGGACTCAGATCTTTCTGTAATGAAACCACACTTTAAAACAGGAAAAAATAAACAGATCTTTGGCATTAATTTATGTCAAATAAGCATACCAATAATTCACACTAGAAACATTCCCCAGTTTAATTCAAGAAATATCCAGAAATTATCATGAACTGGAATTATTGTGTACAAGGATTTCCACTGAGAGAAAATAACTGCGTTAATCACAACAAACTACTTCAAATTCTTCAGTCACTCAAGAGTCTCAAGAGTTCAAGGTTCATATGCAAATATGCATTGGCAATCAGATTATAGTTCTCAATTGTCCGAAAAGTCTTTAGAACACCAATATCAGATTCTGATTGAGAAAGCACAGATTGAAAACCAACTATGAGCACAAGAACCAGGAAGGCTCAGCTATTAGAAGAAATACGCCTTTTCTCTAATGTCTTTTTGATCCGAATATTATTGCTGGCTTTAGATGAGTTTGATTAAAAAGCGCTGATCAAGATCCAAAATGAAACAGAAAAACTTGTGTTACCTTATTTGGGATGACTTGTGCCTTTTTGCCAGCGCAAGAAAGAGCGAAGTGAGAGATGAATTGCAAGCTGTCTGCCTTTTACTGGTACTGTGGTAACTGTGGAGCAGAGCGAAAATACTAGGTCAGAACTCAGGAAGCGCGTTGTTGCAAGAAGAAGTCTGTCGCTGTGAAGGTATGGATGCCGCTGTGAAGAGAGGACTGCCATTGCGAAGGGAAGACTGCCGAAGACTGAAGGTAAGCATCACTTCCAAGTTACACAAGGCTAAGCATAATTAGTCTGATATGCCAGCTATTATAGCCGGCCGAACCAGGAGCAAGGAAACACATGGGGAAAAAAGAGGAACTTGTTAGTCATTATTGTAATTGCACATGTTTCTCACTGTCTTTTTTTCCATTAGGAGGATCAATTAAAGAACCAGCAGTTGTCAACAGTTGACATGTGATTCCTGGATTAGCAGGGTGAGGCTTTCAGAAGTTATCTTGACAACAAGTATTGGTCTAGATCTGCTTTAAACATTGCCATTATGCTAATAACTGAGTTGCCAAGTTACACAATGTTTCAAAGACATACCATGATTCAAAGTGGTACTGTGATGAAAAGAAAATAACAAAATCTTTGATATCACTCATAAGGGGGGAATAAGGCATGGCTTAAGCATTGCTAGCCCTGCTCACATCAGGGACCATGATACCTAGAGTTTGGTACCTGGCTTCTGGGTGATGGTGGCCCAGGCAAGCACCACTGGGAGGTGCTGCTGCTGGCGGGGCGCTTGTGCCATCTAGTTGCTGATGGGATGGAGCCTTTATCTGCCCGGTGTCATGTAAGTACCACGTAGTGTTATTTTCTTCCTCGCTGTCTACTTTCGTGCTGTATGGTGGCGGAGTAGTGTGGCTCCTGTTGTTGAGGTCACATAGGGAAGCATTCTAGAAAGAGGAGGCATTTAGAGCCCTCTTCCTCATCAACATGGGGTTCTTCTTCTTACCCCTCTTGCCCAAAGTGCCCCAGGGAACCTTTAGACTCCAGGTTACGGCACCCCATAAGGAGACTTTGGGGGAATTGCAGCCTGGCCCCATTCCACACAAAAAGGTGTTGCCCATACCCTCTTCTTGATCCTCTGAGTCAGAAGAGGAGATACAGGGGTCAGATGAGCAGAACGGAAAATATATTGCCTGGAGCTATTACATGATCTTTTGGGACATGGGAAGGGGAACATGGGTTTCTCAGGGGAGGTTGTTGCGGGCACTTCTGCTGGGTTCCAGAGTTTGGTGCAGTTGCATGTCCCGGTACATCCTTGTATCTCTGAGGTCCTTAAGCAGGAGTGGAGGGACCCTGATAAGATCACTCTGCCTCACTTCATGAAGAAATTGTATCCTTTGCAGGATATGCCACAGGATCTTCCTGACTCTATCCCCATTGACTCTTTTGTGGCCAGTCTGGTGGTGCATTCGTCCTTGACAAAGGATACTATCATTAAGGACTCTGTAGATAAGAAGGTGAACACTGCCTTGAATAAACTTTATTCTGGCATGCATTTGGCACTGTGTGCTGGGATTTGTGTGACTTATATGGCACAATCTTTGATTTCTGTCTTTAAGACTCTGTACAGGCCCCTGGTGGATGGGTCTGTTTGTGCTGGGCTGCTGGAGGTCATCGAATGTCGGGTGGAATATCTCTCTGGTATCTCTTTTGATGTTGTCAGGGTGGCTGCTATGTCTGGGGGTGTCTACATCCTCCTTGGTGACTTCAACTTTCACTTAGAAAACCTACAAGACCACAACACTACCTCCCTCATAGACAACCACACCAACCTCGGACTCAAACAACTGGTCACCGCACCCACCCACTCAGCAGGACACACGCTCAACGCAATTTTCACCGCAAGCCAACACATAGCCTACACCCACACCACCGAACTCCTCTGGACTGACCACCACTGCGTCCACTTCTCCTTCACCAAACCCCCCACATGCTACCATCAACACACCACACCCTACTGCATGTGGGACAACATCCCCACAGAACAACTAAACTCCCAACTGGCCCATAACCCCCTCCCACACCAACGACCCCAACACAGGAGCACACAACCTCTCCAAATGGATCACTACCTGCGCAGACTTTCTAGCCCCCCTCAGAAAACACATCGCCACCCACAACATCAAGAACGCCCCATGGTTCACTCCAAGACTCCAAGCGCAAATGGTGCCAAGTGGAGAAAATATGGCGACTAGAACCTTCCACAACCAACTTATCCACCTTCAAAACCACCATTCGCACCCATCACCAACTCTTACGCACCGACAAAAGAGATCACTACAAGACACGCCTTGACAACAACTCTCTAAGCAGCATAGAACTATTCACCATCATCAATGAACTTGCCAAACCCAAAGCCAGCAACATAGACCCCACACACACACACAGCCCCTATGTGATGCCCTGTCCAACCACTTCCTCCACAAAATCCTGGACATCCACAACAGCTTCGTACCACACACACCCACCACACACACCCCTCACTCACCCAACCCAACCCCCACTCATGACCCCCCACCACACTCTCCACCTGGACACCCACCACACACGAAGAAACCGAAAAATCATGAACTCCATCCACTCCGGTTCCCCCTCCGACCCCTGCCCACATCGCATCTACAACAAAGCCAGCCCAACCATCGCCCCCATACTCTACAACATAATCAACTCCTCTTTCGACTCCGCCACCTACCCAGACCCCTGGAAGCACGCGGAAATCACTGCTCTCCTAAAAAAAAAAAAAGCCGACCCGGAGATCCTTTCCAACTACCGCCCCATCTCCCTCCTCCCTTTCCCCGCCAAGGTTGCAGAGAAATTAGTCAACGCCCGCCTATCCCACTTCCTCGAAGCAAACAACACTCTTGACCCCTCATAATCCAGGTTCCGCAAGAACCACAGCACGGAAACCGACCTCATCGCATGCACTGACGACATCAGGACCAAAGTCGACAAAGGCGAGACCGTCGCACTCATCCTCCTAGACCTCTCCGCAGCCTTTGACACCGTCTGCCACCACACACTCCGCACACGCCTCCACAACACAGGAATTCACCACAAAGCCTTAGACTTGCTCACCTCCTTCCTCACCGACCGGACCCAGAGAGTCCGCCTTCCACCCTTCCACTCCAACACTACCAAGATCACCTGCGGAGTCACCCAAGGGTCCTCCTTCAGCCTCACACTCTTCAACATCTACATGATCCCCCTAGCCAACATCCTCCGAGCACACGGAATCACTATCCTTTCCTATGCAGATGACACCCAACTCATCCTCTCCCTCACCGCAACCCCACCGCTGCCAAAACCAACATACACGCTGCTCTCCTAGACACCGCCAACTGGATGCCCACTAACCACCTCAAGCTCAACTCAAACAAAACCGAGATCATCATCTTCGGCCCCAACAAAACCACATGGGATGACTCCTGGTGACCCACCGCCCTAGGCCCCGCACCCACCCCCACAAACCACGCACGCAACCTCGGCATCATCCTAGACCCCTCCCTCTCCATGACACAGCAAATCAATGCCCTAACCTCCTCCTGCTTCCACACACTCCGCACTCTAAAAAAATCCTTCAAATGGATTCCCCCAGAAACCAGGAAGACAGTCACCCACGCACTCATCAGCAGCAGACTAGACTACGGTAATGCCCTCTACGCCGGCACCACACTCAAACTCAAACGCAAACTCCAGAGAATCCAGAACACAGCCACACGCCTCGTCCTTGGCCTCCCCCGGCACGAACGAATCTCACCACACCTCAAATCCCTTCACTGGCTCCCCATAGACAAGAGAATCACATTCAAGATCCTCATCCACGCACACAAATCCCTTCACAACACCGGCCCAACCTACCTCAACGAAAGAGTGAACTTCCACACTCCCACTCGCAACCTCCGATCAGCCGACCTCGCCCTAGCCACAGTCCCCCGCATCCAACGCACCACCACAGGAGGCAGGTCCTTCTCCTACCTCGCCCCCAAAACCTGGAACTCCCTCCCCACCGACCTTCGCAAAACCAAAGCCTCCTGGTCTTCAGAAAGAACCTCAAAACATGGTTGTTCGATCAGTGACCCTCGCGGCCCCCCCAATGATTCCCCCCCGCGCCTTGAGACCCCCACGGGTGAGTAGCGTGCTCTACAAATTTTTTGATTGATTGATTGATTGATCTGCATCGCGGCCTAATGCAATTTGGTCTTAAAAGATTGGCAAACTGATTCAGGACAAAAAGCGTCTGCTCTTCTGCTTCTTTTTCATAGTGCTCAGGCAATCCAGGAGGGGCGTGTATGGGGTCATCTTCGGTGGTTCCCTCCTGTTTTGGAGGCCTCTAATTCAGACTCCTGGGTGTGGGCGTTCTGAGGGAGAGTTAAAGGCTTGAGTTCTTTGTTCTTCCGGCTCTCTCTGGTATAACGCCAACTCCTTGGCTTTCAAAGGTAGAGAAGCACCTGACCATTTCACTAGGCTTTTTCTTCTAAAAGATGCTATCTTGGAAGTCACTCGGGCAGAGCAAGGGAACGGTTTTTATTCAAGAATATTTCTGGTACTAAAGTCCACAGGGGGCTTTCGTCTGGTTTTGGGCTTGAAGACAAGTTTGCAGTGGCATTACCATTCAAGATGGAGACTCATAAATGGATAATTCCCCTGGTGCTGAGGGATCACTGGATATGTACACTGGATCTGCAGAATGAGTATTACCATGTCCCCATTCATCTTCTTCACTAGTAGTATCTACGGTTTTGCATCCAGGGTAGTCATTTTCAGTTCCAGGACTTGCCTTTCGGGCTGAAATCAGCACCCTGGGTGTTCACGAAAGTGGTGGCTCCCTTGGTGTTATCTGCGCGGGGTCCACCTGTACCCATACCTGCACGGTTGGCTGCTGCATGCTACCACACGTACTCAGTTGATTCAGGATCTGGACTTCTTCTACTCACAGGTTCAGGCTCATGGCTTTCTCATCAATCAGGAAAGTGTCAACTAGTTCTTTCCAGGTATATGACATTAATCGGGCCTCTTCTCTGACAGACCTCAACAGGGTGTTTCTTCTGGGGCTGAGGGCAGAGGCCCTGAGGCCCTTGGCTTGCAAGCCATGGATTGTCCATCGCTGCCTGTGCAACTGTGGTTGAGGCTGTTGGTACATATGGCAGCAGCAGTGTTCACAATGCCCAGGGCCCGATCAACCTCCATGCACCGTGGTAGCATCTGCACACTTTTTGGGATCCCTGGTCTGGGGATTTCGATTGTGTGGTTTCCGTGACGGAGAAGGTGGTGGATGTTTTGAGATGGTAGACTCAGCCGCTCAACCTGAGCAGGGGGTGGAGCTTCAGCAGGACCCTCCTTTGGTGCTTACAATGGATGTCAGTTCCCTTGGATGGGGTGGTTACGCTGGGGGCCAGATCACTTCAGGTAACATGGTCGTTCATGGACAGCAGGCTCTCTTCCAATTGGAGGGAACTCAGAGCCATGATGGACTTCGGGTCTGCCTTAGAGGGGTTCAATCTGGTAGTCAAATTGGGCAATCAGGTTACAGTGGCCTATCTGAACAACCAGGGGGGTGTTCATTCATGGTCCCTCAATGCTGTTGCTACCATGATTTTTCTTTAGGGGGAACGCTTCCTTGCAGTCACTCGTGGCAGTGTATTTCTGGGGAGTGTACAATGGGAAGGGAGACTCCCTCAGTAGATTGTTTCCTCCTTCGCAGAAGCTGTCCATGACCAGAGAGGTATTTCATCAGTTGTGTGGGAAGTTTGGTTTGCATTTTCTCAACCTCAATGCGTCCCGGCTCAATTCCCAGGTTCTTTTCTTTGGGTCCTCAGGAAGGGGCCTAGGGGGTGGAAGTGCAGACTCTCCGGTGAGCGGATCGTCTACTGTATGCCTATCCCCCAGTGCCCTTGATCTCTCCTCTGTTGGCCAGGTTGTTGGGGGAAGACAAAGACATGATTGTGGTGGTTCCTTTTTTGCCCCGGAGGTCATGGTTTCCTTGGCTCAAGCTGCTGGTGATCCACGGTCCCTGGTTGGTCCTGTGCTCTCCATTTCCTCTCAGGTCTGTCCCCTTCCTGTCTCTTCTGAAGTTCCATCTGTCAGTTAGCAAATTGAGAGGTGGTGTTTGCAGGGAAAGTGGCAGTAGCCATCCAGAATTCCTGCAAGCTTGCCACTTTGTGCACTTATGAGCAGCACTGGGGTAGTTTCCAGCAGTGGTGTGCACTTCTATTGCTGGCTCCACTGGCTTGCCAATTCAGTGATGTTTTACAATTTTTGTGGGAAGGTTTTGAGAAGCATCTATCGGTCTCCACTTTGGGGGCACAAATGGACTGCTCTCTGGGCTCTCAGGGCCCTTTGGGGGAATTTGACATATACTGAAGACTTGGTGGCTTCTTTGTTGTGCAGTTTCTCCCTGGCCAGGCTTTTGGTGAAATCTTTGTTTCCCCTTTGGGATGTCCCTTTTGTTCTGAGGGCATTGGTTTCTCCCCCTTTTGAGCCTTTTGAGTTGGTGGATGTTAAGTTTTTCACGCTCAAGGTTGTTTTCCTGATGGCCATTACCTCTGCAAGGTGGCTTGAGAAGCTGGGAGCCTTGATGGCTTTGGAGCAGTATCTTTCTTTCTCAAAGGGTTGTGTGGTTTTTCGGTTGGGTCCTTCATTTGTTCCTAAGATGGCCTTCCAGTTTCATATGTCACAGGAGGCTGTTCTCCCAGCTTTGAGGGATGGTGCTGAGTCAGATTTAAGGACACAATGGTCCCTGTTGGATGTATGTCATGCCCTGTTGGTGTACTTGGACAGGATGAAGACTTTTTGTAAGACTGATTCTTTGTTTATTTATTTTGGTTCGTCTTCAAAGGAGGACAGGGCTTCTTCTATGTCTATCAGCCACTGGATCAAGCAGGTGATTGCTTTGGCTTATATTGTGTCTGGTGCTCCTCCCCCAGCTGGGTTTAGGGTCAGTCTACCAGGAGGCTTGCTGCTTCATGGGTAGAGTTGAGAGGGGTGTCCATTTCAGAAATTTGTAGGGCTGCTACCTGGGCTTCCCCTAAAATTTTTGTGAGACATTAAAGGTTGCAGAATGTGTTATGTGATGATACAAACTTGGGGGTACTGCAGTCTGTGTCTTGATGTTTCCTGTTTCTGTCTTGAATAGATCCCTTGTGGTGCTGCATTATTCAGTTAGTTTCTGGTGTATTTATTCTATTATTTTATGCTTTTTTTCTGTGGTTTTCTATGAAGGCCTATCACTTACCAGTTATCTTTTTTTCTCCTGGTCCTGATGTCCTTATCCTATTCATCATGCCTCCCTCTACTTGGGCTGCCGGCCTTCATAGGTTGGGGACTTGGTAGTCCAGGCAGAATGCTGGGTAAGTGCTACCTATATAGCCTCCAGTAAAAGAGGGCGGAGAGCATACAAACATACCTCTAACCTTTTTTGTTCCGTACGTGAGATAGTAAATATCTCACTAGTGCTGAATGGGACAAGGACATCAGGAGTAATTATGATTACCCGTAGGTTATAGGACAATTACGCAACTTTCACAGTAAACATTTACTGCGAATGAGCCATTCATGATAAAAATTTACCTTGAGAACACAGGAACAACAGAACTCAAGCAGCTATTGTTTGTGGTGCTTTTGTTTAAATTAGTCCTCGCTCCAAAAACCAGTGTGAGGACACAAATAATGCTAAAACATAGTGTGAAATGACAGATTTGCAGTCGCCTAGTTTCACATAATTTTGCAAAATTTCACATAATTATGCAAAAGATAAATATCTGAATTTTGCTCACTTTGGAGCCTTTGAAAATGTATATGGATGTCTATTGTGAGCCTTGAGAACTTAGGGGCCAGATGTACGATGTCTAGAAATAGCGAATCACAATTTTCGAAACATTGCGACTCACAAATTGCGAGTCATGATTTCCAATGTGCATATAAAACTGGCCCACAAATGCAAACGAGTCACATTGCTACTACTGAACTCGCAATTTACGAGTCTGTAACTGGTTGCTATAATGTAGTATAACCAATGAACCAGTGTACCACTCGTGTATTTTATTAATCTCCCCATTTACCACATAGAAACACCTGGGGAGCCACAGGAAAGTGAGCATGACGAGGGAGCGGGCCAGTTACAGATGGAGGAAGGGCGGGGTGAGGTGCACCTGAGTCTGAGAGGAACTTCACAAGTCCATGCCAGTGCAGCATTCAGCTCACCCCAGGACACTGCAATAGAACTTCTGGGGGGCAGATTTACTGAAAAGTTGTTCAGTGCAGTGCTGCATCAAAATTGGCAGCAACGCGCTGTGTCACTTTTGAAACACACATAAATAATTGAAACTAATAAATACGGCTCACCCCTGCATTTCCCCCTGCGCTGGTGCTAAATTGAGCTGCCTAGTGTCAACGCAGCTTGCACCATTGTGCAAGGATGTCTGTGTTGAGGGGTTCGATTGTTTATGTGTGGGAAGGTGTCCTTTCCTGCACATAAACAATCACTAATGGCAATTTGGCACTTCTGTGTGTGCTACAGAATGCAGCACACACAGAAGTGCCAAAGTGCCATTTTGAAGTGATTGTTTATGCACAGGAAGGGACACCTTCCCGCACATAAACAATCATTTCTGGCATTTTGCTCTTTCTATGCATGCTGCAGAATGCAGCACACATAGAAAAATAAAAAAACGAGGAGGAATAAAAGTATTCCTCCTCGTTGCGCCTTGATAATGCCACCCCTGGGGTGGCGTTAGATTTTGGCAGGACCTCAGGTTTAAGAAAATACGTAAATCTGGGCATTGTCAAAATGCAATGGGTGTTGCTGTGGCACGCTCACAGAAACACCCATTGCATGCCCCTTCCACGCAAAGTGCTGCATGTGAAGGGGCTGTATTTACAAGGTGGCGTTCAACCACAAAAAGTGGCTTAGCGTCACCTTGTAAATATGGCACAGGGCATAGCGCCACCGGAGTGTCACATTAAGTGCTAAAGGCTCATAAATATGCCCCTGGGAGTCTAACGACAATCCACTCCTCAAAGCATTCCTGTCACCAGGGTCTGCCCGCTGCACCTAACTCAACAGGCACGTATGGGCCAGCAGGCTGGGCAGGCCTCTGGCTCTCAGACAGGATCCAGGAACCAGGCTGATTCTGGCGGGCTAGAACAGGCCATGCTGCAAGTTCAGCACCTGCAGCAAAAACAAATCAGGTTGGTTAACCGCAAACTAACTCAGGGACTTCCAATCATCACCCACCAGATGTCTGATAACCAGGCCTACCTGGATGCAAAATGTGATGCCCTTACACAGGCTATTGAGCACAGAACTGTCAGAGGACAGACACTAGCTAAGGCGCCAGGAGCACAGCCAAGCTACCTGATTGGCAGCAATGACAAGAGCAATTGGGTGGCCAGGGCGGGCTACCACTCAGCACACTAGAAACACCCTGGCCCTGCAGGTAGAGATGAGCCACCACAGCGGTGATGTGGCATGAGGCCTGGAACAGATTACTGCAGCTGTGGAGGCATTCAAGACAGCCAGCATTGCTAGTGGGGCTACTGGTGAAGCACCAGACAATGAGGTGTCCAGCCTGATTAGCGTGTCCACTGCAGACACACATGTACTGCATGGGAGCAGCAGCCGTCAACCTGCACCTTCAACAGGCAGCACGCCCCGATGCCAGATGTACTTCACAGAAGTAATTGCACACTGACAGTGTGCCGGTGTGGTGTTTACATTTCTGTTTCTTTTTGTAGTGGTGTAACCGCACATGTGCAACAACTTAAGTCATGTCTCTTATGGTGGACAAGGGGTCCATCCTTGGTATTGCATATCCTGACAATAAAGGGTTACCTATTTTTTTTTTAAACAAATAATTGTTTTTTTTTCATGGAAGGCATTGTGTACATGTTTCTTCTCAATCAAAGTAATGTCTTGCTATCTGGACCCTGCGCCTTCTCCCCTCTGCTCCTCTGCTTTCCTCAACTGGCTGTTGGGCAAGTAGAGCACGGACATCATCCTCAGAGTCGGATACCTCTATGTGTAAGCCTCACCTGCAGGCAATAGCGTGGACAGGTTGCCACAATCTTGCACACAGTTTCAGGAGCACACTGCAAGGCTCACCCACTCTTTTGTAGGCACCAGAAGTGCTATTTCAGAGGGCCAAACACACGTTCTATCACAGCCCTGGCGCACCTATGTGCCATGTTATAGCACCTTTAATGTGGATTTTTGGTTGACAAGTATGGTGTCAGGATTATGGCTGCAGGGCATACACACTGTCACCTGGTGAGACATGTACGAGGGTGAGAAAACATACAGAGAAATGATAGTACTACAAGATTTTACTGTGAACCTTACATTCCAGTACATAGTAGGTATCTTTCATCAAATTCCCCTCTTTCTAGTCGTTGGTATAGGCCACTGTGTCTGAATATATAGGAGACATGGATACTTGCCCAGAATTTCTCGGATGATGTTCTGTGCATTGAAGATGACTTGAAAGTTCATGGAATGTGTGCTTTTTCGGTTACAGAGTATGTATTCCTTGCGAGATGGGGGACATATAGGCACATGGCTCCCTTCTAAGCACCCAATGACCTGTGGGATTCTGCCAATCCGGTAGAATTGTTCTTTTGTATTTTGCATTACCAAATCATCCCTGGGAAGATAGATGTGATGGTCTATGTGGTGGAGCATGGTGTCTAGGAATTTGTTGACAAAACACAACAGTGCACTCTGCGACACCCCTCCTGCAACTGCTATGACATGTTGGTAACTACCACTGGCCAATAGATGGAGGGAGCACAAGTCCTGGACATGGGGGGAAGTGCATTGCTACACTGTGCACTGCTCTCAAGGTGTGGCTTTAAGGTGGCTATTAGCTCCAGGTTGTTGCTTCTCAGTCTGAATTGCTCAAACATCTTCTCCCCTGTCTTCTCAAACAGGGTCAGCCTGACCCTAAATATCCTCTCCTGTCTCCACCTCTTCTGCTGAGCAGCCAGTATCCTCAGGGCAGCCATAGTGGAAGTCCTTGATGCATTCTGGGGCTTTTTTTTATAGGTTGGTGCTGGTTACCACCTATTTTGAATTGGGGGTAAACCGCATGGGCAAACAGGCCATTTTGTGACTAATCGCAAATTGTCACACGTTTGTACATGCACTTTTGTGAATCGCAATTAGGGATTCTCTAACTGTGCTCTGCAAAAAACGGTAGCTATTTTTGCGAATGGCAAAATGCTTGCATCATTATTTTGGCTTTGCGAATGCTTGTTGTACATTGAGTACTGCCGGCCCTGCATTTGCAAAGCGGATTGCAACTGATTTGCGAGTCGCAAATCAGTTGTACATCAGGCCCTGAGCTACTATTGTATCTTTGGTATATTTCCAGAGGCTTTTTGTGTGCAGCCATATACTGGTTGTCCATAGATTCTCGGGTGTTATTTTTCACAGCATGGCTAGAGACCTTTCTCCATGAGACATGCCCCTTCCTTTATCTTGTATTTTCTTTGACAATTTCATTGAGATCCTATAGTGTTTCATTATCTATGCTAACGTACTGTTGTTTAGAGTTAACCATTTTATTTTGTCTCTTATATTGTGAGCATGTTTTAAAATTATAATTAACTTTTTTGATGTGATGATTTCGAAATCTATATCCATTTGATCGGACCAGTCTAGTTTGAAAGACGTCTCTTGAGAACGTGCACTTTCTGACCGCACTGGCAGATGGAATATTTGGGTGCTTTTTTGGCACTGTCATTCAAGGGTTTGTTTGCCCCATTGTGAATTAATTCATTTTCACCATTACTATAAGGTTGTAATAGTTTGTTAATTATGAGACTCAGTATGGTGGATGGTAAATGATATGGAAATGAAAGGTGTCAGATTTACTCATGGAGTAATAAATTATTCTCAAAATATGTGGTTTTTAAGGTGCTAATTTCGTCTCCTAGTAGTATTGAAATAATTCCACCTACTACTACTTGTTCTACTTTGGGGAAGTAACTAGACACTTTCAATTGGTGAAGTTAACTAGACACTTTCAACACTGTAACTTGTCAATTAAGGTAAACTTCCAAGTGGAACATATATCCTTTTGAACTGTCTAACAGAGAGATGCGGGCTACAAATGTTGACATCAGAACTATCCACAGCTGGTAATATTCGGTAGTGGAAATTCTACCACTACTTATATAAACATCAGTGAGCAATCCAGAGAACTATCTGCCTCATCTTGCTGCCTCCTTCACTCATTCCTTGGAAGTCAGGGAATACCCTTCCATCCCACAATGTCATCTCTGAAGAATTGATGATCACTGTTATCAAGATCTTCTCAAGGAAGCTTCAGTTGTAGAGAGAGTCAGGGGAACAACCTGGCTGCATGACATTGCCTCTCAGTACTCCACACTGAACGTTGACGAATGTAAGGGAATGAGATTTGCAATGGCAATGATGACTTCTGATACACATCATGGCTTCAGTCCAGTGGCAGTTGGTGAAAGTGGTGGGGCGTAAAAGTGGAGGATGACTGTTTTGCCACAAATTATCAAACTGTGTTCTCCTGGGCAGAGACTGCAACTATGTGTAATGATTCAGTTGCATGAGACAACAGCTGTTATTAACATATCATCTGCTTTACTTTGCAGGCACATGCCAATTACTTTTGTCATTCCAAAATGGTTTGTTTGTACACCATACTAAAATGCAAATAAGGACACTCAGAAAAATCTGCTTTCACACTAGTGATCACAAGTGTTACAGCACTAGCCATGCCCCCTATTATAATTTCGGACTCACGACCTGTGTTAAGGAGGCAATATGTGATAATGTGGTCTCTCTCATGATGTTCGTAAATTCAGTTCTTGCAGGCTCTTCTCACAAGCCATGTGACAGACTCATTTCATGGCGTGGACAGGTGGAGCTACCATCTACGTCTGAGACCACTGCAAAGGATAAACAGTCAAACATTTCTTTATCCATTCCCATTAGTTATCCCAATCAATCCAAGGTCACAACAATTTTCCACTGCCTATATGTTTCCAATTACCTATTTGGATGTGGCTATGAATGCCATACGTTCTGTCCCTGCTCGCAGAAAATAGAGAAGAAATGGCATTCAGTAAATGAGTTATTTTCAAATTACTAATTTTATAAAAGCACCTATTTATTAGGAAAAGTTCAAATTACGAGCTACGTACTTAATGAGTGTCGATCTGCACTCTAATATATCAGTGCCTAATTTTTGCACCCACAGGTAAAGAAGCATGATGCACTGTTTGGATATGGGTGTGAAATACAAAGTGTCCCATACCGGAATTCTAGAAGTCTCGCTCCATACCATTTTTTTTCATTAAGTGCACCACTACGGCAAAAACTTAAAAAGCATAACATACAAGGTATAGTCCGTCATATTCTGATGATGGGGTGCTTCCGTTTGGATTGCTGCACACCGCCAGAGGCTGTTCAATACAGCGTCCATCTGTCTGCTTCCCATTGCACTGCTGTAATTCTCAATTGCAAGCAATTGTCATCAATATGCAAATTAGTTCACAGTCCTAAGAATTTTGAAACGTGAGAGTTTTTCAATGCGCAGTCATGATGAGTAATTCTCTATTGGAAACCGTAATAGAGGGTGCCTGATCACATGTATAATGATAGTGAAGGAACCGGTCGCTTGACTCCTTTATTAGGTCCAGGCTAGCAGTGAAACTGACACTTTCCTATTTTTATAGAAACATGATTCCTTTTGATCTGTAATGTGCTTTCGAATCAGGTTCAGGTGCCAAGTGGACTAACAAATCGTGCCGGTAGACCGTATAGAAATCATAAATAGTTTAAAACGGTGAATGCCGGTCACTGGAAATAGGTTTTCCTTCAAATGATCTTTAAAAATGTAGTTGCTAAAATAATCTCAAAGGACACGTTTTTTTGTTATTGCGCATGCAATTGAAGTCTAATGTCTCCTTAACCCCTTTGCTGCCAGGCCTTTTCCCCCTCAGGTACCAGGCCTTTTTCTGGCTATTTGGGGCAGTTAGCGCTTAGGCCCTCCTAACTTTTTGTCCACATAAGCTACCCACACCAAATTTGCATCCTTTTTTTCCAACATCCTAGGGATTCTAGAGGTACCCAGAGTTTGTGGGTTCCCTTGGAGGAGACCAAGAAATTAGCTAAAATACAGCACAAATTTCGTTTTTAAAAAATGGGAAAAAAAAGGCTACAGAAGAAGGCTTGTGGTCTTTTCACTGAAAATGGCATCAACAAAGGGTTAACGGTGCTAAAATCACCGTCTTCCCAGCTTTCAGGAACAGGCAGACCTGAATCAGAAAACCAAATTTTTCAACACAATTTTGGCATTTTATTGGGACATACCCCATTTTTACTATTTTTGGGGCTTTCAGCCTCCTTCCAGTTAGACATGCGCGTGAAACCAATGCTGGATCCCAGAAAGCTAAACATTTCTGAAAACTAAACAAAATTCTGAATTCAGCAAGGGGTCATTTGTGTAGATCCTACAAGATTTTCCTACAACAGGATACTCAACATGGACACATCACATTTTCCCAAAGAAAACTGACCTGTTTTTTGCAAAGTGCCTAGCTGTGGATTTTGGCCTCTAGCTCAACCCGCACCTACGGAAACCTTCCAAATCTGTGCATTTTTTAAAACTAGACACCTAGGGGAATCCAAGATAGGGTGACTTGTGGGGCTCTCACCAGGTTCTTTTACCCAGAATCCTTTGCAAACCTCAAAATTTGGCAAGAAAAAACACTTTTTCCTCACATTTTGGTGACTAAAAGTTCTGGAATCTGAGAGAAGCTCCACATTTCCTTCCACCCAGCATTCCCCCAAGTCTCTCGATAAAAATGGTACCTCACTTGTGTGGGTAGGCCTATTGCCCGCGACAGGAAATGCCCCAAAACACAACGTGGACACATCACATTTTCCCAAAGAAAACTGACCTGTTTTTTGCAAAGTGCCTAGCTGTGGATTTTGGCCTCTCGCTCAACCCGCACCTACGGAAACCTTCCAAACCTGTGCATTTTTTAAAACTAGACACCTAGGGGAATCCAAGATAGGGTGACTTGTGGGGCTCTCACCAGGTTCTGTTACCCAGAATCCTTTGCAAACCTCAAAATTTGGCAAGAAAAAACACTTTTCCCTCACATTTTGGTGACTAAAAGTTCTGGAATCTGAGAGGAGATCCACATTTCCTTCCACCCAGCATTCCCCCAAGTCTCTCAATAAAAATGTTACCTCACTTGTGTGGGTAGGCCTATTGCCGACGACAGGAAATGCCCCAAAACACAACGTGGACACATCACATTTTCCCAAAGAAAATTGGCCTGTTTTTCGCAAAGTGCCTAGCTGTGGATTTTGGCCTCTCGCTCAGCCGGCACCTAGGGAAACCTAGCAAACCTGGACATTTCAGAAAACTAGACACCTAGGGGAACTCAGGAAGGGCTAACCTGTGCTGCTCTTACCATGTTCTGTTACCCAGAATCCTTAGCAAACCTCAAAATTTGGCAAAAAAACACTTTTCCCTCACATTTCGGTTACAGAAAGTTCTGGAGCCTGAGGGGAGCCACAAACTTCCATCTATCTAGCATTCTTCCAGGTCTCCCGATAAAAATGGAACCTCACATCTGTGGGTAGGCCTAGTGCCCGTGACAGGAAATGCCGCAAAACACTATGTGAACACATCAAAATTATCAAATACAAAATAACCTGTTTTTGCTGGGGGGCTCCTGCATGTTTGGTCCTGGGCTCAGCAGCCATCTAGGGAAACCTACCAAACCCAAACATTTCTGAAAACTAGACACCCGAGGGAGTCCAGGGAGGTGTGACTTGCATGGATCCCCCAATGTTTTCTTACCCAGAATGCTCAGCAAACCTCAAATTTAGCTAAAAAAAACAAATTTTTCCCACATTTCTGTGTGGGATCACCGGACCAGCACATATTTCCTACCACCCAACGTTCCCCTCAGTCTCCCGGTAAAAATTATAACTCACTTGTGTAGATGGGCCAAGCGCCTGTGACAGGCAACAGCCAAAATTGTACATGAGCAAAGCAGATGTGTGGCCATAGGAGGGGGGAGGGAAGCTCATGGGGAGATCGATAGCGCTCCCCTATGAGCCAGTCCATGGACGAAACGGTTACGTCCTTGGTGACTCAGCGCCGCAGCCAAAGACGTAACCGATATGTCCATGGCGGGAAAGGGGTTAATACAGATGTGGCCCGAGTCAGCGCATGACAACAGAACATGGCATGAACGTTTTCATAACAGGTGTATTTTTTCTAATGCTGAATTGGGGTGAGACACTTCAAATTATGCATAAACAGAAAGTAATCATGGGCAGTACCTTATGTGTGGCCTGGCATGCATCACTCACTCGTTCTGCCTTTCCCTAGTCCCGTCTCCAATGTCATGCACAATGCCGTTAGAGGCGCTGTGCACAAAGAGGTAAAACAGAAAGGGACAGAAATGTCAATCACTGCATGGCTTCAAAGAAAGTCATGCAGTGATTGGCCATGTTCCGACCACTGGAGCAGAGGCCCAGTGGTGTGTCCTGAGCCAATCCACACACAGCTCTCTTGCTGTTATGTTACAGCTTGAGAGGAGTGTCAGGATTGGCCCGGGCAGGCGAACTCAACACTCATCAGGAGTCCGGGAGGCTGCAGCTGTAATGTACCCGGCTCACTTTATGAGCAGATGGGGAGACACATTTAGTGCGCATGTTGGGTTGGTCGCTAAAAGGCAGCCGTCCAACCTGATATGCGCACTTTGAAATAAGTGTCAACCAGATTCAGCTGCTCTGATGTGCTGACAATAATTTTAAGCCCAGATCCATGCCCTGCCCTCTTCACTCATCATCATGCATTAACCAGGCCTGCGGCAGCAAAAAAGTACAGACACTGCCGAAAAATAATTTTATATTTATTTATGTTTAATACTGGTGTTAGAGGAGGCAACACCCCTTGCACTAAACAGTGGAGCCGCCCCTGCTTCAGTCACGTTCAATACAGTTAGATGGTTCTGTTGCAGAAGAAGAAAGAGGGGTTCCTCACTTGGCATTTACTGGTGAGGACATATTCTGATCTTCAATCCCAGCAACAGTAAAAAGTAAATCGTACATGAGCAAAGCAGATGTATGGTGCCATAGTTTATTTTATAGTTAGCCACAATAAATAGCTACATTGGCTACAGGATCTGTTGGCCTGGGAAAAGAATACTGTGATTTGTAATGACATCTTTGTGCATTTTGTGGGTTGCCCACAGAACTAGGACAGATAGTAACAAAGTAATGTGAAGGTGTTTATTAACGTGTGCCACATGGTCCTGATACTAAAACAATGCACCTATCCCAAAGTATCGATCAAGTGTCACCCTCAGCCACCACAAGACAAGGCCCAATTCCAATGGGATGGCTATAGGTCATCACCTGCAATCTGGAACAAATCTATCTGTATGGGTCATCTCAGACCCAGGCCAGAATAATAAGTTGTGAGTAGAATTTATTCACTAATCAATCTTTTTTGTGATATATTCTTAGTGAATTTGTCTTTATATAGAGAAACCCATCATAGAACTCAATGGCTTTGTTAGGGAATGACATCAATGTCATCTAGCAATGCCAAAAAGGTACAATTGGCAAGACATGGTAAGGTTTTGGCCCTATATTTATTAGTCTTTTGTGACTTTTAATAGTTGTGTAGAAGAAATTCCCTTACTTTTTTCTCATTACTGCAATGGAATGTGAGGCTCGAATTAGTAAATTGCATTATTAATAATCCTTAGGTGACAAATGAGAAATTATTTACACCATTCTGATGGAGCTCCACAGGCATCCCTTGCTGTTCCACACCATCTTCAAAACCAGCAGCACCTTTTACAACCATCATGACCAGCACCCCCGCCTATCTTGCAGACAAACTCACCTTCTCGGCAGGCACACCCACAGCCAGGGCATCATCAGACTGGGGACTAAGAAGTGTAAAAAAAGAAAAAAATCAAGACAGCAGGTCTCTTCTGTCTATGCACCCAATATCTGAAACAACAATGCTCGAACTTAGGAAATAGTAACCGACTCACCTCCTCAAAGAACACTAGATCACAAGGCATTAACCATTGACAATCCAGCTTTCTCTCCAATTACTTGTTAACTTTAGGTTTGACTCTGACCTTGCATAATGCTCCACTGCCTTTTGCTTAGGTCCACACTATAGCAATAATGCATACATACATACAAACATACAAGCATACATACATACATACATCTATGTATGTGTCTTGCTTTGTCAGTGGTAGTGTTACATCTACACAATTTGAAGAGAGCAAAATGAAGATGGAAGAATATCTAAAAAGGTCTTAAAAGTTTCTGAGCCTTATGAGTTGTGCCTTTAGTTCTTTAGTGGATGGGTCAACCTTAATATTACTCTGTTGTAAGACACAGATTCACCAGCAATTCTTGCTAATTCTTCACTTTACTAATTAGGCTTTTACATTTTCCTTCTGGGAAGTCAAGAACATCTGTAGTTAGCACAGCAGAAACAATTTGAACTGGATTGTTATGTTAGGTTAATGATTTTAGAAAGCGCAAACACCCTGAGGGATACCTTGGTAGCAAGTGGAGAAAAATCAAAACCTCATAAGCTGTAACCCAAAAGAACCTGCTGCTCAGAGAACTAAGGTAAGCACAGAAAAATCAAGGACTTCAGTGCCTTCTTAAACTTCTGCAAGGTTGACACTTGTATTTTATGACCACTGCAACAGCGAAGGGCTGACCTCCCAGAGAACTTCAAATGCAATCTTGGAACATCAAGAAGAAATTTCTCTCCTGACATCAATGAATGCCCGGGAGTGTACGACTTAAGATGCAGGTCAAGACGAAGGGGTGGAGGGTTATAATTGGCCACAACGCAACCCCTTATCTTTAAATCCGAGGTTTATTTGAAAGCATACTTTTACACCAGTTAAAGTTTTCAAAGAGGATTCGTTTTGTTTTTAAATCTGTGCGTGCGCATACATATTTATATAGGAATGAAACAGGACAATATATTCATGACTGAACTGAAATCAATAAAATTAAATGTTTGCTACCCCTCTCTAGCGAATAATCACTGAAGCTATATACTGTTCTTCAAAGGTTAAGGTCTGTTCCTGTCCGCTTTGTTTTTCATGTGACTGCTCACTCCTCAAGATCCTCAACGACCAGCAGTGTTTTAATTGGTCCTTGTCTCTCTTATATCAACATCACACCAGGAAATCCTTGCAGGTGATAGTGAGCTATACATCACATAACATAACACCCCTAGAAGACTACCAAAACCGTCAATACTATACGTTTGCCAGAAAATAAACTTGAGTTCCTATTACTTTATTTTAATTTGTACTATACAAGGAAGGGCCAAGGTCCTGGAAAACACACGACTCAGTGTTTCCCAAAATAACAATGTCAGTTAGGAACCACTAACGAATGTCAACACTGTGAATCACTGCTTGTGAGACCAAAGGTAAAAGTTCTTTCCTGAAAAACAGGATTGTGAAGCCAAACATTGGTCTGAGGCAGAAAGGCAGCAAGTAAAGTGAATGCAGGCAGTAGAGATCTGGCATTATGTGAGTCCACAGCCCGTGTAATTAGATGTGCTTTCAGCAAATGTCCAAAGGTTCCTAATAGGCTTATTAGGTTCATGGCATGGTTGAAGTAGGGGCTCGTTTTGCATAGAGTGATTAGGTGCATGGTATGTCAATTCACTGATAGACGTTTTTCAAATGACTTTCCTATTCCTCCAGACAGCACCATTGACACCACACGTACTGGACAGGCGGGGGCAGGCATTGTCAGACGAGGAGTGCGCCATTAACCGCTGGAGGGAAGCTCACAAGTTGTGACAATGAAGGAACATATATTGACCGGTATGGAAGCAGAGTTGGGGAAAGGATGTCCATCGCACACCTGGAGTTTTCGCAGAAGGTGGGGGAGCTGGAGCCTTTCAAGCAGCAGAGGCCAGATGGGCAAAGCACTCCTTCCCAACCCTCAAAATACCTCCTCAAAAATACCTGCTCTCTTGTCCTTTCTCTACCATCATATTTTACGTGTTTTATCTGAGATCACAGCAGTTACCTGCCCTTCAGGAATCTCATAAAATCTTAACAAATGACTTGTCCTAGAATAATACGTGCATCTGACAAAATGTTTGAAGCAAGAAACAACAGCTCTACCCCAGGGTGGGGACTGAGACAGTAAGCACGGGAACTACAAACATAACGTTTTATTACAGAAATGCTACCAAACTTCATAGCATCGAGGAGCTAAAATGCAAAAAATGTAGTCAAAACAATGTTGTATTAACAGGAGTTCAATTTTGTAATAATTTTGCTAACAGGTAATAACATGTCTGTCAGTCAGGAACTGTTACTCTATAAATGTATTTCTCTACGTACTTTACTGCCTTAAAAATATTGTATACACATATGTCTAAACCTTCTGTATGTTCTTAGATTTTTTGGCTCATTTTACCTCAAGGTTTTACAAACTTAAGCCCTGGTTTAGAGGGTACTACATCACAAAGAATGTACTAAATTGCAAAAGTGACAGAGTACTCTCTCCGTCAAACTGTTGTTCCGCCCGCCCCACTTAGGGCTGGGCAGAATGGAGGGGCCCACGGAGAAGAGAGCCCCACTCTAGTGTCTCCGCGGGCTCTTTCAGGAGAGGAAGTGACGAGAAGGAGACAGGATTGGGTACAGGTAAGTGGGGGAGGTCTTTAGGGAAGGGTTTAAAAGGAGGGTGGGGGAAAGGAACGACCTCTTTCCGACTGTTTGACGGGGCGGAATTTGGTCGTTCCTGGGTCGTGTAGGGCCTGTGAGGGTACACCCCCTTTTTGGCCGCGAGGCCAGCAGGTGATAGTGAGGTGGCGGGGCAGGCTCGTCCTGCCACCACATGTAGCGGTAAGGCAGCGGCTCGGGGGGGGCAACTTTGCAAGCCTCTGCTGCAGGAGTTTAATTTCCCCAAATTCTACTTGTTAAAGCCTGCAGTGCACGCCGCAGGGTGCGGAAGGGGCCGTGAGGCTTTCCAGCTTCGCGGCTGAAAAAGTGATTAGACGCGGCTTGAGCCGCTACTACCGCGTGGGCGCCATGGCAACCAGCCATGATGCCGAGGCGGTGAAGGCCGCGCTTCGCGTACTTGGCGAAGCTGGCCGATCTGACCTGCTCAGGCCTGGGGTCTTAGACCAGGCCTGGGATGGGATGGCTCGGCCGACGCGTGCCGCATCGAGCCGCATAGCGGCTGTTATTGGCGCTTGCCATTCCCCAACATTGGATGCCGGGGAGGAGTGGGGGGCCCATGAACTTGTTAGCACCCCCTGGGAGCGAGCGCGAGGCACGCCAGGCCACCAATTACAGGTGGAGGGAGGGAGGGATGGGGGCCAATTGGTTGAGGGGACTCCAGGGGCCGTGCCCCCTACTAATGACCCTGTAGGGCCCCAATTTGAACAGATGGTGCAGGGAGGGCCTGTGGGCCCTGAATTTTACACAGAGCCAGAGGGGCAGCCCATGCCGGCCCCCAGCAATGCTGGGGTGCCATTGGATTTGTCTTGCCCAAAGGAGGAACCTGCCCCCGACAGGGGCCCCGGAGCACTGGCCAAAAAACGGGGGAAGTACGCAGCGAAGAGTAGGGGGGGAGCATCCAAACCAAAATCAGTGCCCAAGGCGGGCAAGACCCTCAAGTCAAAGGAAGCAGAGGGGGCAACGGGCGTCATTCCCATGGGCCCCACGGTTTTAGGAGGCTGGGACCCCGCAGAGGCCTGGGATCTCGAGGCTAGGATCAGGGAGCAACGCAGGGCTGTCGCGGAAACAGAGGTGGCCACAATTGTGCAGGGACCGGGAGGAACACGGGGCCATTTGTGAGACGAATAAAAGGCTTGGGGAGTTTGGTGACGCCAGGGGGCCGCCGCCATCCAGCTCAGGAGCTGGGAGTTGGGTTTGGGTACCGCAGGAAGACACAGGGAGGGGTCAGGAGGCTTTTGCGGCCGGAGGGGTGGCCGGCGCGGGAAGCCCCAGTGGCACACACAGTCACGGGGAGGAAGCAGATCAATGCCAGCATTTGAGGTGGGCAGAAAGAAACAGATGCCAACGGGGCGCAATACGGCCTCATCACGTTGGTCGGAAGCTATAGAGGGGTCTTCGGCGGCCTTCTCTACACCAAGGGATTGTGGGTACCACACGGATGGTTGGCGCCATGAGGGTCAGGAAGCTACAGCTGAGATTGCAGCGAAACCCAGGGGCTTTGGCTTGAATAGATGTGATTGGGAGGGAGATGAGGAGATTGATCTTGATTATGAGGAGGAAGGGGATGAATGAGAAGAAGGAGAACTTCGGGAGGAAGAGGTGAGCGGTGTCACAGGAGGGGGGTGAGGGCGCAAGAGCAGCGCAACCTTGTAGGAGGCTGGACTGGCTTGTAGTGAGTACCAAGGGGTACTTGCACCTTGCACCAGGCCCAGTTATCCCTTATTAGTGTATAGGGTGTCTAGCAGCTTAGGCTGATAGATAATGGTAGCTTAGCAGAGCAGCTTAGGCTGAACTAGGAGACGTGTGAAGCTACTACAGTACCACTTAGTGTCATATGCACAATATCATAAGAAAACACAATACACAGTTATACTAAAAATAAAGGTACTTTATTTTTATGACAATATGCCAAAGTATCTTAGAGTGTACCCTCAGTGAGAGGATAGGAAATATACACAAGATATATATACACAATAGCAAAAATATGCAGTATAGTCTTAGAAAACAGTGCAAACAATGTATAGTTACAATAGGATGCAATGGGGAAACATAGGGATAGGGGCAACACAAACCATATACTCCAGAAGTGGAATGTGAACCACGAATGGACCCCAAACCTATGTGACCTGGTAGAGGGTCGCTGGGACTATTAGAAAATAGTGAGAGTTAGAAAAATAACCCTCCCCAAGACCCTGAAAAGTGAGTGCAAAGTGCACTAAAGTTCCCCTAAGGACAAAATAGTCGTGTTAGAGGGAGAATGCAAGGAAAACACAAATCAGCAATGCAACAACGATGGATTCCTGTCTGAGGGTACCTGTGGAACAAGGGGACCAAGTCCAAAAGTCACAAGCAGCTCGGAGGTGGGCAGATGCCCAAGAAATGCCAGCGGTTGGTGCAAAGAAGCTCTTACTAGGCTGAAGAACTGTGAATACTGCAGGAACGACAAGGGCTAGAGACTTCCCCTTTGGAGGATGGATCCCCCACGCCTTGGAGAGTCGTGCAGAAGTGTTTTCCCGCCGGATGGACGCCAACAAGCCTTGCTACACGCAAATCGTGCGTTTGGCGTTTTTGGACGCTGCTGGGGCCCAGGAGGGACCAGGAGGTCGCAAATTGGACCTGCAGAGAGAGGGGACGTCGAGCAAGACAAAGAGCCCTCACTGAAGCAGGTAGCACCCGGAGAAGTGCCAGAAACAGGCACTACGAGGATGTGTGAAACGGTGCTCGCCGAAGTTGCACAAAGGAGTCCCACGTCGCCGGAGACCAACTTAGAAAGTCGTGCAATGCAGGTTAGAGTGCCGTGGACCCAGGCTTGGCTGTGCACGAAGGATTTCCGCCGGAAGTGCACAGGGGCCGGAGTAGCTTGCAAAGTCGCGGTTCCCAGCAATGCAGCCCAGCGAGGTGAGGCAAGGACTTACCTCCACCAAACTTGGGCTGAAGAGTCACTGGACTGTGGGGGTCACTTGGACGGTGTCGCTGGATTCGAGGGACCTCGCTCGTCGTGCTGAAAGGAGACCCAAGGGACCGGAAATGCAGCTTTTTGGTGCCTGCGGTTGCAGGGGGAAGATTCCGTCGACCCACGGGAGATTTCTTCGGAGCTTCTGGTGCAGAGAGGAGGCAGACTACCCCCACAGCATGCACAAGCAGGAAAACAGTCGAGAAGGCGGCAGGATCAGCGTTACAGTGTTGCAGTAGTCGTCTTTGCTACTATGTTGCAGGTTTGCAGGCTTCCAGCGCGGTCAGCGGTCGTTTCCTTATCAGAAGGTGAAGAGAGAGATGCAGAGGAACTCGGCTGAGCTCATGCATTCGTTATCTAAAGTTTCCCCAGAGACAGAGACCCTAAATAGCCAGAAAAGAGGGTTTGGCTACCTAGGAGAGAGGAAAGGCTACTAACACCTGAAGGAGCCTATCAGCAGGAGTCTCTGACGTCACCTGGTGGCACTGGCCACTCAGAGCAGTCCAGTGTGCCAGCAGCACCTCTGTTTCCAAGATGGCAGAGGTCTGGAGCACACTGGAGGAGCTCTGGACACCTCCCAGGGGAGGTGCAGGTCAGGGGAGTGGTCACTCCCCTTTCCTTTGTCCAGTTTCGCGCCAGAGCAGGGGCTAAGGGGTCCCTGAACCGGTGTAGACTGGCTTATGCAGAATTGGGCACATCTGTGCCCAACAAAGCATTTCCAGAGGCTGGGGGAGGCTACTCCTCCCCTGCCTTCACACCATTTTCCAAAGGGAGAGGGTGTCACACCCTCTCTCAGAGGAAGTTCTTTGTTCTGCCATCCTGGGCCAGGCCTGGCTGGACCCCAGGAGGGCAGCTGCCTGTCTGAGGGGTTGGCAGCAGCAGCAGCTGCAGTGAAACCCCAGGAAGGGCAGTCTGGCAGTACCAGGGTCTGTGCTACAGACCACTGGGATCATGGAATTGTACCAACAATGCCAGGATGGCATAGAGGGGGCAATTCCATGATCATAGACATGTTACATGGCCATATTCGGAGTTACCATGGTGAAGCTACATATAGGTAGTGACCTATATGTAGTGCACGCGTGTAATGGTGTCCCCGCACTCACAAAGTTCAGTGAATTGGCTCTGAACAATGTGGGGGCACCTTGGCTAGTGCCAGGGTGCCCTCACACTAAGTAACTTTGCACCTAACCTTTACCAGGTAAAGGTTAGACATATAGGTGACTTATAAGTTACTTAAGTGCAGTGTAAAATGGCTGTGAAATAACGTGGACGTTATTTCACTCAGGCTGCAGTGGCAGGCCTGTGTAAGAATTGTCAGAGCTCCCTATGGGTGGCAAAAGAAATGCTGCAGCCCATAGGGATCTCCTGGAACCCCAATACCCTGGGTACCTCAGTACCATATACTAGGGAATTATAAGGGTGTTCCAGTAAGCCAATGTAAATTGGTAAAATTGGTCACTAGCCTGTTAGTGACAATTTGAAAGTAATGAGAGAGCATAACCACTGAGGTTCTGGTTAGCAGAGCCTCAGTGAGACAGTTAGGCACCACACAGGGAACATATACATGCACACCTATGAGCACTGGGGCCCTGTGTGACAGGGTCCCAGTGACACATACATATAGGCCACAAACCTATGAGCACTGGGGTCCTGACCAGCAGGATCCCAGTGACACATAACAACCATACTGAAAACATAGTGTTTTCACTATGAGCACTGAGGCCTGGCTATCAGGATCCCAGTGAGACAGTGAAAACAGTGACAAACATCCTGACATACACTCACAAACAGGCCAAAAGTGGGGGTAACAAGGCTAGAAAGAGGCTACCTTCTCACACAACCCCCCCCCAAACGAAGGACAATAAGGCTAACCTTGGCCAGTTGAGACTTTATTGTCTAAGTGGTGATAAGTAGAGAGTAGCTCTGCAATAGACTGGTTACTCCCTTTATCATCCACTATATGGTTACTTCCCTGTGGGGATGTAAACCACCCTGTTTGAAGTTTTTTAGCTAACCAACAATGTGAAGATGTATTTTCAGAGTTTCTATCAGTAAGTTTTAGTTTAGAGCAGTGGGAATTATCCACTGAACCTATTTGTAATGATGGAAATGCCAGACAGGGATGCTGTCTCAGTAAAGCCATAGCTGGACAAAAACTTTGTCCATTTGGCTGGAAGAGAGAACAGGGATGCTGTTTCTCTTGAGTTGGAGCAGGGCAGGGATGCTGTCCTATGAGCTCCACACTAGGGCAGGGATGCTGTCCTAAGTGTTGTGAGGCAGTACAGGGTTTCTGCACTAAAGTTTCTCTGGGAGGGTTGGAGGGATGCTCCATGTTAACTAAAATGGTGCTCTTTTTGTCACCAATGTTAGTTATCCCACAGAGAGGTACTTCTACCTCAGGGAGTCCATCTATGCCAGCTGATGATTCCCTTGGAACAGGTGCCACCCCAGGAGAGGTTTCTCCCACCACAGGAATAGTATCCTGAATGGTAGGGTGGTTAGGGGATACTGTGATACCCTTTTTACCTGTTGATGGAGAGGGATCCTGAGTTTTCAGGCCTTCTCTCCTTTGCTTTTTCATTTCACTTGAAATGAGAGGGAACAATTCCTCAGGGATGCCCAGCATGGCTGCATGGGCATAAAACTCTACATCAGCCCAACCTGAGGCCTCTAGGTCATTACCTAAGAGACAGTCTACAGGTAAGCTAGGTGATACCACCACCTGCTTAGGGCCAGTAACTCCACCCCAACTAAACTGAATTATAGCTAAGGGAAGAAACTTAGTGGAGTTATGGACATCAATAATCTTATACTGTTGTCCAATGATGTGTTGTTCAGGAGGCACTAGGTTTTCAGTCACCAAAGTGAAACTGGCACCTGTGTCCCTGTAGGCCAAGGCCTCAACACCATTTATTGAAACTGTCTGCCTGTACTTATCCATTGTAAGGGGACAAGCAGCCAGTGTGGCAAGGCCAATGCCACTAGGTGTGACAGAAACTGTCTTGGGACTGATTACATCAGTTTCCACTATGGACCCATAAGTGAACCCAACTACACCCTTTGCTTGACTGTTGCCAGCAGTCCCACCACTAGTACCACTACTGCTAGGGGCACTAGAGCTTGATGTATTAGTGGTGGTAGGCTCAGGGGGTTTACCTGGACAGGACTTATCCCCTGGCCTATGGCCTCTGTTTTTACACACAAAGCACCAAGGCTTTTTAATGTGTGCAGGTTGGGAAGAAGAGGAAGAATTTGTTTTATCCCCACCCTCTGAAGAGTGTTTAAGATTTGAAGTGGGATCTTTGGTTTTACCCTTATCCCCATGCTTATCTTGAGATTTTTCACCATCTTTCTTCTTATTGCCATCTTTGTCACCCCCTGTATGAACTTTTCTGTTCACCCTTGTTCTGACCCATTTGTCTGCCTTCTTTCCCAATTCTTGGGGAGAGGTCAGATCAGAGTCTACCAGGTACTGGTGCAACAAATCAGACACACAATTATTAAGTATATGCTCTCTCAGGATTGTGTTATACAGGCTTTCATAATCAGTAACTTTACTGCCATGTAACCACCCCTCCAAGGACTTCACTGAATGGTCAATGAAATCAACCCAGTCTTGTGAAGACTCCTTTTTGGTCTCTCTGAACTTTATCCTGTACTGTTCAGTGGTTAAGCCATAACCATCCAGGAGTGCATTCTTAAGAACTGTAAAATTATTGGCATCACTTTCTTTCACAGTAAGGAGTCTATCCCTACCCTTTCCACTAAATGATAGCCATAGGATAGCAGCCCACTGCTTTTGAGGGACATCCTGTACAGCACAGGCCCTCTCAAGTGCAGCAAACCACTTGTTAATGTCATCCCCCTCCTTGTAAGGGGGAACTATCTTATGCAGATTCCTGGAATCATGCTCTTTTGCAGGATGACTATGGGGAATACTGCTGCTGCCACCATGGGTATCTAAACCCATCTTCTGTCTTTCCCTCTCTATTTCTAAAGACTGTCTATCCAAATCCAGCTGTTGCTTCTTGAGCTTCAGTCTGGTTTGCTCCACTCTCAATCTATTGAGCTCCCTTTCTAACAATCTGTCATCAGGGTGGGTGGGAGGGACATT
Source organism: Pleurodeles waltl (assembly GCF_031143425.1). Taxonomy (NCBI): domain Eukaryota; kingdom Metazoa; phylum Chordata; class Amphibia; order Caudata; family Salamandridae; genus Pleurodeles; species Pleurodeles waltl. The sequence goes on from NC_090437.1 coordinate 970,323,039, forward strand.
TCTAGATACAGAGGTATGATGGGAATGAACAGAAGGAGACCTGTCCCTTACAAGGGGCACCCTAACAGCTTGGCTACCAGCATAATGTGAGAGCACATCATCAGTATGATGTGATTCAACCTCTGTACCAACTATGCTAGACTGTCTAGTAATGGGCAGGCTGAGAAGTTTCTTTCCTGAACCTTTTCCTGGGGGAGTCCCTGGATCAGATTGAGAACCATTAGCTACTTTTTCTACAGATTGGGCACTTATGGCCTTATCCTGTACTCTAAGCATATTAATTAACAGTTCTAAGGAAGGATTCTTCCCTACACTCAAACCTCTCTCTATGCAGAGACTCCTTGCTCCTTTCCAGCTAAGGTGATCATATGCAAGTTTGGACAGTTCAACTTTTTGGCCTGTGCCAGACATTTTTTAGAGAGAGTTAAAGTGATAGCAAAAGAGAAAAAAGTTTTCAGAACTTTTTGGAAAGACTGAAAAAACTTTTTAAACTTTTAAGAACTTTTTGAAAGTTTAGAAGTACTTTTCAGCACTTAGAAAAGAGTGAAAAGAGGAAATGCAAAACTTTTTGGCTATGTGTATATACACTGACCTTGTTTTGTATATTTTTCTCTTATGAAAAGTACAATGACAAGAGTGGTAAGTAGTCTCAAAGCACTTATCCCACCGCTGCACAACCAATGTAGGAGGCTGGACTGGCTTGTAGTGAGTACCAAGGGGTACTTGCACCTTGCACCAGGCCCAGTTATCCCTTATTAGTGTATAGGGTGTCTAGCAGCTTAGGCTGATAGATAATGGTAGCTTAGCAGAGCAGCTTAGGCTGAACTAGGAGACGTGTGAAGCTACTACAGTACCACTTAGTGTCATATGCACAATATCATAAGAAAACACAATACACAGTTATACTAAAAATAAAGGTACTTTATTTTTATGACAATATGCCAAAGTATCTTAGAGTGTACCCTCAGTGAGAGGATAGGAAATATACACAAGATATATATACACAATAGCAAAAATATGCAGTATAGTCTTAGAAAACAGTGCAAACAATGTATAGTTACAATAGGATGCAATGGGGAAACATAGGGATAGGGGCAACACAAACCATATACTCCAGAAGTGGAATGTGAACCACGAATGGACCCCAAACCTATGTGACCTGGTAGAGGGTCGCTGGGACTATTAGAAAATAGTGAGAGTTAGAAAAATAACCCTCCCCAAGACCCTGAAAAGTGAGTGCAAAGTGCACTAAAGTTCCCCTAAGGACAAAATAGTCGTGTTAGAGGGAGAATGCAAGGAAAACACAAATCAGCAATGCAACAACGATGGATTCCTGTCTGAGGGTACCTGTGGAACAAGGGGACCAAGTCCAAAAGTCACAAGCACCTCGGAGGTGGGCAGATGCCCAAGAAATGCCAGCGGTTGGTGCAAAGAAGCTCTTACTAGGCTGAAGAACTGTGAATACTGCAGGAACGACAAGGGCTAGAGACTTCCCCTTTGGAGGATGGATCCCCCACGCCTTGGAGAGTCGTGCAGAAGTGTTTTCCCGCCGGATGGACGCCAACAAGCCTTGCTACACGCAAATCGTGCGTTTGGCGTTTTTGGACGCTGCTGGGGCCCAGGAGGGACCAGGAGGTCGCAAATTGGACCTGCAGAGAGAGGGGACGTCGAGCAAGACAAAGAGCCCTCACTGAAGCAGGTAGCACCCGGAGAAGTGCCAGAAACAGGCACTACGAGGATGCGTGAAACGGTGCTCGCCGAAGTTGCACAAAGGAGTCCCACGTCGCCGGAGACCAACTTAGAAAGTCGTGCAATGCAGGTTAGAGTGCCGTGGACCCAGGCTTGGCTGTGCACGAAGGATTTCCGCCGGAAGTGCACAGGGGCCGGAGTAGCTTGCAAAGTCGCGGTTCCCAGCAATGCAGCCCAGCGAGGTGAGGCAAGGACTTACCTCCACCAAACTTGGGCTGAAGAGTCACTGGACTGTGGGGGTCACTTGGACGGTGTCGCTGGATTCGAGGGACCTCGCTCGTCGTGCTGAGAGGAGACCCAAGGGACCGGAAATGCAGCTTTTTGGTGCCTGCGGTTGCAGGGGGAAGATTCCGTCGACCCACGGGAGATTTCTTCGGAGCTTCTGGTGCAGAGAGGAGGCAGACTACCCCCACAGCATGCACAAGCAGGAAAACAGTCGAGAAGGCGGCAGGATCAGCGTTACAGTGTTGCAGTAGTCGTCTTTGCTACTATGTTGCAGGTTTGCAGGCTTCCAGCGCGGTCAGCGGTCGTTTCCTTATCAGAAGGTGAAGAGAGAGATGCAGAGGAACTCGGCTGAGCTCATGCATTCGTTATCTAAAGTTTCCCCAGAGACAGAGACCCTAAATAGCCAGAAAAGAGGGTTTGGCTACCTAGGAGAGAGGAAAGGCTACTAACACCTGAAGGAGCCTATCAGCAGGAGTCTCTGACGTCACCTGGTGGCACTGGCCACTCAGAGCAGTCCAGTGTGCCAGCAGCACCTCTGTTTCCAAGATGGCAGAGGTCTGGAGCACACTGGAGGAGCTCTGGACACCTCCCAGGGGAGGTGCAGGTCAGGGGAGTGGTCACTCCCCTTTCCTTTGTCCAGTTTCGCGCCAGAGCAGGGGCTAAGGGGTCCCTGAACCGGTGTAGACTGGCTTATGCAGAATTGGGCACATCTGTGCCCAACAAAGCATTTCCAGAGGCTGGGGGAGGCTACTCCTCCCCTGCCTTCACACCATTTTCCAAAGGGAGAGGGTGTCACACCCTCTCTCAGAGGAAGTTCTTTGTTCTGCCATCCTGGGCCAGGCCTGGCTGGACCCCAGGAGGGCAGCTGCCTGTCTGAGGGGTTGGCAGCAGCAGCAGCTGCAGTGAAACCCCAGGAAGGGCAGTCTGGCAGTACCAGGGTCTGTGCTACAGACCACTGGGATCATGGAATTGTACCAACAATGCCAGGATGGCATAGAGGGGGCAATTCCATGATCATAGACATGTTACATGGCCATATTCGGAGTTACCATGGTGAAGCTACATATAGGTAGTGACCTATATGTAGTGCACGCGTGTAATGGTGTCCCCGCACTCACAAAGTTCAGTGAATTGGCTCTGAACAATGTGGGGGCACCTTGGCTAGTGCCAGGGTGCCCTCACACTAAGTAACTTTGCACCTAACCTTTACCAGGTAAAGGTTAGACATATAGGTGACTTATAAGTTACTTAAGTGCAGTGTAAAATGGCTGTGAAATAACGTGGACGTTATTTCACTCAGGCTGCAGTGGCAGGCCTGTGTAAGAATTGTCAGAGCTCCCTATGGGTGGCAAAAGAAATGCTGCAGCCCATAGGGATCTCCTGGAACCCCAATACCCTGGGTACCTCAGTACCATATACTAGGGAATTATAAGGGTGTTCCAGTAAGCCAATGTAAATTGGTAAAATTGGTCACTAGCCTGTTAGTGACAATTTGAAAGTAATGAGAGAGCATAACCACTGAGGTTCTGGTTAGCAGAGCCTCAGTGAGACAGTTAGGCACCACACAGGGAACATATACATGCACACCTATGAGCACTGGGGCCCTGTGTGACAGGGTCCCAGTGACACATACATATAGGCCACAAACCTATGAGCACTGGGGTCCTGACCAGCAGGATCCCAGTGACACATAACAACCATACTGAAAACATAGTGTTCTCACTATGAGCACTGAGGCCTGGCTATCAGGATCCCAGTGAGACAGTGAAAACAGTGACAAACATCCTGACATACACTCACAAACAGGCCAAAAGTGGGGGTAACAAGGCTAGAAAGAGGCTACCTTCTCACAAACCTCTTCTTCTGTTTTTGTTTTACAGGATCCCGGGGCAGCGGAGGGGCCATCTGGAGGGCGCCACATGGCGGCCTGCGGTTGTGTAATGAGGAAGGCGGCGAGGCCATTTAGGACCATGGAAAAAGGTAAGGGGAAGGAGACAGGATTGGGTACAGGTAAGTGGGGAAGGGCTTTAGGGAAGGGTTTAAAAGGGGGGTGGGGAAAGGAACGACCTCTTTCTGCGCCGACTGTTTGACGGGGCAGAATTTGGCCACCCACCCACCCGGCAATTTTGAGGAGATTGGGGTTACAATGGAGACTCGGAGATTCATGAGGACGGGTAGGAAGGGTTTGTGAGGTGTCAGTTAGGGCAGGTGGAGTAAAAGGGTTAAGGTAGTAGATGGGGGAGGGTGGAGAGCCTGATGCGGGCTTGACCACCCTTCCAAGTGGAAAAACAAGGAGGAGAAGGAGCAGAGTGGGGGGGATGCACGAAGGAAGTAGGGCATGAAAGGAATAGGGGAGTGTCTAGGGGAGGGGAAACGAAGAACAGATTTGAAGAGACAAGATGAGCAAGGAAATATTGAAAAGTTGGGGTTATTTAAGGTTTGGGGAGATATTGAAAAGTTCTATGTTGTATTTTGGTAAATCCTGTCCTAAATAAATGACCTTTTACACTAAATTGACTGGTGTCACTGTAAGTGTGTCCCGAGACCAACAGTATGTCAATGAAGAAGCCATTCCGTCACCAACATACTCCGCTGACATCCCGCCGTAGTGGCAGACGTCAGAGGTTAGCCATCTAACCATTCGCGCACGTTAGAGTGGGCGTCAGGTCACTTGTTTTTGCTGATAGGGAAGGATAGTAAAAATGGAAAATTACACAACGCCTCGTCAGGGGTAGTAAGCGTTATATGAATACTATTACAATACTATTACAATACATGCACACCATGGGAGAGAACTTAAAAAAAAAACTCCCACCCTTTGGGCGTTTGTTTTTCATAAATTTAACACTCTGGAAATGTTTGACGGCTGGCCGCCATGTTTGACAGTGTCACCCATCAAACTCTTCCAACATTGACAGGAATTGCTGTGACAGCAGGTCTTGCCAATATATAGAGATGTCTGCAGGGTGGCGGACATCTCTCAATTTCGCAGGCTGAGCAAAGTCAGGGTGGTGGGCGTACAGTCCTTCGCCACCCTGTATGCCATTACACCTTTTGCCACGCCATAAAGCAGCCCCTTAATGATCACATGATATGTGTAGCTTCAGTTTACTCAAACGCTTCTTTTCACTTACAAGCTCTCACTTTTGACGAAGAGACCCGTGCTAATGGGCCTTCCATCTTGTATTCATTTTATTGATTAAGCGTGAGAATAATAATTCAGCTGCCAGAGAACAGAAGACTTGTTTTGCTGGGAACTTAACAGAATACAAGTGACACGCTGGCTGCAATGCATTACTGCGTTGTCATACTTAGGAGAGATGTTTCACATAATGCAATGGTGCACAAACTCCGAACTACTCCCCCTATCACATGTGTTAGTAGATCTTATAAAGTTAATATGATGCAATGTCTTCGAATATTCCCCTAGGACTTCGGATGTATTCTTTACACTAATATACAACTTAATTTACTTACATGATGACTATTCATGAAAAAACGAGGAATACTTTAATAAACATTTTTCTTAACACAATCTACACATTATTTACAGAAGAGTGAACTAAACACGTTCATATGTGTTATAGTTGTTTCGGTGTTTTTTCTTGAAGGCAATGAATTAAGGAGACATGATTCTCGCTTGTGTGAGCACCTTGCTTACGTATGCAACCGTTCTTTCAATGTGTTTTAGCCGTTTTGATAGAACAAATAATCCAAAACTAAGACTACTATTAGCTGATGCAAGAAGAGTAATACATAATTTTGGACGTATCATACCCGTGTGCTTATATTTTCATCACAGCCGTCTGAGGTTGCACTGTTTATAGACAGTCCATGTGATCTGAGTGACACGAGAGATAAAGTCGGCGCTGTAAGTATCTGGCAGTTTCCTCACATGATATCATATCAGCTCTCAGGCAAGACATTGATAAGGTGATAAAAATGACGGGAACATACTCTCCAAGCCATAACAGTTTAGATAAATATTATCAAAGCAGTATATCATTCTGCCCACGAAACCTGGAGGCATATGATAAGTGCATTCGACAGTGTGCTTTAGGAAAAACCTGTGACCAGTTACTAACCCTTTTACAGCGAAGTCATTACATGTCACATACATTTGAGGAGATGGTTCTGGGCCTGATTCTTAAAGGAGATCAAACATCCTTGCAGCAGTAGCTTGAATTGCACAGATTCCTGACTTCAGTCTATTTCTTCAAATGCCCAAGCTATGGAAGGGAAAATGTACAACTTGTATGGGGCCTCATTATGAGTTTCATGGTTGTTACTGAAACTGGGGTCATCAGTAAATCACGGGGCAGGCGTGAAGTTACTGGGGATTACAAGTGGGAAGGCCCTGAGGCTCCCCTTATATATGAGACTTCATGAAGAGAGTTTGTAATCTTAGGTCCATGCTGTTATGTGTATTGGTATAGTGCACTGATCACCTGTGAGGGAATCCAGGCGCTTTGCACATAGGTAGGCAGCTGTTGCCTTGTGAGATTACCAAAAGACTCAGGTCTTCCATTTCTTGCAGGAGTCAAGAAGCATTAAATATACTGTGATGAGATGAGCAAAGTATTCAATTTCCCTTGGTAATTCCTCATTTTCCTCCAGAGTTTCATCTAGATATTTTGACTGCTTTCAGCAACTACAACCTTTAGGTGCAACTATACAGATTGATAACTAAACAAGTCTCGTAAACTAGATGTGGCCACTAGCCGGTCTTACCAACCCCTCTTAAATTGCAGACTGGAAGTGCAGAAGAGCTCGGAATGAGACCACCAGTGTTTTCCCCTTTTGCTCTAACACTAAGAACATTGATTATTCAAATTGCAGAAGATCAAGGGGTATACGGTTGTCATTACTATAGTAATTCAGAATTAATTTGACTCTTTTTACCTTACAAGGAAATATTTTCTATCAGCAATCTTTCGTCTATCTGCACCTCCTGGAAACATGGTCCGTTATATGCACTTTTCTTCACTGACTTTGCATTTACACCTGGTCAATTTGCATGTAACTGTAGAAGGACAAATATGTTGAGAAAAGACATTGCAAATAATTGTGCGCACTGAGAAAGTTACAACTTTGCGGTTATTCACACTGTTTGCATCGCCATGTTCAATGAACCTCTCCTGGGTATGCCCATTCTTCACCCCACAAAACTACATATTAGTACAAAAAATGCATACGCCTAGTTGATGTTTCATTGTCGTAAGTGGCATTGCAACACAGCTCTAAAAATTCTCACCTTGTGACTCAGGAGCTGGAATCTACATGCAGAGATGCACAACGTACCACACCATTTGTCAATGCTTACTATTGACACATTGTTGCATAAAGAAGAAAATAAATTATAAAGTGCTCCTAAATTTCTGCAAAAACATGTCCTTAACATTTCATCAGCATCTTTTGGTCAACCACTCAAAAGCGGTAAGATGTGCTACTCACAAATAGATTTCTTCAGATTCAGAAACTACAAGTTTTACTCGGTTTATCTTTTGATCCACATTTCTTTAAATGAAAACTATATTGTAGTGAAAATACACCTTAATGATACAGGCAACGTGCTATAATAAATGGGAGTTTACAAACGCTCTATAAAATCCCATCTCTAATTTCCTTATATAGACGACTTGTGACATCTCTAGTTGTCTGTAGTAGGTACATCACATAGTTGTTCAACTGTAATAACATATTAAAGTTGAGTTGTGACATCACAGTGCCTGCAGCCAGAGCCAGCAACCAAGAGGAAATGCAGAACATTTGAAACGTATGGAAAATGAGCAACAGAAATTAGATATTTATGGCAACATGTTTTTTGCATGCTTTGGATAATTATAGGAAAGAGAGAATCTCCAAACATATTTCTTCACATTCTGAACTAGAACATTTTTTAGATCTGTCTAACATTAAACTGATTGTAATATCTTCATGCGTCAAATATCTAAATGCTGTTTGGTATTTTTAATTTTGCACTACATATTCATCATGTCTGTAAACACATGAAACAGCAACAAATTAAGAATTTAAGCATTTTGTTGCATGAACTATGTTTTGACCATGTATTATACAAAATAAAGTACTCCAATACATTATAAGGACATTGCAAGTCACCCTGGAGATCCATGACCTTTTAAAGGATATGGTCACAGAACTCCTCAATGGCTTGCTATGTCCTTATAATGTACAGCAGTCAGTACTTTATGCCAGATGTAGTGCGCAACGCTTATGAAAGCCTACATTTATTTGTAATTGTAATAATCATATAATTTAATACATCCAACACAAATATTTGTTTCCTTGACAAATACAGCAAACTATTGAGCAATTTTGTTGCAAAAATATTAATGTGATGATTGTGTTCTATTACATCTTGAGCATTCAAACAGAGGTCGATTTGGAGAACACGCCACTAAAGGGACCATCCAGGGTAGAGAGAAAACAAGGAGTTCTCTTTTCTCTGTCCTGCATCTCTAATACTAAACAACAACAGCGCTCTAGAGTGGTTCATTGTTTGAAGATAATTTCTTGGATGTTGAGATGAACTGTAACATTTACTGGGTTCACTCTGTAAGCTAAGAGGACATAAATATGATCTCTTACTTCATAGAAAACGTATTTTTATGACACCTCCTTAAACTTGCTCTCTGCATGTGATGTGAAAGTGTTTTGCATATTTCCATGGCCTTTTAACATTGTACACCATTTATTGGCTTTTAATTTCACTTCACACCCCTTATCTGTGAAAAATAGATAATGTGTTCTACATCCTTCTTCTATTGCAATGAATATTGACTTGCCTATATCGGTTGACACGTATTTGTTGCAGCACAATTTTAATTCATTTTAGGTAACAATAGTCTATAAATACCAAAGGAAGTCTTGCACTGGGGATTTATCTGGAGTACTGCAAGGTAGCCTATTCCAGGCTACTAAAAACGGTTTAGGCAACAGCAATAAATAGCAAAACCAGTTAGTTAGATTGTGCATAGACATAATAAAGGAGAAGCACACTAAACTCAAGTTAAAAAAGGGTTTACGAAGCTTTCAGTTTCCATTCTTTGCAAAGTTTGCAAAGTTATCAAGTTTGCATTGTTTTTCACATAGTGACATAAATTGCACTTGTGGGGGATAAGAGATGTGGCCTCGACATCAACTGAGATGGCCCAGCATAGTAGAGCTCTGAGCCACTCTCAACATCTGCAGAAAATCCTTCTCTAAGCCGCCCCACAAACACACGCCATGAAAAGTAAAAAATTAAATCTCCGATATGCATTAGAAGAACTCCCTCTCCATTTTGAGACAGAGGTGAATGGCGTAGCCACATTCACTTTGGAAATAAACTATTATTCTTTCTCCGCCTTGAACAACACAGGGTGTTGGCTTGATCAGCAGCACATAGGGGCACTCAAAAAAACTACTGTCTCTTTTCCAGTTAGGGTGTCACAATGGGAAGACTGCACCTAATTGCACTGGTGCACCTGCTGGATATGTTGGCAACTGGATAACACATTGAGATTTCAAAAATGTTCTCCTGTCCTAAAACAAGAGGAAGACCTATTGAGATGCTAATTTAGGACCATCTTTTTTTCTTCCTGTTATGAAGAAGGAATCTATGACTTAAGCAAATGTCCAGTGGGATTCTGGAAAAAGATAATGGTAGATTGATATTCTATATAAAGGTGGGTGTGGCTGAGGTCTGCACTATAGGAAGTTAGACACGGACACCGGATACAAGTCAGACTCCCTTTTGATCAAAGGAATCCTGTAAGAGAGTCCTCCCAGAGAATGCAGAGGGAGACTATGGTGTTGAGGAGAGACATAGTGCAATAAGGAGGAGTGGGGAAGGGAGGGGTCAACAATTCCAACAGTGAACAATTGGAATCCAATTTACACTCCTGTATGTGAGCGGAAGAAGTGGTATACTGAACTAGGGGCTGTTCTCAAACCTTTGATAAGATATGGGGCCCCTGGGCAAGTTCAGAGGAGGACATGGGTTGAGGGGGCTTGGGTGCTGAGGCAGGCACAAAAGGTAGAGGAGAGGAAGAACCACTTCTATTTTGTGGCCATTAGTCAGGGCTGGGGAGGGCTGGCTTAGACCAAAATAATCTCGATGTTGTGCATAAATGGATGCAGGCAACTATATGACATTGCAATTATGCGCCCCATAGTAACAGCTTGTTGTATAGGTGTTACTTTTTGTTTAGTTTCAGCTGTCACAGCGTGAGCTCCTGCGGTTGTACACTGTGCTTGACGCAGGGTCTCGCTATGACGTGTGCTGCATGTTTACGTCATTAGGTTCTCTTCAGCAGCATGCTCTGTTTATTTTCAATAGCGTATGTTTTGTTTTATGAGAGACTCGTGAGTTTCAGTTTGATATTTGGTTGTTTAAGCTGATGGCTCATGTGCAGGTAACATGTTGTATTTTGAATGGCACAACTCAAATTTTAAATGTAAGTATGACATCGGTTGGACAGTTTTCTCCTTGTTACCTGTGCTCATGTCATGTTGGGTGTGGGCTCCTATTTTTGAGGCAAATTAAAGAACTTCTACACAGGATCCTGCTTGGCCAGCCTCAATTTATTTCCATATTAAGGTGCTTGCAACATTTGGCGACGATTTTCTTAATTTTTTCAGTTTGCCTTAAGTTCGTAGGAGCTCACAACTGCATCGTTCCTTCTTCCAAGTATTATTGAACGGAATCGTTTTGGAGGGCACATCATTGTTTTCTGAGTTGCAGTCTGTTTTGTTCCTGCTGTTGACTTTCAGAATAGCCTTTCGCATGAAATCCTGGAGTGCTCTGCAACAAACTGACGTCTGTTTACCTTTCAACCTTCCTTGGATGGTTCCTGGTGTTTCCTACTGGATTGCTCTGTTTGCTGTTTTCTCATGGCTGTGAAGTGACGCCGGGCTGTAACATTCTTCTTATCAGCCCTTGAGCATTTTTGTGTTGTGCTTGCAGTGTTAATTCTTTCACTGCCAAGCATCCTTGAAGCACAAACTTATTTCTGGTCTGTTTGGAACACCAGGAAAGGTCTCTTTATTCCAGTGTTAATTTCAGCTTCAAGATTTCAACACGGTGATGAGCACACCATCGTGTTGGTAACTGTTTATGTGCTTGCACCACGGTGACAGGCACACCTTTGGCAACTTTAAGTTTTAAAAGACTTCTATATCAGCAGTGTTATATTCAGTGCCATGAAATTTGGTTTGTCTTTAATTTGGTCGTTTTAGTTTTGCAATGTTTGCAATTTAAAATTATCACAGTGTGGCTATTTGTTGGGTCTTAAAGGGAACGCAAAATAGAATTCCTAGTTAGTATGTCTTCTGAATCTGCTTCTAACTTGGCTAATATTGCTCCAATCCTGCAATGTTAAATGGCCTATTTGGTTACGTTCATTTGAGAACTATCTGGTTGCAGTAGGTGCTGATGGTTTTCCACCTAAGCGTAAAGCTGCCATTTTATTTAGTCACCTGGGGCAGGAAGGCCAACAAGTGTTTGATAATTTATCCAAAGTTATTCCATCTGAAGAAGCGGCTGGTCATTGGAATGAATTTGCAGAAGCTATTGCACGTCTCCAACATAAATTTTGCAAAGAACCAAGTGTTTCGTTAGAAAGGTTAATTTCTTTTTTTTTTTTTAAACAGGCAGCAGATGAGTCTGTGGAGGATTTTATTTCAGTGTTGAGATTTTTAGCTGTCACATGCAATTTTGGGTCAGCATTAGATACGTATTTACGTGATCAATTTGTTTACAGTTGCTATTCCAAGAAGATTCAAGAGAGATTATTAAGTTGCAGGGATCCTTCATTAAGGGCCAGATGTAGCAAAGGATTTTACCCATTCTATGTCTATGGGAAAATATGTTAGTACATATGGCCCTAAGTGAGGTGTTGATGTTATCTAAAAGTATTGAACGCTTTATTGTTTCAACTCAGGTAATAACTCAAGAATATACCAGATCATCTTCAGTTCTGGTAAATTCAGTTAATGAAGGAGAGAATGTGGATTTTGTTGGTGTCAAGGGAAGGAATGTTAAGCCTTATGTTAAGAAAACTAATCAGTATTGTTTTAGATGTGGTTCTAAATCACGTTTGAGCAATTTTGCACAATGCTCTGCTATAGGTAAACGCTGCACTAACTGCAAAAAAGTAGGACATTTTTACAGTGTTTGTAAAAGCAGTAAAAATGTAAAAGTACGTAGCATTGAAGTAACAGGAGATGAGGATTTATTGAGTTTATCTTGTATGGTACTGAACTTAGATACTGTCACTTGTAAAAATGAAGTAATCAAAGACCCTGTTTGCCAAGTACTTTTAGGCAATATGATTGCTATCAATATGACATGTGATTCGGGGGCACCCATCACAATAATTTTAGACACTTTGTTTAACTCTCATTGGAAAGGTAAAGTGATATTAAGTAAACCAGATGTACACCCTAAAGCATATGGGGACAAGATACTGATCTGTTGGGGTATTTTGAAGAACAAATCGCTTGTTTGGGAAACAGTATTTGTACTAAAGTGTATGTGGCTATTAAAAGAAGAAATATTGTAGGTTGGTGGGATTTAGCCAAGTTAGGCCTCATGCTTGTGCCTGGAGCAGATTTGCCTGTCAGACTATGTAACATTCCTGTGTCCATGGTTCAAGTTCAGGAGAAAAGTTCAGTAAAAAATATTTGTGACACTTACCCTGATCTCTTTAGTCACTCTATTGGTTGTTTTAAAAATTACTCACACACTATTAGGTTAAAGAAGAATGCAGTTCCAGTATTCCATAAAGTTCGCCCTGTACCGTTTACCATCAGAGCAGAATTAAAAAGGTTATTGGACCAAATGGTAAATGAGGGTATCATTAAACAGGCAGAGTCTTCTGAGTGGGTCAGTCCCATTGTGATCGTTCGGAAAAAGGATGGGGACATAAGACTCTGTGCTGACCTTCGCACATTAAATAAAAACATTGTTGTTGAATGTCACCCATTGCCCAAGGTGCAAGACTTGTTATCTAACATTGGTCATGCACGTTTTTTTTCACAATTAGATCTTAAATCAGCGTATTATTAAATTCCGCTTGATCAGGTGTCACAAAATCTCACCACTTTTATAACACCGTTTGGTGCTTTCAAGTTTACAAGGTTACCTTTTGGCCTGGCTTCAGCTGCCAGTGTTTTCCAAAGGTTGATGGACACAGTATTGGAGGGCATAGAAGGGGTTCAAGCTTTTCAAGATGATGTACTCATCTTTGCAGAAACTTTCAATGAGCACAGTAGAATTTTAACCAGGGTTTTTGATAAATTTAGGGAATTTGGAGTTACTCTGCGGTCTGATAAATGCAAAATAAATGTGCAAAATTTTGATTATTTGGGTCACATGGTTACCCCAAATGGTATTTCTCTCAAATATTAATTAATTAAAGCTATTCAGGATGCAAAGTGTCCCAGGGATAAGGATACCTTGAGATCGTTCCTAGGCTTAAGTGAGTATTATTCACGCTTTGTTAAGGGATATGCATATATTGTACAGCCATTAAGATACTTGTTAAAAAAGGCGCTAAATATATTTGGGCTGATGATGTTGAGGAAGCATTTCAGAATGTCAAGAGATTGATTATATCAGCTCCAGCATTATCACCTTTTGTTTCTGGAAAGAAATGTATAATTACTGTGGATGCCAGTCAAGTTGGTCTGGGACTGTACTACACAACGGATTGAAGGCAAAGAAAACACTATTGCTTTTGCCTCACGTGCTCTGAATTTGTCCGAGTCACATTATAGTACAATTGAACGTGAAGCCCTAGCGTGTTCATGGGCAGTGGAAAGATTTAAAAACTACATCTGGGGCACTCAATTTGACATGTTTATGGATCACAAGCCGTTAATTCATCTCTTAAATGGAAATGGAAAGGGGAAAGCGTTGTTATGTTTAGAGAGATTGATTTCAAGGTTGCATGAATTTGATTTTGTTCTGGAATATATCCCTGGAGGTAAGAACGTTAGAGCAGATTGTTTGTCAAGATTACCAATTTCGGATTAAATTGTAGTAAATTCTGAAGAAGAATGCGTGGTGGCATCTATAGAGGACATTTTACATAATACTGGGTCACTTTCGCATGAAAAATGGATAGAGGCTTCTCACAATGATCCTATTTTTTCTAAGGTCACAACTTATATGAAGAACGGATGGCCTCGTGAAAGAAATGTGGAGATGTCATTACGTCCCTATATTCAAGTGTCTGAAGAACTATCATTGGTGTCTGGTGTCTTAATGCATGCTGATTTGTGTGTCCCTCCAAGTTCTTTAAGGGAACTACTAATTGAAGAATCACATAAAGGGCATTTGGGCATAAGTAGCACCTGTAAAGCTCTCAAACAATTTTATTGGTGGCCAGCTATGGAATCCCAAGTGGCTACTTATATTGGTGTGTGTGCTACTTGTCTGGTCTCAGATAAACATTGGAAGTTGCAGGAGACACCTCTACACAACACTCCTTATCCTGACATGGCATGGGAAAAAGTGGCAATAGACATTGCAGGCCCTTTTGAGTTGCTTCCATCTAGTCAAAGGTATATGATGGTTTTAATTGATTATTTTTCTAAATGGGTGTATATTGATTTTGCTGCTAATCCGAGTACGGACACTGTAATCACATTTTTGCAGAAGATATTCAATATTGAAGGTGCACCAAATGAAATGGTAACAGATAATGGTACACATTTCACTTCACACAAAATGTATGAGCTTTTTATCTCAGCATCACATAAAGCATAATAAAGTGGCTCTTTATTCCCCTTCATCAAACGGTTTAGTGGAGCGTATGAACAAATTCTTAAAGGAAGGTGTTCAAACAGCCTTAGCGATGGGTCAGGATGTTAAAATGTTTTTAAAAGAAAAGATTTGGTCATATTTAACCACTCCTCACAGTACTACTGGTGTTTGTCCTTTTGTGTTATTACGCAAAAGGTTGCCCAGATTTAATATGTTACCTGATTGGATTAGAAATTTGAACAAAGACAAATTTGAGGATTTATCTAAAGTTGAAAGTTCAGTGATTAAAAAACAAAATCGAACAAAAGAACTGTTTGACAAGAAATTCAGAGTTAAATTAGCTGATGTTCAGGTTGGAGATTGGGTTTTAGTGAGAGTACCTTCTAGGGTTAAAAAGGGAAGTTCGAAATTTTCCTTACCTGTCCAGGTTGAGAACATTTCTAAAGGTTCTGTGTTTTTGTGGAACAAAGGTTGGTGGAGCAAGAGAGGCATTGTTAAAATTTCAAAAGAGCAACCAAAGAAAATATTGTTAGTCAGATCAAGAACAACACATCAAGAATATAATTTTGTGGGTGATCAACAACTTATGAATTTCTCTCAAGTTGATTTAAGTAAGCCAACCTTGGAAACACAATTGTCGGAAGGTTCAAAAGTTGTGGGTCCGTGTGGTGAGGAAAGTGCCTCTTCTGGGTAATCATTACATTAACTTTCTTCAACAGGGAAAAGTAGAAATTCTCGCAATGCGTGTATGCCTGTCAAATTTCAGGACTATTATGTCTCTTAGCTTTTATGCTTTCAGTTATAAGTCCTGCACTGGCTTCTTAGTAATTTTGTAAATTTTTTGACAATATGTATATGTATGTATTTTTATATATATATATATTTTTTTTTTCTTTTGTATTAAAAGGGGGGGGTTGTGTGGGTGTTACTTTTTGTTTAGTTTCAGCTGTGACAGCGTGAGCTCCTGCTGTTGTTCACTGTGCTTGGCGCAGGCTCTCGCTGTGACGTGTGCTGCATGTTTTTGTCATTAGGTTCTCTGCATCAGCACGCTCTGTTTACTTTCAATAGCGTATGTTTTGTTTTATGAGAGACTCGTGAGTTTCAGTTTGATATTTGGTTGTTTAAGCTGATGGTTCGTGTGCAGGTAACATGTTGTATTTTGAATGGCACAACTCGAATTTTAAATGTAAGTGTGACATCGGTTGGACAGTTTTCTCCTTGTTACCTGTGCTCATGTCATGTTAGTTGTGGGCTCCTATTTTTGAGGCAAATGAAAGAACTTCTACACAGGATCCTGCTTGGCCAGCCTCAATTTATTTCCATATTAAGGCGCTTGTAACACAGCTTTACCTTTGTATATTGTTTAACATCTAAAATAAAAATGTAAAAAAATAACAACTCATCCCTGAGGGGACACAGTTTAAAGCCTTGCTAATCATCTTGTAAAACGGTCTTAAAGCAATTCATGGTAAAACAGATGTCATCACTGCCAGAGGTGGCCACCTCACAGAGAGGATTGACAGACAAAATGCCAGGATTGAGAGCAGAGAGAACTACATATCAGACCCCGAAGAGAGCACAATTAAGTCCACGAAATAACCATATAAAATGGAAAAGTACAGATGGTGCTAAAGGTTAAAAGTGAAGATCTAAAGGAATGCTCTAGGTGGAATAAATGTGAGAAAACTTCAAATATGGTAAAACCCAAACTTTAAATCAAAAACTTACTATTAGTGTTGTTTGGAAGAGCCAGCTTCTCTGAGGTCGCAGTGAGGAAGAGGGCACACCAGATCTTCTGCCAGGACACCACCTAAGCTGATAGTTGCTCAAATATATAGACAGAGACACAACAGTGTGGCTTGCAAGTGAGAGGAATCAAGGTAAAACACCATCAACATGCAATGACAACCTTAGAGACTACTTCATCTGACTATCATAGAAATTTAGATAAGCAACTCTATCTGCATTAAAAAATGGGGTATTCCTTTTGAAGCTCTGAGTTAATGACTAGATAATGATGATTCACAGTCTTTGATTAAGCAGGCTCATTGTTTGTTGGCACTATACTTACTCATTACCGCAAGGTTAACACTAAGGACTAAATTAGGAGCTCCACATTACCTCCATGGGGAGATACCAGGGCTGAAATGTGTTTCTCAGTGGTATTTACATGTGAGATAACAGGAATTATAAGCTATTTCCCTGGAATGGGTCTAACAGGCAGACCCAGGAATTCAAGGTCCAATATTTCATGTTTTTCCCTCTTTGAGGGAAACAACAGGCCCAAATCCAAAGCCACGTACCACAAAGCCAGCAGTAAATGGATTGGAGTTTTTTTGTGTATGTGGGGAGCTGAAGGGGATGACCAGTGGTTGGAGGGCAGACTGCAATTTTTCAGCTGAGATACTATTCTTCTGTTCTCTATGCTGAATGATCCACTGGGAACTGGGAAGCATTAGAAAACAAGCACATATAGGTTTGGCATAGGTAGGTGGATTGGAAACCACAATCAAGTCTAATGGTGTAAGGGTTAGTTCACTGGTAAGCTGTGGGGATCAATGAGAGTTGGATACGGGGATCTTAAATGTAGAGGTTTTAGTTTGAGTGACATACATGCCCACACATTAAGGAATACTTTACACAACAGCATGTAGTACAATATCGTATGCCACTAAAGGGAAAATGCACTCTGTAGAACCATAGCAAGACAATTTCCATCTGTACATGGAATGTGAAGGGCCTCAATAATATCCAGAGGTTAGATGATGTTGCAAAGTTGCCCTTTCTGCAGGGTCACCCCAGATTTTTTTCTTTTTTCCTGAACCTCAATTTTGGTGGCGATAGAACTCTGTGGGCTCTCTGTACCCCTGCTAACCAGTGGCAAAGTGTCTGTGCTTCTCCTTTCAATATGATGAAACTGGTATACACAAGAATGGTTTATTTAATGTTCCTATACGTCCCTAGTATATGGTACCAAGTGTACCCAGGGCAATAAATTAAATGCTGTTGGTGAACTGTAGCACTCATTGTGTCATCCACTGCAGTAGCACTGTAAAGCATATTTCCAGGCATAGCATTGTAGCTTGGCTATGCAGTTATAAACTCCAAATAGAACCTGTCAAAATAGTCCCTTTCTGACAGGTTTAAACCTTCCTTTTAAATATTTATATGCCATCCCTAAGTTAGTCGCATTGCCCAGAGGGGAACTTTGTATGGCATTCAAAAGTAGGACTCATAAAAGTTTAATGTTAAATGTTTGCTTATAGTGAAAATGTCCTCAAAATTATTTTCACTATAGCAGGGTAGACTGTTCCATAGGAAAGCATTAGTATCAAATATTAAGTTCAATACATGTAATCAGCACCCAGGGAACAGCTAAACAAATTTATTTTTTGGACATTTTTCAAAATATTTGTTATAAGCCTAATTCATTTGGTGAAGTCAAATTAATTTGTAATCCATTGTTTAGAAACATGGCTTTTAAAAAGTCAAATTTGCCTTGCCCGAACTTGCTGAAAGCTAAATCTGGGTTAAAAGGCCTTCAGTGTGGGGAGATGTTGTTCTGCCCATGACTGTATGGCCTATGGGCTGGGCCACAGACTTGATTAACTTTAACAAGGTCTATTTGTCACAAGGAGATCTAGCTGACATCCAGGCCTGCACTATTATTTTCTCCCCCACCCTTGAGTCAGACTGGTCTCCATGGCTTGACAGGTCTGCTTCGGACACATTTCAAAGCAGGAAAACAAGATGCCAAATACATTTTTGTGTGTACCTTCTGTGTCTAGTTGCTGAAAGCCCAGTTTTGTCCTACCAGAATTCTGCCTTTGAGTTTGTTGGGGTAGAGGGACTGCCTAATACTGGATTTTAGTGTTTGACGTGGGAGGACAGTAGGATTATGATAGTGCACTCCCCATATATACCTCCAGCCTTAAGAGCCCATGTTTAAAGTGGACGGAAGCTTTGGGCGACTTGAAAGTGTTTTACTGCAACCACTGACTATCATTGACACTTTATGCTTCTTGGTGCTATTTCTACTTAACATTTCAAAAATTCATATACCTGGTTCCCCTTATTAGATCATTGTCATTTTGTTTATTGATGTTTACTATATTTATCTAACTTGTTTTGGGATTTTCATTATTTCGCATTTTGACTTTGTCAGTACTGTTTTAGTACTGCATAAATACTGGACACATTGCCTTTAAGTTACACCTGTCTGTTCTGTGCCATAGCTAACAGGGCGCTCAACTTAGGTTAATTTAGTGACTTTAAGGTTTCACCCTGATGAGGACTGTGAGTATTACATGAGGTGGCCTGCTTGTCCTCAATTAACTAATAACCCGATCTCTTACAGATAAGTATTGTGATGCTTGAACATCACA
The DNA here is from genome assembly GCF_031143425.1 of Pleurodeles waltl. Taxonomy (NCBI): domain Eukaryota; kingdom Metazoa; phylum Chordata; class Amphibia; order Caudata; family Salamandridae; genus Pleurodeles; species Pleurodeles waltl. The sequence goes on from NC_090437.1 coordinate 970,342,170, forward strand.
ATAGCCACGGTAGATCTAGCCACTGTACATAAAACACAGACAGACCCCAAAAAGTGAACATATTGTGCTGTAAAATGGGGAACATTATATGCATTCTTTGCCTCCTATAGTTCATATTAAAGAAAGTACAGATGCTTATCTGCAAAAAACATAATTTTAAATACTGAGAAACTATTGCCGATACAGAAGCCAGATATCTCTGACTACTAGAATAATTTTAAACACTCCAGGCACCCTTTCTAATACACATAGACCTAATGTAGACACTCCAAAAAATGTTGACCAGATATATACAATGGTTAGAAAAGTGAGCTCAGATATTATACTGTGTGGAGGGGACTTTAACTTAATGACCATTGACTTCTTAGGGAGAAGAGGATTTAATTCAAATGTATCTGTAGTATGTAAATGCAATTTGGAATCTGAAGTCTGCATATCTGTAGAATTTGGACCTCTATAATGTACTGACAGGGCATATATTTTCAGCCAGGCATAATGCCCTCATTTATACCTGGGTGCAACCTATGCAACTTGGTGGATTGATACTGTGATTCTAATTAACAAAAAATACCTGCAGTCCTCTTTGCATGTGCTTACTGCTAATTTCATGAGGACCCTTTTAGGACCCGGGTTGGTCACCCCAGATTTAGTTTGGCTTTACCACTTTTGTTTTCATTCACTTTTTATACTCATTTTATTTAAGTTAGCATGACCGTTTTTAGGAAAGACAGTTACACATTTTATCAGTTTGCTTTTATTCTAGGAAAGCAAGGAACATGCTGCTCATTTACCTTAGCCTTTGCACAACATACATAATCAGTACCTTCTGTCCAAGGCTATGGAACACAGAACAAAATATGCTAGCTTGTGTTGTCCATACAGGAGACAGGTTCTATCACCCAGACACAGCATTACATTAGAACTGTATCCCCAAGGTGATATGGTTTATTATGAAAACCGTGCAATCACCGAAGGAGGGCAGAAGGCATTCCGGCCATGACGATCTTGGGACACATGTTGTGTGACATGCAGCTTTGCTGTTGCTGATCTGCCAGCTTCCCGTGAGGATTGCATCTACACGACAGGTTGATTCCTGATACTTTATCCAGGTATGTGGCTGGGGCTCACCCCTTAGATCAGGCCAGGCAGAGAGTTACGACCACTATGCTCTCAGATATAGATAAAGGGTTAGGTAGGAATCACTAGGACATCTAGAACCACATATACCATGGTTGTATTGTATATCTTCTTAACCCTGCTCATCTGCATAATTATTGTGGTTCACTCTTTATATGCTAGATTACGATTGTTTCAATAACTGTATTGACCACTCACCTCGCATCTTTATGTCTCATCTTGGCATGCATACTTCAGAACTGTATCCTGAGGGGTATGGATTTTTATATAAACCATGCAATGACCCAAGAAGGGCAGAGGGCATTCCAGCCACAATGATCCTGGAACACATGCTTTGTGACACGCAACTTGGCTGGTGCTGATCTGCCAGCTTCCTGAGAGAATTTCCATCTACATGACCGGCTACTTCCCAATACTTTATCCAGGTTTGGGGCAGGGGCTTATCTCTTAGATCGGGCCTGGCAGAGGGTTACAACCATTATGCTCCCTGATATAGTCCTTGGGTTAGATAGGAATCTCTAGAAGCTCTAGAACATCTAGAACCACATACAACAAGAAGATTGGATTGTTTATCTTCTTTACCCTGATCGTAATGCTGATTACCTTGCTTTGTTTCATCTGCCTAATTGTCACAGCTCACTCTTTATACAATAGATTTCAATTGTTTCAATAAATGTATTGAACACTTATCTTGCATCTTTGTGTCTCACCTTGGCATGCAAGATTAACTGAGCGAAAAGGATATGATCTGTTTCCATGACTTCCATGGGAAGTCGAAGTGTCATGTTGAGGTTGTCATAATCAACTTTTACCCGGTGAGTTTGAAGGCTTGCTTGAGGCACTGTGAGCTAGCCAGGAGTTAGGCCAACACACTACTAAAGGTGTGGGGTGTACTCAGTCTGCCACACTCTACAGTGCTGGCACCCTAAATATGCAGTCCTATTAACAAATTAGGAAACGCATACCATGGCGTCACCAATGGATCTCCTAAGTAGTTCTCTCTTGTATGCCTAAGGTGCCCTCATCACATTTGTAGGGAGACATCTGTGGTGTCCTTCTCAGCGGTGTAGGTAGCACCTATATTTGTCTGTAGGTTGTTCAAGCTTGAACTCTTAAAAGGATACCCCACTCGATGTTTCAAATCTCTGAATTCTACAAATTGCAAATCCAATAGTTACTCCAGTGAATTGTAAACATGCTGTCACACAACATTTACTATTAAATGGGCTAGCTAATGGGAGTAGAGGCACAAAATGCATACAGAACAGAAACATTTTATTCATCTGTCAATTTTCTTGCATTCTATGCCAATTCAAATACATTCCACACATACACAGTTGCAAATGCTCCACAACAATATAGAGCAGTGGGTCCCAAACTTTTTCAACCCTCGGCTCCCTTGACCTATTTGCCATTGACTGTGGCTCCCCATTATGTTACTTTTTTTGGTGGGTGGGGGGATGTAAGCCCGGCCTCGAGAGCACTTCCATTTTTCTCCCTGAAATAATTGGGGTGAAGCCGATGAATGTATTATAATCATGGATGTAATAGTATCCTATCCATTGTGGAGCCCCATGCAAGGTCAATGACTGGATAGAGTGGCACAGGGTTCTCGGAGAAGTGAACTGTTACTGCATTGTGATGTAGTGCTCTTCAAAGAGGTATGTCTTTAGCTCCTTCCTGAGCACAGTTTGCGAGGCCTGATAAATATAGGAATTATTTTTCAGACCCCCTGTGTATTGATACATAAGGTCTGCATCTGCTGTCTAGTTTTCTCTTTTTGCACATTATTGCCTTCGATTCTGATGGTACTAGGCTGTCCTTGTTTCCTTGATAGTGAAACTGAGGTTGGTGTCCCCTGGAATCCAAGTAACTTGCTGTTGTATGAAAGCTGGGCTTGAATTCGACCTGGTTTATGCCGCGGACTCAGATTTGGACTAGTTATTGTTTGTTTTTCTTGGCAAATAACTGCTCCTTGTGGGGCTGAGCTTCGGATCGGGGCTAAACATCCAGTTCTGAATGAGAGGCAGGCATTGCTTGTGGTGTAGAATGTCTGGAGAAGAGGACATTTTCAAGTAATGTGACATTTTTAAGTTATGTGATCTTTCCCCAGCAGTGCCCTGTGAGTTCTAAGATTGTAGCAGTGACCTCTCCCTGCGGTGTACCTCATAGGACCCCAGGAAGGCTAGCTTACTCGAGCAGCATGTCTTTGATATGGGCATCAGCAGTGTGAGTAGTGTCTGGGCGGTACTATCACCATAGCTCTGTGAGTCCCCAACCCTGCCCCGAGTGCTGTAGAACCTCTGCAGCATTATCTTCCCTCCATTAGTAACCTGCAATGCTGTAGTAAACCAGCAGTGTGAGTTCCTCCAAATGAGAGATGAGCAAGCCAGACAAGAGTGGAAATTGACTGCAATTGAATATTTACCCTGGCCCTGCCATTGCCCCATGGAACTAGTGACCCTAAATGGAGCTGGACCCAGTACCCCAGACAGTGCCTCTATTCCTCCTTAATATAGTTTTTAAATGAGAAAAAACAATGAATACAGGACAGCTGAGTGGAAACTGAAATGCAAATGAAAAACGTGTATTGAACACTCAAATTGCTCGGTTGAAGTGCTGTAATCTGAGCACCACCTCTCTAAGAATCTCCTGCAACTGCTATTAATAGGACAGAGAAATTTCAGGGAAATCACTATACTTTACTCTCCCCTTTTCCTTGACCAACTAATTTGAAAGCGCGATTAAGTATGTTTGTTCAGGGTGCATGCTATACAAAAAACAAACTCTAATTTGAGCACCCAGATGGGGCTGTGCGAGGAGGGGAAGCTCTGCAAGATTTATGCCTCTGACCAGGACTAAAAGCTTCACATACATTAGTAGGACTGGCCATATACATACTGGTCACTACAAACTGACTTTTTATGCTCACTGATAGCAACATAATTCGGGCATAATATATGTCAGTAAAACTGCATTGCCACAGAGAGCAAAGAGAGTTAAAAAAAGTCAGGACTGGCTGCTCTTAAACATGACAAAGGTCTCCAAGATCAAGAAAAGGAAATAGATGTTACTTTAAATACTACCAGGACATACTGTAAAGTAGCTTTCCTGTCAAGCAGCAGGATTTTGAAATATTCTGTGCTTTTGCATAGAGAGGGCTTGGAAAAACAGGCTATATGTAGAGAGAGATGTGGCAGGCAGGTTGTTGTCGTACAGTTCACTTATTAGCGTTTCATTAAGTCATACACCATTGGAATCGATGAGGCAAAGAGAGGCTAATTCAAAGTTAGGAACAAAATGGTTGAAGAAAAATAAGTGAGAAAGGATGTGCAAAAAATGCCGAATGCAAGGGAAGATTGTGAAAGTGATTGGGTAAAGGTGAAGCCACACCGAGTACGACAAGGATGATCCAAGTTCGAGGTCTTTATAAATCAGAAAGAATCGGAAATGTACTGAAGTAAAAGCAGAATTAAATTGGAATGAGAGCGCAGTTGTAAAAATAAAAGAAGACAAAGAAGGGTGTACTAAGGTCGCACAGCTGGAGGACTCTGAATGCAAGGGAAGTTTGAAAGTCACCCAGTGTTGAAAATTGTGATGGAGACTGTGGAGATGGGAATGCTGAAGCGGTGTCCAGTGGTGTACACTTGGTTTGAGCAAAAAGAGCTATGTGTCATGATTTTTCTTTAGAGTTTGTTTTTAATTTGAATGGCAGGTTTGTACATCAGCCTCTCTTATCTAGGCTGTCAACTTTGTAGCTGGGTTAGTGAACTTCTATATTGTTGCTCATCACACATTTGTCTATAATCAACGTGATAGTGAGGTTATTCTTGTATTGTTTATTTTGCCCATTCTGTCTTTTGTTTTCATGTTGTTAAAGTTTTATATAAAGATTTAGGTGTGTTATACTGGAACTGTAGCCTTTAGACTCTGGAACTCCCAAGGGATTCCTTGATGAGATATTAAAAATATATCAAAGAGGCTCTCTTTGAGTCACTTACAGTGGGCTTGATGTGCATCCGTGCGATGCCACACTGCGAGTTACTGGGCCAAATAAATTGTTTATTCTTTGCTGCAACATGGACGTCAATTCACAAAAATGCTAGGGGTAGCGGAAGAGACATCACATGCCCTTTGACCTCCACTTTCACTCACACAGACATACTTACACATACCCACAAAATCACACTTGCATACACTCTCTCTCACAGACACACTCTCACCTGCAAGCACGCACACAACATACATTTAAAATAATTTTTTACTTACCTCAGCTGTCATGGAAGGGCATATTCCAGCTAATTATACTCCATTTTTATTACACTAATAGTGAATAATGTATTATTAGAAAGACAGAAAGCAAAAAGAATGGATCCCCAACTGAGGTCCATAAGGTCGAGCTGTCCCTGTGTTCCTTGCACTGAATTTGCAACCTCTGAGTCCAGGGGTAGCAAACGGCAAGCCAGGGGTCTCAGCTGCCACCCCTGCGGACCCCTAAATGACATCCATGCGCTGCAAGCCAGTCGTTAATTTAATTTAACTGTAAAAAAGGTTACAGAGATTTAAAATTGTTTTAAAAAGCAGTGGGGCTATAAAGCAGTTAGCGAGATCAGAAATAAAAGCATTAGAACCAATGTCTAATAGACATGCTCTAACTGCGACCTCACTAAGGCGCCAGTACTTCACTTGAGGCCTGCGCTTTGCCAGATTGTTGCTTCACGGGGTGCCAGAGACTCACAGAAATGTGGCATTAACCAATCTGTGCAACTTGATACTGTGTGCTTGTTTTTTCAAGCATGTTTCAGCAAACCACTACTTTTGAGAAAAGCAACAAAGCTCTTACTATAAAACTGAGTTAAAGTGAAGGATTTTCAATTGACCTCTTAAGGAAAGCCCTTGTGCTTCACTCGCCATTCACTTTTTCCTAAATGTCAGAATACTGTTTCAATAGTTGTTAGGTAACTAACGCCGCAGAAGCCAGTGATGACACCTATCTGAGTACAGGAAGATGACGGCGTCTCAGAGCAGGTCTGTTCTCACCTCTGCCGATGGAAAGGTAACCACACTCCTGTGTTTTTTAGCTGCATGTTCACAGTGCTTTTCAGAGTGAGTTCATTGGTGCCTCTGACCCCACTGTGTCTGTGCTCCTCCCAAGTTCTCCAGACAGTACACTCTGCTGGATATGGGACAGACACTTCAATGACATCGGAGCAGCTTGGTGTTATTTGCAGGCCCTTGTGTCATCAGGAGGCTGTCTTGAGCCCCGAATGAGTTTGAAATATGGTATATCTTTATTTATGACTCTTTTGAACGTGCCATAGCCTCATCATAGCTGTCAGGAACCCCTAGCGCGCCTCCTTCATTATCTGTCAGCATCCCCAGGGATAAGGGTTAAATCATATCTCTGTTCTTGGTTAAACGTTCATGTTTCTAAGTGAACATAATGTGCTGTGTTACACTATTGGTTTTATCAATGTTTGTTTTACCAATGCCTGTTTGCTAATGTGAGCAGGTGTAGACATGTGCTTCTAATTGGGTGTGGTGTAGACATGTGCTTCTTATTGGGTGTGGTGACTCATCCACATGTGGAAACTCAACTGCTTTCCTGATTGGCTATAAATAGTAGCGTGAAGCATGCCTCCCTGCTTGGCTTTGTTTTGCTTCCTGACCTCAGCATCTGATTTGGCAGTCCAGCCCCTGCTGTCATCCTCGTATTCAGGACTTTTGAGGCAATTCTTTTCTTCATTCCTGTACCAGCTGACACCAGGCAATCTTCCAGCACTCCGGAAAAGATTGCAGCTAAGTGACTATTATTCTCCAGGGAGTTTGTTCTTTGAGCGCCGCGCTTTCCTAGAACAGCTGGTGTATTTCAGACCTCGTATTTTGGCAGAGTGCTTATCTTGAGGAGACACGTTCACTTCTGAACATTCTACATTATATTATTGTGGTTACTTGCTTAAATGTGCTTCAGGAAATCTGCTTGAGCTCAAGTACTATAAAAAAGTGACAGTGCAATTTTAAAAGAGCATTTATGTGACTTTTCTTTCTCTAATAGCATAACTCTTGGATTTAAATTGTGTCATTGATGCCTGTGTTTCAGGTTTGAGGAATTTGCTTTTGAAGGGTTTTTCACACCCACAGAGTGAAACCAAACCAAACTGTGCCACTCTAACTGTTTAAACCCAGAGTGGACATGTGTATTTCTTGGATTGTTTTTGTTCTTTTTAGTTTAACCCTATGCATTCAGGAAAGTTATACATGATATAATGAATGCTCTTGTTTGTCTTTCTTGTGCATGATAAGTGCAACCACAGTTCTAATTATAGTGTGCAACAGTGAATCTCTGTGAAGCTAGCCCTAGTGTTACTGTATTTATTGTTATGACACTCAGGTTTGGGTTTTTGGTAATGCAGTGTTAGTAATTGTCCCAACAGTTATTATTATCCAAGAAAAGTGCTGGAGCATCCGGTGTTCTTCTACCGCTCCTGTGCCCGTATCAGAAAGAGAGATTCAGTTTCAAGGAAGTTGAGTGCACTAACTCTACTATCACTCCGTCAACAACGACCTGTTCCTCCCCAAGATACAGAGTGCCTGGCTAGACCGGCAAGACGTGGCAGTGTTTTGTCTCTTTCTCTTCCACTCCCCCTTTCCTTTTGGGACACCTGGCAGGGTTTCTGTGTCCACCAGGAGGTGCCGAGAGGTGTTCCAGGAGGTTGGGGGCATACCATTGCCCCTGCAGACATCCTGCTTTTTAGGTGAGTTGCCCCGTCTTGACAATAGCACTATAAATTATGTGCTTCTGTTCTTTTACCTGATGTTGGTTCCCAAAATGTGTGCTTGGTGCGCATTTGTTCCTGGCGTCCCTAGCTTCTTCTGACGGTGCACTGAGGTGCCATGACGCTCAGATTGGGAACCGCTGTTATGGAACATACAACTACTTTTTTGACATATTAAGAACACCAAAATTAGTTTCAAGACACCCTACCATCTGTTGTTGAAAACGTTAGGCTAGGTCCCCTCAGTAATGACAGGGCACACATGGCCAGTTCTAGCTGCCTACCCACCATATCCAAATGTACCAAATTTACAGGCAGTAGATCTGCGCCCATTATACAATAATATAATCAGATTATGTAGACACTTTATACAGTTCGCAATGCGAACATTAAATACTGCCCCAGTGTTGGAAAATGGGTTATTGCTAAGGGCAGGTAGGTACCTACACTTAGCAACAGGCCACTAACCTCCACTAAGGTCCAGTTAGGTCTCAGTAAATTAAACCCAGCTCAACCCTTGGTAGCTTGGCAATGAGCATCAAGGCTTAATTTAGGAGACAGTGTAAAGCATTCAAATATCACAAAACAGTATTTAAATAAAACACAGAAACAGTTTAAAAATCCAAAACCAATTTATATAAATAGATTATATTTTTATCTTTAAAATGACACCAAAACGAATAAAATCAGAGAAGGGGAACCAGAGATATGAATTTTTTAAGATTTTTATTTTTTTTAGCGCCTAGAAACAAAAAGCGCCAATCTGGTCATCTGGTTGCACCTCGACCGGGGCAAAGTCAAAGTTTCAGGCCGACCGCGATGAAGCCCTGCTCGGCTACAGGCCGCGGGAGGCCTTGGTTAAAAGTTTACCTTCACACTTAGGGGGTCATTCCGACCCCGGTGGTCAAGGACCGCCGGGGCCGGGGTCGGCGGGAGCACCGCCAACAGGCTGGCGGTGTTCCTCAGGGCATTCTGACCGCTGCGGTATGGCCGCGGTCAGAACAGGAAAACCGGCGGTGTCTCGCCGGTTTTCCTCTGCCCTGAGGAATCCCCCATGGCGGCGCAGCTTGCTGCGCCGCCATGGGGGATTCTGACCCCCTCACCGCCATCCTGTTCCTGGCGGTTCCGACCGCCAGGAACAGGATGGCGGTGAGGGGTGTCGTGGGGCCCCTGGGGGCCCCTGCAGTGCCCATGCCAATGGCAATGGCATGGGCACTGCAGGGGCCCCCATAAGAGGGCCCCACTGTGAATTTCAGTGTCTGCTTAGCAGACACGGAGATTCGCGACGGGTGCTACTGCACCCGTCGCACTCTTCCCACTCCGCCAGCTCCATTCGGAGCCGGCTTCCTCGTGGGAAGGGGTTTCCCGCTGGGCTGGCGGGCGGCCTTCTGGCGGTCACCCGCCAGCCCAGCGGAAAAGCCAGAATGGCCTCCGCGGTCTTTCAACCGCGGAGCGGCCATATGGCGGTTCCCGCCAGGCGGGCAGCGACCGCCGCCCGCCGGCCTCAGAATGAGGCCAGTAGTCTCTTTTTCGAAGATTTTCTTCAGCGGGACGAACCTGCCAGTCCAATCCGACCTCCTGGAGCCCTTCTCCGGATACCTGATGCTGGAATCCTCGGTGGAGATTTTTACCTTCGGACGTAGTCGTTTT